>NC_057809.1:148839287-149156567 GCF_018294505.1 Triticum aestivum
CCCCCTCCGGGAGGGAAGATTCCCCGGCAGAACAGCTCTGCCGGAGCTCTAGATTGGATCCGCCAAGGTTCCGCCTCGTGGCAGCGGAGTCTCGTCCCGAAAAGTTCCTTCTTATTTTTTCTCATCGAAAGACTTCATATAGGAGAAGATGGACGTCGGAGAGCCACCAAGGGGCCCACGAGGTAGGGGGGCGCGCCCTAGGGGGGGCGCCCCCACCCTCATGAGTAGGGTGTGGGCCCCCTGGCCTTCATCTTTGGCGAGGATTTTTCTTTATTTATTTTAAGACGTTTCGTGGAGTTTCAGGACTTTTGGAGTTGCGCAGAATAGGTCTCTAATATTTGCTCCTTTTCCAGCCCAGAATTCCAGCTGCCGGCATTCTCCCTCTTCATGTAAACCTTGTAAAATAAGAGAGAATAGCCATAAGTATTGTGACATAAAGTGAAATAACATCCCATAATGTAATAAATATCGATATAAAAGGATGATGCAAAATGGACGTATCAACTCCCCCAAACTTAGACCTCGCTTGTCCTCAAGCGAAAAGCCGTTAACAATAAATATGTCCTCATGTTTAGAGGTGGAGGCGTCGATAAAAAATAAAATACGGACATGAAGGCATCATGATTATTCTCATAACAACAACATATATATATTTTGTCATATGATTACTTATGTTCAAGTGATGATCTATTCACAATGCAAAAGTATAAATTGCAAGTGATGATCTATTCACAATGCAAAAGTATAAATCATAATCTCAGTCATTGAAGCAATTGCAATTTATCATAACATCGGAAAGAGTCTATGTTAGAGCTAAAAAGCAAGTCCACATACTCAACTATCATTTAGTCCTCCATAATTGCTAACACTCACGCAATACTTGTGGTTACAGAGTTTTAATCGGACACAGAGAAAGATAGGGGCTTATAGTTTTGCCCCACAACCTTATACCTCAAGGGTAATGTCAACAATAATGGTTCATGCTCCCCTACAACCAATTATATATATATATATATATATATATATATATATATATATATATATATATATATCATGTTCTTTCCAACATGCTGAGCTTGCCAAAGTATAAAATGAAAAAGAAAAGGTGAAGATCACCATGACTCTTGCATAAGGTAGAAGATAATGATAAAGGATAGGCCCTTCACAGAGGGAAGTAGATGTTGCCATGCGCTTTTATGGTTGGATGCATAAAATCTCAATGCGAAAGAACGTCACTTTATATTTCCCCTTGTGATATGAACCTTTATTATGCAGTCTGTCGCTTTTATTACTTCCACATCACAAGATTGTATAAAGCTTATTTCTCCCACACCAATCAATCATACATATTTAGAGCAATTTTTATTGCTTTGCACCGATGACAACTTACTTGAAGAATCTTACTCAATCCATAGGTAGATATGGTGGACTCTCATGGCAAAACTGGTTTAAGGGTATTTGGAAGCACAAGTAGTATTTCCACTTGGTGCTGAGAATTTGGCTAGCATGAGGGGGAAAGACAAGCTCAACAAGTTAGAGGATCCATGACAACATACTTTATCTCAGATATAAGAAATACATAACTCATTACGTTGTCTTCCTTGTCCAACATCAACTCTTTAGCATGTCATATTTTAATGAGTGCTCCCAATCATAAAAGATGTCAATGATAATATATCTATATGTGAAAACCTCTCTTTCCTTATTACTTCCTATTAATTGCAATAATGACCAAAGCTATGTCTGCCAGCTCCCAACAACTTTTAATCATCATACTCTTTTTATGTGAAGTCATTACTCTCAATAAGATCAATATGAACTTTTTGTTTCTTTTTATTCTTTTTCTCTTTTCTTTTATTCACCCAAGATCATGGCAAAATAGTAAAGCCCTTGACTCAACACTAATCTTTATTATATATAGCTCACGAACTTGATTACAAAGAGAGATCATAAAGCAAAACTCAAAACTAGATCATGCCATAAACTTTATTCTACTAGATCAAGATACTACTAATAGGATCAAACTAAGAAAACGATAAACATAGGAGTTGTGATGGTGATACGATACCGGGGCACCTCCCCCAAGCTTGGCAGTTGCCAAGGGGAGTGCCCATACCCATGTGATTATATCTCCTTTGTTGGTGAAGAAGGTGAAGGTGTTGTTGATGATGCGGGCTTGTCATCCATCTTCCAAGGCATAGGTTCACCATCATAGAAGGATGATCGAGTCTCCGGAATCCTCGAATCTGCAGCCAAACTCATTCTTTTGAATCTATATTCATACTCACAGTTTTGGTTTTGCAAGTCATAGATTTGGGCTTGGAGGTGCTCGATCTTCTCATATAGCTTGAAGATGGCCTCCTCGGTGTTCTTGGCATCCGGCTTGTAGTTGTTAGTGAACTCCGCGAGCATCGTGTGGCTAGCGTTGATTCCACGCTCCACCATCCCATGGCACTTGAAAATTTGTTGCTCCATTGCTTCGAGCCTCGTCTCCGCACTTCCGGTTCCCTTGGGTCCCTCAACATCGCGGATGTGCAGCAACCCATCATGCATCTCAATGGTTTGAGGGTGTCGCAGCACCTCCGCGAGGTAAGGGTTGATGACCTTCTCGAAGAACTTGTCCTTGGAAGCACTTGGGGACGTCATGATAATCTAGATCTGTCATAAAAACAGCTCGAAACAAAAACAGGAGATTTTTGCGTGATACAGGAGTCAAAACCTTCGGGATAATATATAATGAATTTTTACCGACCAAAATACGTATCATGCAAGAAAATGGAGTCCGGAAGGCACACGAGGTGCTCACGAGGTAGGGGGCGCGCCCAGGGGGGTAGGGCGCGCCCAACACCCTCGTGGGGCCCTCGTGTCCTTCCCGGACTGCTACTTATTTTTCTATTTTCCAAAATATTCCAAAACGGAGAAATATTGCCTTAAAAATTGTTTTGGAGTCGGTTTACTTACCGTACCACATACCTATTCCTTTTCGGAGTCTGAAACGTTCCGGAAAGTGTCCCTTATGTATTCCTCCGAGGTTACGGTTTCAATAATATTGGTTTCAACATTTATGGGATTACCTGAGATATACTGTTTAATTCTTTGACCGTTTACCACCTTTGGATTTGTGCCCTCGAAGTTGTTGATTTTTATGGCACCGGAACGATAAACCTCCTCGATAACATAGGGGCCTTCCCATTTAGAGAGAAGTTTTCCTGCAAAAAATCTTAAATGAGAGTTGTATAGCAATACATAATCACCTACATTAAACTCACGCTTTTGTATCCTTTTATCATGCCATCTTTTAACTTTTTCTTTAAACAACTTGGCATTTTCATAAGCTTGGGTTCTCCATTCATCAAGTGAGCTAATATCAAATTACCTCTTCTCTCCGGCAAGTTTAAAATCATAATTAAGCTCTTTAATAGCCCAATATGCCTTATGTTCTAGTTCCAGAGGTAAGTGACATGCTTTTCCGTAAACCATTTTATACGGAGACATACCCATAGGATTTTTGTATGCAGTTCTATATTCCCATAATGCATCATCAAGTTTCTTAGACCAATTCTTTCTAGACCTATTAATAGTCTTTTGCAAAATTAATTTGAGCTCTCTATTGCTCAACTCTACTTGACCACTAGACTGTGGGTGATAAGGAGATGCAATTCTATGATTAACATCATATTTAGCAAGCATTTTACGGAAGGCACCATGAATAAAGTGTGAACCACCATCAGTCATTAAATATCTAGGGACTCCAAACCTCGGAAAAATAACTTCTTTAAGCATTTTAATAGAGGTGTTATGATCAGCACTACTAGTTGGAATAGCTTCTACCCACTTAGTAACGTAATCAACAACAACTAGAATATGTGTGTATCCATTAGAGGCAGGAAAAGGTCCCATATAATCAAAGCCCCAAACATCAAATGGCTCAATAACAAGTGCATAATTCATAGGCATTTCTTGACGTCTACTAATATTACCAATTCTTTGACATTCATCACAAGATAAGACAAACTTACGGGCATCCTTGAAGAGAGTAGGCCAATAAAAACCAGATTGTAGTACCTTATGTGCAATTCTATCTCCAGCCTGGTGTCCTCCATAAGACTCAGAATGACACTTGCGTAGGATCTGTTCATGTTCATGCTCAGGTACACAACGTCTAATAACACCATCTACTCCTTCTTTATAACTATGTGGGTCATCCCAAAAGTAATGTCTCAAATCATAGAAGAACTTTTTCTTTTGCTGGTATGTGAAGCTAGGTGGTATAAATTTATCAACTATGTAATTAGCATAATCAGCATACCATGGAGTACTACGAGAAGTACTTATAACATTTAATTATTCATCAGGAAAGTTATCATTAATAGGCAGTGGGTCATCAAGAATATTTTCTAACCTAGACAAGTTGTCTACAACGGGGTTCTCAGCTCCCTTTCTATCAACAATATGCAAATCAAATTCTTGTAGCAAGAGAACCCATCTAATAAGTCTAGGTTTAGCATCTTTCTTTTCCATAAGGTATTTAATAGCAGCATGATCAGTGTGAATAGTTACTTTAGAATCAACAATATAAGATCTGAACTTATCACAAGCAAATACAACTGCTAAAAGCTCTTTTTCAGCAGTAGCATAATTTCTTTGAGCATTTTCTAGAGTCTTACTAGCATAATGAATAACATTTAATTTCTTATCAACTCTTTTCCCTAGAACAGCACCTACAACATAATAATTAGCATCACACATAATTTCAAAGGGTAAATTCCAATCAGGTGGCTGAACAACAGGTGTAGGACTAATGCTTTCTTAAGTATTTCAAATGCTTCTACACAATCATCATCAAAGACAAATGGTATATCTTTTTGCAATAAATTAGTCAGAGGCCGAGAAATTTTTGAGAAGTCCTTAATGAACCTCCTATAAAATCCAGCGTGACCAAGGAAACTTCTTATACCTTTGATGTCCTTGGGACATGGCATCTTTTCAATAGCATCAACCTTGGCTTTATCAACTTCAATACCTCTTTCAGAAACTTTGTGCCCTAAGACAATACCTTCATTAACCATAAAGTGGCACTTTTCCCAATTCAAGACAAGATTAGTTTCTTCACATCTCTGCAAAACTCGATCAAGATTGCTCAAGCAATCATCAAAAGAAGAACCATAGACGGAAAAGTCGTCCATGAAAACCTCACAAATCTTTTCACAAAAGTCAGAGAATATAGCCATCATGCATCTTTGAAAGGTAGCAGGTGCATTACATAAACCAAAAGGCATACATCTATAAGCAAAAGTACCAAAAGGGCATGTAAAAGTAGTCTTAGATTGATCTCTAGCCGACACAGGTATTTGAGAGAAACCAGAATAACCATCTAGAAAGCAATAGTGTGTATGTTTGCATAATCTTTCTAGCATTTGATCAATAAAAGGTAAGGGGTAATGATCTTTCTTAGTAGCTTTATTTAATTTGCGGAAATCAATTACCATCCTATAACCTGTGATAATTCTTTGTGGAATCAATTCATCTTTATCATTAGGAACAACAGTAATACCTCCCTTCTTAGGGACACAATGGACAGGACTTACCCACTCACTATCAGCAACGGGATAGATTATACCTGCCTCCAGAAGCTTAAGTATTTCTTTTGTTACCACTTCTTTCATTTTAGGATTCAGAGGTCATTGAGGATCATGAACTGGTTTGGCATCTTCTTCCAAATTTATTTTATGTTGACATAGAGTGGGACTAATGCCCTTAAGATCATCAAGAGTATATCCAATAGCAGCACGATGTTTCTTCAGAGTTTTCAATAATCTTTCTTCTTCATGCTCTGAAAGGTTAGCACTAATAATAACAGGATATATCTTCTTTTCATCAAGATAAGCATATTTAAGATTATCAGGTAAAGGTTTAAGCTCAAACACGGGATCACCCTTTGGTGGAGGAGGATCCCTAAAATTTCAACAGGCAAATTGTGTTGCAGAATAGGTTCCTGTTTAATGAATACTTCATCTATTTCCCTTCTTTCATTCATGAACATATTATTTTCATGGTCTAGCAAATAGTGTTCTAAAGGATCACTAGGAGGTACGGCAATAGAAGCAAGACCAATAATTTCATCCTTACTAGGCAATTCTTCCTCACGATGTTGTTTACTAAATTTAGAGAAATTAAACTCATGAACCATATCATCCAAGCCAATAGTAACAACATTCTTTTCGCAGTCTATCTTAGCATTAACAGTATTTAAGAAGGGCCTACCAAATATAATGGGACAAAAGCTATCTTGAGGAGAAGTAAGAACAAGAAAATCAGCAGGATATTTAGTTTTCCCACACAAGACTTCAACATCTCTAACAATTCCAATTGGTGAAATAGTATCTCTATTGGCAAGTTTAATTGTGACATCAATACCTTCTAACTCAGCATGTGCAATTTCATTCTTAATTTCTTCGTATAAAGTATGCGGTATAACACTAGCACTCGCACCCATATCACATAAGCTATGATAACAATGATCTCCTATTTTAACAGAAATAACAGGCACGCCTACCACAGGTCTATGTTTATCTTTAGCACAAGGTTTAGCAATTCTAGCAGTTTCACCTTCGAACTGAATAACATGCCCATCAATATTATCAGACAAGAGATCTTTAACAATAGCAATATTAGGTTCTACTTTAACTTGCTCAGGAGGTGTATAAGTTCTAATATTGCTTTTACGAACAACAGTTGAAGCTTTAGCATGATCCTTTACTCTAACAGGGAAAGGTGGTTTCTCAACATAAGAAGTAGGAACAATAGGATCATTATAAGTGACAGTCTTTTCTTCAACTTTAATAGGTGCAGCTACTTTTACTTCTATGGGAGGATGATATTTAAACCACTTCTCCTTAGGGAGATCAACATAAGTAGCAAAAGATTCACAGAAAGAAGCTACTATCTCAGAGTCAAGTCCATATTTAGTGCTAAACTTACGGAAAATATCGGTGTCCATAAAAGATTTAACACAATCAAACTTAGGTGTCATACCTGACTCCTTACCTTCGTCGAGGTCCCAATCTTCAGAGTTGCGTTTAATTCTATCCAATAAATTCCATCTGAATTCAATAGTCTTCATCATAAAAGAGCCAGCACAAGAAGTATCGAGCATGGTGCGATTGTTTTCAGAAAGCCGAGCATATAAATTTTGCATAATTATTTCTCTCGAGAGCTCATGGTTGGGGCATGAATATAACATTGATTTAAGCCTCCCCCAATATTAAGCGATGCTTTCTCCTTCGCGAGGCTAGAAATTATATATATATATAATTGCAATCACGATGAACAAGATGCATAGGGTAATACTTTTGATGAAATTCCAATTTCAATCTTTTATAGTCCCACGATCTCATATCATCACATAGCCTATACCATATCAATGCGTCTCCCTTCAAAGATAAAGGGAAGACCTTCTTCTTAGCAACATCATCGGGTATACCTGCAAGTTTAAATAATCCACAAACTTCATGCACATATATTAAGTGCTCATCAGGATGCTTTGTTCCATCTCCTGTAAAAGGGTTAGCTAGCAGTCTTTCCATCATACCCGATGGAAATTCAAAAGGAGTTTCATTTTCAATAGGTTCAATAGGTTGAGGAGCAACTCTTTGCTCTACTGGACGGGGTGAAGATACCCCGAACAAGCCCCTAATAGAATTACTTTCCATAGTAACAAGTGACAGTAAATTTCAGCACACTATATAAATTTTTCCTTACCAAATTCCACCTACCAAAGGCGCTACACTCCCCGGAAATGGCGCCAGAAAAGAGTCTTGATGACCCACAAGTATAGGGGATCTATCGTAGTCCTTTCGATAAGTAAGAGTGTCGAACCCAACGAGGAGCAGAAGGAAATGATAAGCGGTTTTCAGCAAGGTATTCTCTGCAAGTACTAAAATAAGTGGTAACAGATAGTTTTGTGATAGGATAATTTGTAACGAGCAAGAAGTAACAAAAGTAAATAAAGTGGAGCAAGGTGTCCCAATCCTTTTTGTAGCAAAGGACAAGCCAGAACAAACTCTTATATAAGGAAAAGCGCTCCCGAGGACACATGGGGATATCGTCAAGCTAGTTTTCATCACGTTCATACGATTCACGTTCGATACTTTGATAATTTGATATGTGGGTGGACCGGTGCTTGGGTGCTGTTCTTACTTGAACAAGCATCCCACTTATGATTAACCTCTATTGCAAGCATCCGCAACTACAACAAAAGTATTAAGGTAAACCTAACCATAGCATGAAACATATGGATCCTAGTCAGCCCCTTACGAAGCAACGCATAAACTAAGGTTTAAGCTTCTGTCACTCTAGCAACCCATAATCTACTTATTACTTCCCATTGCCTTCCTCTAGGCCCAAATAATGGTGAAGTGTTATGTAGTCGACGTTCACATAACACCACTAGAGGCTAGATAACATACATCTTATCAAAATATCAAACGAATACCAAATTCACATGACTAGTAATAGCAAGACTTCTCCCTTGTCCTCAGGAACAAACGTAATTACTCACAAAGCATATTCATGTTCATAATCAGAGGGGTAATAATATGCATATAGGATCATAACATATGATCTTCCACCAAATAAACCAACTAGCATCAACTACAAGGAGTAATCAACACTACTAGCAACCTACTAGCACCAATCCTGGACTTTGAGACAAGAATTGGATACAAGAGATGTACTAGGGTTTGGAGATGAGATGGTGCTGGTGAAGATGTTGATGGAGATTGCCCTCTCCCGATGAGAGGATCGTTGGTGATGACGATGGTGATGATTTCCCCCTCCGGGAGGGAAGTTTCCCCGGCAGAACAGCTCTGCTAGAGCTCTAGATTGGATCCGCCAAGGTTCCGCCTCGTGGCGGCAGAGTCTCGTCCCGAAAAGTTCCTTCTTATTTTTTTCTCATCGAAAGACTTCATATAGGAGAAGATGGACGTCGGAGAGCCACCAGGGGGCCCACGAGGTAGGGGGGCGCCCCTAGGGGGGCGCCCCCACCCTCGTGAGCAGGGTGTGGGCCCCCTGGCCTTCATCTTTGGCGAGGATTTTTCTTTATTTATTTTAAGACGTTCCATGGAGTTTCAGGACTTTTGGAGTTGCGCAGAATAGGTCTCTAATATTTGCTCCTTTTCCAACCCAGAATTCCAGCTGCCGGCATTCTCCCTCTTCATGTAAACCTTGTAAAATAAGAGAGAATAGCTGTAAGTATTGTGACATAAAGAGAAATAACATCCCATAATGCAATAAATATCGATATAAAAGCATGATGCAAAATGGATGTATCATAGATAACTGGAACAAAGCATTAACACACAGTGAATACACGAACTCCTCAAACTACGGTCATCACTGGGAGTGGGCCTGGTTGTTGTCACTCCGGGGTTGCCGGATCATAACCGTAGTAGGTTACTATGACTTGCAAGATCGGATCTAGAACATGGATATAATGATGATAACATAAACGGTTCAGATATGAAATCATGGCACCCGGGCCAACAGTGACAAGCATTAAGCATGGCAAAGTCATAGCTACATCAATCTAGGAAGATAGTGGATACTAGGGATCAGGACCTAACAAAACTAACTCGATTACATGATGAATCTCATCCAACTCCTAACCGACCAGCGAGCCTACGAAGGAATTACTTACTCCCGGTGGGGAGAATCATGGAATTGGCGATGGAGATTGGTTGGTGATGACAAAGAACGAAGATCTCCCTCTCTGGAGCCCCAAACAGACTCCATATCTTCCCTCCCAAGGAAGAACAGGGCTTGGCGGCGGCTCTGTCTCGTGGATCGCTGTAATTCTTTCTCCCTCATTTTTTCTGGAATAATGTGATTTTATAGTATCAGGGGGTCGTCAGCAGGGCCACTAGTTGGGTACAACCCACCTGGGCGCGCCAGGAGAGAGGGGCGCACCCTGGTGGCTGTGCCCACCCAAGGGCCCCTCTCTGGTGAGTCTTGGCTCCAAAAATTCTTTTTATTGATATAAAAAATCCTCGCAAAGTTTCGTTCCATTCCGAGAACTTTCATTTCTGCACAAAAACAACACCATGGTAGTTCTGCTGAAAACAGCATCAGTCCGAGGTTAGTTTCATCCAAATCATGCAAATTAGAGTTCAAAACAAGAGGAAAAGCGTGAGAAAAAGTAGATACGTTGGAGATGTATCAACTCCCCCAAGCTTAAACCTTTGCTTGTCCTCAAGCAATTCAGTTGATAAACTGAAAGTGAGAAAGGAAAAAATGTACGTACTCTTTTGCTCTTGTTTTTAGAAGTTTTTGGAGGTGGCACATGCAAATTTACTTAGGATGGCAGGGTAATACCATATATAGGTAGGTATGTTGGACTCATCTGGAATAACTTTGGGTTCAAGTTTTTTTTATGTGCAAGCAGAGTTCCCACTTAGTATAGGTGAAGGCTAGCAATTAAGATTAAGAAGCGGCCAGCTAGAGACCAACAACGATCATAACCATGCATTATGCGTAAGTAACATTGGACACTAGCATGAGTCAGATATGAACACTATGAACATAAATATCATAGAGGCTATGTTGGTTTTGATTCAACTACATGCATGAACATGTACCAAGTCAAGCCACTTGAACATTCAGAGGAGGATACCATATCATCATACTACATCACAATCATTTTAATGCTATGTTGATATCCAAGATAAATCATTATCAACTACAAGCTACTTATGCATGGTATGAGAAACTATAATCTCTAATTGTCATTGCAAACATGTTTAATCATAATGGGCTGAAGCCTGGATACTAGGTTAAACATATTTACACAAACATAACAAGTCGAGTTCATACCAGTTTCTCTTTGCCACGGCCAGTTCACCAAATGTCGTCATTATTGCCTTTCACTTGCACGACCGAATGATATGAAAATAATAATAATAATAATAATAATAATAATAATAATAATAATAATAATAATAATAATAATAATAATAGTGCAAGAGTGCCATGGACTAAGCTGGAATCTGCAAAACATTTTATTCAACAGGAGAAGACAAGGTAAAATGGGCTCTTTATTAGTTCAATAGTTATTCATATGGTAGCCACTCAACATTTTCATCGTGATCTTCTCCTCGGTATAACTCGAATAAAAAAAGAAAAGAAATTCAGAGAAACATGCTGAAATATTTTTTTGGATTTTTGGTTTTCTTTAGCAAGCAAATAAGGGAAAAGCAAAAATGAGGAAAACTATTTACGTGGGAAATCTCCCAACAAGAAAAAGAAGAACAAGGAAATCTTTTTGGGTTTTCTTTTTAGTACCACTACTAAGCATGCATAGAAAGTAAGTTAACTACAACTTTTTTTGGTTTTTCTAAAGTTTTTCAAACACACAAGAAGAAAGTAAGAAAATAAATCTAAGCATGGATGATACAATGAAAAAGTGTGAATACCAACAAATGGAATAAATAGACATGAATGTAAAGTCGGCGAGAGACACGTACTCCCCCAAGCTTAGGCTTTTGGCCTAACTTGGTAGTCGATCAATAGCCCGGATAATAGTTGGCGTGTAGCTCACGGAGGCTCTCGGTGTGGATGCCTCAGCATGTCGTGCCGCCACCACTGCCGCGTTATGAGCTCGGGCCTCGCTCTCAAGGACAAAATATCTTCTCTTGATGTTATAATCAAAAAGAGCAGGCACAGGCAAATATGTGCTAGCAATAGATTTTTGGTTAAACATTAGATTATAAGTGAAGTTATCAACCCTTCCCTTGAGAATCTTGTGATCCTTCAGAGTGTCAAAATCTAAATACCGCGTGGGTAGGATAGGATCAAATGGCAAAGGCGAAACACTCAGCTCCCATGCTAAACGCGCGGCATAAATTCCACCATATAACCAACCACTTTTAGCATTGTGCTGGAGTCTACGTGCAACAATCGCTCCAAGGTTATAATTCCTTTCACCAATGAGAGCGGTGTGAAGGAGGCTCAACTCTGGCACACAAAGTATGCTACAGTCTTGCTTGCCTACTATGCATTTCCCGTTAAATAATGCAAAATACTGAATTGCGGGAAAATGAATGCTCTTTATTCTTCCTTGTCTGACTCCCCTATTTTCACCATAGCAAAGGCTAGTCAAGAAATACTCGTACTCAACCGTTGGTGGCTCATCAAGTGAACCCCAAAATGGCAGTTTGCAATGGTAAGCAAAATTCTCAAGTGGGAAATATTTAATCCTTTGACAAATGATTCAGTGAGAAGTTGGTGTTGTACACACTTATCTGATAGGTAGGGACCGAGGCCGGCATTGTGAACATATTGCTCAAATTCCTCCTTAATGCCCACACGCATCATATATTCATCGCTAGGCCATAAACAAGTCTTGATGGCGGCATCTCGCGTGGAACTCTCACTTGGTTCAACATAAGACCGACGAGCAGAATTGTCACTAGAAGATGCCCCCGAGGATCATCTCCTCGAAGAACTCCTTCCAAATAGGTTCATCATGTCCGCGTACAATTTTCTAAAAATAATTTGGAGTGACAAAAATTTGTCAACAAAACTTTGTAAGATTGATAGCAACTACTCATAGGGATACATAGAGGCCATAGCAAGCATTCAAACAACTTAGAACAATAAGCATTCAACATGCAAGCACATCTACAACAACACCAAGAGTAGCTAATTATTCAAAGTATAAACCACTAAAACAAAAACTAATTGGACAAATGGTGGAATCACATACCAAGCAACAATCCCCCGAAACTATTTAGGAAACGGAGCTTCGAGAAAAGAGATCGAAATCCGTGGGTTTGAGCTCAAGAACACGGGGGAGAGAGCAATGGGGATTTTTTTTGAAGGTAAGTGATGATGTGTGATGAAGAGGTGGGTGAGGGGGCCCATGTGGGTACCACAACCCACTAGGGCGCGCCTGGGGGTGCAGGCGCGCCCAGGTGGATTGTGCCCACCTGGTGCACCTCCCTCTGATGTTTATTGCACCAAAAATTCTCAAATATTCATAAAAAATCGTATTAAATTTTCAGGGCATTCTGAGAACTTTTATTTTTGGGTCATTTTTTATTGCACGGGAAATTCAGAAAACAGGCAAAACATGGCATTTTATTTTATTTAACTAATAAAAATAGAGAATAAAATGTTGGGACAGAAAGTAGTGCTTACTAAATTCACCAACTTCATACTGCTCAAAAATGATTCATTAATAAGGTTGATCAAGTCTTATTAACAACCACTTTCGATTAGCATGAAATCGAAGAATCTTTTGTAAATCACTAAGTTACCTCGACGGGGATATGCATTTCCCCAGCAATAAGTATTTCATATTTCTTTTTGAGAGTAGGTAGAGGTATTTGAAAACTTCCAATAGTGATTGTCTGAGATTTTTCAATAACATTAATACCATTCACTTGGAATTGTTTCTTCGAAAAGTGCACCATATGCTCATTGCCATTAATATGAAAAGTGACCTTGATTTTATTGCAATCAATAACAGCCCATACAGTATTCAAGAAGGGTCTACCAAGGATAATCGAAATGTTGTCGTCCTCGGGCATCTCAAGTATAACAAAGTCAGTCAAAATAGTAACATTAGCAACAACAACAGACACATCCTCACAGATACCGATAGGTATGGCAGTTGACCTATCAGCCATTTGCAAAGATATTTCAGTAGGTGTGAGTTCATTCAAATCAAGTCTTTTATATAAAGGGAAAGGCATAACACTAACACCAGCTCCTAAATCACACAAAGCAGTTTTCACATAATTCTTTTTGATAGAGCAAGGTATAGTTGGTATTCCCGGATCTCCAAGTTTTTTAGGTACTCCATCTTTGAAAGTGTAATTAGCAAGCATAGTGGAGATTTCAGCTTCTAGTATTTTTCTCTTATTTGTGATGATGTCTTTCATACACTTTGCATAAGGAGGCATTTTCAAGATATCAGTCAAGCGAGTACGCAAAAAGACTGGCCTCAGCATTTCAGCAAAGCATTCAAATTCTTCATCATCATTGTTTTTAGTTGACTTGGGTGGAAAAGGCATAGGTTTTGAACCCACGGTTCTCTTTCTTTACCGTGTTTTCTAGCAAAGTCTCTTTTATCATATCTTTTATTTTTAGCTTGTGGGTTATCAAGATCAACAGGTGGTTCTATCTCAACATCATTGTCTGGTTCTTTTTCATTATTTGGTTGAGAGTCTTCATGAACCTCATCATTGTCTTTTTCATTATCACTAGGTGAGTGTTCATTACCAGATTGAGTTTCAGCATCAAAGATAGAAGTTTCATTATCATTATCAGGAGGTTTTTCTATTTTAGGTTCGCCAGAAGTACGCAAAGTCCTATTAGTTTTCTTTTTCTTTTTCTTTTTCTTTCTAGAAGGACTACATGCACTAGTGTTGTTACTTTGTGAATCTTAATAAGTTCTTTTAGGTGTCCGTCAGGATAAAGTTGTTCTTGAGTCATTTTACCTCCTCTAGTTGCAACTCTAACAGCGAATTCATGCATATTATGATTCATTTCATCAATTAATTCTCTTTGTGATTTAGCGACTTGTTCTAACTGAGTTTGTACCATAGAAGCATGTTTTCCAACACCTCTAACATCATTTGATATTCTAAATAACAAGTCACTCAAGCAAGCAATCACATCAGAATTATATTTCAACTATTTCATAACATTTGCATTGAAGTGATCTTGTTTTCTAATATAGTTTTCAAACTCATAAAGGCATTGACTAGGATGCAAATTGTGAGGATTATCATTTTCATTAAACTTCATAAGAGAATTTACCTCTACCACCTTAGGCATTGGTGGTGTATTAAGCCCATGCATTTATTCAATAGGAAGTAACTTTTTAACATTCCGCTTTCATACATTTTTCTTTCATAGATTTCTTTGCCTCTTGCATATCTTCAGGACTGAGATATAATATACCCCTCTTCTTTGGAGTGGGTTTAGCCGATGGTTCAGGAATAGTCCAATCATCATAATTTTTCAATATATTATTCAATAATTCTTCAGCTTGTCCAACAGTTTGTTCCCTGAAAACACAACAAGCACAACTATCTAGGAAGTTCCTAGAAGCATCGGTTAGTCTATTATAGAAGATATCAAGTATTTCATTTTTCTGAAGAGGATGATCAGGCAAAGCATTAAGTAACTGGCAAAGCCTCCCCCGAGCTTGTTGCAAAAAGTTAAATATTTCCTATAATGAAGCTTGTTTCATATGAGCAGGAAAATATTTTTCAGAGAAGTAATCAATCATATCCTAGGGACTTTGCACACAACCAGGAGCAAGAGTATTGTACCAAGCTTTAGCATCACCCTTTAATGAGAAAGGAAATAATTTGAGAATAAAGTAAGATGTGCCACAACAGTTTTAGTTTCATAACCATGGAAAGGATCAGATTCAACCAGAGTAATTAACTCTGGGTCGACAGAGAATTCATAATCCTTATCATCAATAAAGATGGGTGAAGTAGCAAACTTAGGATCACATTTCATTCTAGCATTCAGAGATTTTCTTTATACTTGCATAATAATTTCTCTAGATCATCTCTATCATTGCAAGCAAGAATATCTCTAGTTGCTTTTTCACTCATAACATAACCTTCTGGTACCTCAGGCAATTCATATCTAGGAAGGCTAGTTCTAGCAGGTGTTTTAGGAGTTTCAGTTTCAAGCTCATCATCAGATTCAACAACATCATGTTGTATAACTCTAGCGAGTTGTTCATCAAGAAAATAACCAAGTGGCACATCATCATTATCAAGAAAGGCACTAGCATCATCATAAGCATCATTCATAGTAGAAGTAGCATCATCAATAACTTGTGACATATCAGAATTAATAGCCTATGGTGGTGTTTCAAGTTTACTCATAACAGAAGGTGAATCTAAAGCAGAACTGGATGGCAGTTCCTTACCTCCCCTCGTCCTTGAGGGATATATCTTAGTCTTTGGATCCTTTAGGTTCTTCATAGTGATAATATGATAATAATCCCAAGTGACTCAACAAATATAGCTATGCTCCCCGGCAATGTTGCCAGAAAAAGGTCTTGATAACCCACAAGTATAGGTGATCGCAACAGTTTTTGAGGGTAGAGTATTCAACCCAAATTTATAGAATCGACACAAGGGGAGTCAAAGAATATTTGAAGGTATTAGCAGCTGAGTTGTCAATTCAACCACACCTGGAGATTAATTATCTGCAGCAAAGTGATCAGTAGCAAAGTGGTTTGATTGTTTTGGTAATAGTAGCAGTAGCAATGGTAACAGTAACAGTAATAGCAATAGTTTTGTAGAAAATGTAATAGTGATGATAGAATAGTAACTTAGCAAGAACAATATAGGATAAATTCGTAGGCATTGGATCGGTGACTTGTTGGATGATATTCATCATGTGACAGTTATAACCTAGGGCGATACGAGACTAACTCCAGTTCATCGATATAATGTAGGCATGTATTCCGTAAATAGTCATACGTGCTTTATTAAAAGAACTTGCATGCCATCTTTTGTCCTACCCTCCTGTGGCAGCGGGGTTCATATTGGAAACTAAGGGATATTAAGGCCTCCTTTTAATAGAGAACCGGAACAAAGCATTAACACATAGTGAATACATGAACTCCTCAAACTACGGTCATCACCGGGAGTGAGTCAGGTTGTTGTCACTCCGGGCTTGCCGGATCATAACCGTAGTAGGTGACTATAACTTGCAAGATCGGATCTAGAACATGGATATAATGATGATAACATAAACGGTTCAGATCTGAAATCATGGCACCCGGGCCCGAAGTGACAAGCATTAAGCATGGCAAAGTCATAGCAACATCAATCTAAGAAAATAGTGGATACTAGGGATCAGGCCCTAACAAAACTAACTCGATTACATGATGAATCTCATCCAACTCCTGACCGACCAGTGAGCCTACGAAGGAATTACTCACTCCCGGTGGGGAGCATCATGGAATTGGCGATGGAGATTGGTTGGTGATGACGAAGAATGAGGATCCCCCTCTCTGGAGCCCCAAACGGACTCTAGATCTGCCCTCCCGAGGAAGAACACGGCTTGGCGGCGGCTCCGTCTAGTAGATTGTGATAATTCTTTCTGCCTCATTTTTCTGGAATAATGCAATTTTATAGTATCAGAGGGTCCACTAGGTGGGTAAAACCCACCTGGGCGCGCCAGGAGAGGGGGCGCGCCCTGGTGGGTCGTTCCCACCTAGGGGCCCCTCTCTGGTGGGTCTTGGCTCCAAAAATTCTTATTATTGATATAAAAAATCTTCACAAAGTTTTGTTCCATTCCGACAACTTTCATTTCTGCAAAAAAACAACACCATGGTAGTTCTGCTGAAAACAACGTCAGTCCGGGGTTAGTTTCATCCAAATCATGCAAATTAGAGTCCAAAACAGGAGGAAAAGCGTGAGAACAAGTAGATACGTTGGAGACGTATCACCAACAGACACTTTTGGAGATACCTGTAGTGCACCTTTATAGCCACCCAGTTACGTTGTGACGTTTGATACACCCAAAGCATTCCTATGGTATCCAGGAGTTGCACAATATCATGGTCTAAGGAAATGATACTTGACATTAGAAAAGCTCTAGCAAACAAACTACATGATCTTGTGCTATTCTTAGGATTGGGTCTTGTCCATCACATCATTCTCCTGATGATGTGATCCCCTTATCAACGACATCCAATGTCCATGGTCAGGAAACCACAACCATCTATTGATCAACAAGCTAGTCAACTAGAGGCTCACCAGGGACATCTTGTGGTCTATGTATTCACACATGTATTACGGTTTCCAGTTAATACAATTATAGCATGAACAATAGACAATTATCATGAACAAGAAAATATAATAATAACTATTTTATTATTGCCTCTAGGGCATATTTCCAACAATGATAATAGTAGCAAAAGTGTAGCAAGGTAGCCCAATCCTTTTGAGGCAACGGACAGGCCAAAACGGTCTCTTATAATAAGCAAAGCGTTCTTGAGGGTACACTGGAATTTCATCTAGTCATTTTTATCATGTTGATTCAATTCGTGTTTGCTACTTTGATAAATTGATATGTGGGTGGACTGGTACTTAGGTGCTATTCTTACTTGAACAAACCTCCTACTTATGATTAACCCCCTCATAAGCATCTGCAACTACAAGAAAAGTATTAAGAATAAATTCTTACCATAGCATCAAACTTTTGGATCCAATCGGTCCCTTATGGAATAGCGCATAAACAAGGGTTTAAGATTCTGTCACTCTCGCAACCCATCATCTAATAAATACTCCACAGTGCATTCCCCTAGGCCCAAATATGGTGAAGTGTCATGTAGTCAACATTCACATGACACCACTAAGAGAATCACAACATACATACTATCAAGATATCGAACATATATCAAGTTCACATGATTACTTGCAACATGATTTCTCCCGTGACCTCAAGAACAAAACTCACAAGTGATAAACATGCTCAAGATCAAAGGGGTATTAAATAGCATAATGGATCTGAACATATAATTTTCCACCAAATAAACCATATAGTAATCAACTACAAGATGTAATCAACACTACTAGTCACCCACAAGCACCAATCTATAGTTCCAGTACAAAGATTGAACACAAGAGATGAAGTAGGGTTTGAGAGGAGATGGTGTTGTTGACGATGTTGATGGGGATTGCCCTCCCCAAGATGGCAGAGTTGTTGGTGATGATGATGACTATGATTTCCCCTCCGGGAGGGAAGTTCCCCTGGCGGAATCGCTCCGCCGGAGGGCAAAAGTGCTCCTGCCCAAGTTCCGCCTCGAGACGGCGGCACTCCATCCTGAAAGTTCTCTTCTTGTTTTTTTCTAGGTCAAATGACTTATATACCAGAAGATGGGCACCGGAGGTGGGCCGAGGGGAGCATAACCCACTAGGGCACACCTGGGCTCCCTTGCGCACCCACGTGGGTTGTGCCCACCTGGTGGGCCCTCACTAGTACTTATTAGCTCCAATATTCCTCATATAATCCATAAAAAAACTGTAAAGTTTCAGCTCATTTGGAGTTTTGCAGAATAGGTGGCCTGACGTAGCTTTTCCAGGTCCAGATTCCAGCTGCCGGAATTCTCCCACTTTGTGTGTACCTTGCATGTTATGAGAGAAAAGGCATTAGAATTACTCCAAAAAGCATTATTATGCATAAAAACATCATAAATAACAGTAGGAAAACATGATGCAAAATGGACGTATCCACTCCCCCAAACTTAGACCTCGCTTGTCCTCAAGCGAAAACCGAAATTGAAAAACATGTCCACATGCTTAGAGAGAGAGAGGTGTCAATAAAAACAAATACAGACATAGAAGCATCATGTGAATTATTATAAAAGCAACAAAACTTTAAAATAAAGCCTTTATCATAAAACTTTTATCATAGACTTCTCATGAATAATTAACAATTCATCACACTTTTGAAGTATAAAGCATAAACTGTGTTGGAAACCAACAAACTATGTTCTCAGTCAACTTTGCAACTACAATTCATCATCTTTTCAGGAAGGGTCACGTATCGGAGCCTTTAGGCAAGTCCACATACTCAACCATCATATAGCCTTCTATGATTGCTAACACTCACCGCACACACATGAGCAAAACGTTTCAACCGGACACATAGAAAGATAGGGGCTTATAGTTTTGCCTCCCAACGTATTCACCTCAAGGGTGATGTCAACAATAATAGCTCATGCTACCCATATTCAACTGGACATATGTTCCTAGATCTTTCCTCACCACATGATGCTTGCCAAAGGAGAAAAATAAAAAGGAATAGAGAGAACAACTTTGACTCCTGCATAAAAGTAAATACATAAAAGTAAAAGATAGGCCCTTCACAGAGGGAAGTAGAGGTTGCAATGCGCTTATTTGTTTGTATGCTCAACCCCTTAATGCAAAAGAACGTCACATTATATTGCCCCTTGTGATAGCAATCATTATTATGCAGTCTACCGCTTTTATTCTTTGCTATCACAAGTTTGTAAACGCTCAATTTTCTCTTACACTAAATGATCTTGCAATTTTAGAAGCAATTTTTATTGCCTCGTTGCACCGTTGACAACTTACTTGAAGGATCTGACTCAATCCTTAGGTAGGTATGGTGGACTCTTGAAAATAAGATTTGGGTTTAAGGGTTTTTGGATGCACAAGTAGTATCTCTACTTAATGTGGAATTTTTGGCTAGCAAACATGGGGGGCAAGCACCACATGTTGAAGGATCTATGACAATATAACTTCTATGTGAATATGAACAAACATAAATCATTACATTGTCTTCCTTGTCCAACATTAACAATTTTGGCATATAATATTTTGATGGGGGCTCACAATCACAAAAGATTTCTAGGATAGTGTATTTATATTTGAATCTTCACTTCCCTTATTAATTCTTTAATGAGTTGCATCATTGACCAATGCTATGTTTGTCAATCTCTAATAAAATTTCCTACTTATACTTTTCCTTATGTGGTGTCATCACCTACCATAAGATTAGCATATGATCATTTTCATTAATTTCCTTTCTTTTTATTGGAACATGAAAGTAAAGAAAGCAAAAACTCAAACTAAACTTTATTATATATCTTGCACACGATTACAAGGATAGATCACTAAGAAAACTCTTGAAAAGGAAGGATCGAACTAAACTTTTATTCATCTAAAGCAAAAGATAACTATGGATCAAACTAAAATAAGTAAAGGCGAAAGATAGTGGGATGATACGATATCGGGGCACCTCCCCCAAGCTTGGTGGAAGCCAGGGGGAGTGCCCATACCCGATACTCAGTTTTCTTTTGGTGATGAAGAAGATGGTGGTGATGAAGTAGAGGTGTTTTCCAATATAACCATGAGTAGCTCCCTTGGGCCTTGAATCTCTCGAAGAGCTCAATGCAGTAACTCGGAATTTTTCTTCTCTTCAACCATTATGTGTTTATTTTCCGGGCCCCAGGGGTTTGTTCCTGCATCACTTTCTCTTGGACGAACTATGTCCCAATTGGATGGTATCTACACACGAGGACTATTCTCGAACCCATAATTGTGAATCAAATTTTTAAAATTGTTAGGATATAACCTGTGTAAAGGCCTCCTTGGTGGGAGTTCTTCATGCACTTCGGGGCTCTCTTGAGTGTTTGATGATCTCATAGCTTGATGAGGATTATGATGAGTGGAGATGCCAGCCAATGTGCCTCTCTCGGAAGCCGGAGGGTGAACCCCAAAAGAATTTCATTCTCCTTCCTCCATGGCAACCTCTTCAGCTTCCTCTCTCCATAGATCCTCCTGAACCAACTCCATGTCTTCTCCTCCGTTGCTGGAAGGTGAGGAAGACATGATGCTGGCCTAGCTAAATGTAACGCCCCGAGACCGATGTGCCAGGTGTCCTCCAGTTATTCGCTGTTGTTGCCTTGTCATTGCTTGCGTGTCATGCATTGTGTATCATGTCATCATGTGCATTGCATTTGCATACGTGTTCGTCTCATGCATCCCAGCATTTTCCCCGTTGCCCGTTTTGCAATCCGGTGCTCCTATGTCACCCGGTGTCCCTTTCCACCTCTTTTGTGTGCGGGTGTTAAACGTTTTTGGATTGGACCGAGACTTGTCATGCGGCCTTGGTTTACTACCGGTAGACCGCCTGTCAAGTTTCGTGCCATTTGGACTTCGTTTGATACTCCAACGGTTAACCGAGGGACCGAAAAGGCCTTGTGTGTGTTGCAGTCCAAAATCCTTCCAATTTGGCCCAAAACCCACCTAAACCCCCTCCATCATCTCTGTAGTTCGATCACGATCGCATGGCCTAAAACCGCACCTCATTTGGAGCTTCCTAGCTCCCTCTACCTATAAATATGTGGCTCTCCCCGAATTTTTGCGCAGCCTAACCCTAGCCTTCCTCTACCTCGCGCCACCGGACAAAAACTCCCCACCGCGCCGAACATGTCTGCCGCCCCGCAGCCGCCTGACTCTAGCCAATCGAATCATGCCACGTCGCCCCGCCGCTGCCGCTCCCCTCCACTCCGCGCGCGCCACCTGGCCGGCGCCCGCGCCCCACTTCACCCCCGCGCCCGCCGTCCCGCGGAACCCAGATCGGGCCCGCGCGGGCCCAACTCATCGCCGCCGCGCGCTGGGAGCCTGAGGCGTCCGCTTCCTCACGCCCGAGCCCCGCCGCCTAGCGCCTCCCCGCACATCGCCGCCCGCGCCTCCTCGCCTGTCGTGCCGCCCGCCTCTCACCAGCGCCGCCCCGCGCCGCCTCCCTCGCTGGCGACCACCGCCTCTCGCCGGCGCCGCCCTCCACCGCACCTCCTGCGGCCCGGATCCGGCCCCGGCGACCCCTTCTACTCTGACGAACTTCGAGCTCCATGCGCTACAGTACTCCGGCGAGACCCGATCTGGATCTGGTTCTTCTCACGGTTGACTTTTGTCCCCGAAACCCTTGATATTTTGCGTCCTTCGTCATGCCATAACTCTGCATCCGTAGCTCCGATTCATGCATGTAGCATATCAAAATGTTCGTCTCAACATGTACATCATTTCATCTCATTGCATCATTTTCTTTTGAGCTCATCTTGATGCCTGAAATGCTGTTGGAAGAGGGCTATTTGATGAATTTGTCAGATCTGTTTCAATAAAAAGACTTTTGTCATTTTTGCCATGATTAATGTGTGCATGCTATGATCCTGAGCTCTACATGTGTTTTGATGAATGCCATGCCATCTTTATAGGGGTGTATGCCATGTATTTTTGTGATCTTTGTGGGGACTAGCACAAGCATGCAAATTAGCTTACTCGTTGATGCTGATTTCAGGGACTTTGGATTATTCCAAGTCCTTGTCCTATTTTTTATGCCATATGTTCATGTTGTTTCCTAGTGATCCGTGCCTCTTTTGAGGATGATCAGTAAGGATGTTTTGTTAATATTGTTTTTCTCTATCCATCCATGTCTTTGTTTGCAATTATGGAGCAGCCTAGCTTGAGTCAATCGAGCTTTACTTTTGCTATAAAATATTCCTGGAAGATTGTTGACATGTTTAGTGATTTTGCCGAGGATGTTGTTATTGATCCGTGCATGCTATGTTATTGTTCTTGCCATGTCTAGCTCCTATGCCATGTCTTCTTGATGGATGTATGCTTAGTTTGTCATGCCATTCTCTGTAGTGAGTGCATCGAGGTCGTAAACATGCCTACTTGTTAATCTGTTTTGCCATGCTCCAGTTTTTCACTAAGTCTGAATCTGTTTATGTTTTTGCTATGTTCACATGCTTGCAATTGTATTTTCTCATTCCCTTTGGCTCAAGGTCACTAAGGGACTTTTTTTTATATGCTTTGAGTAGCTTCATGACATGCCTTGCTTTGCTATGATATGTTCCTGTAGCATGTAGTTTTCATGCTCTAAACATTGCTTCCTGATGATAAATTCCTGACTTGTTATTTCTCAAAGTCTGAAACATGTTATCATTTGCACTTTTGCCATGCTTGTTTGAACCTGTTAATGCATGAATTAGCTATAGCTCAGTGTTCATCTTTTGTCAAGAATCATGAGTGGATCCCTGCCATGTACTGTTTTGCCATGTTTGAGTACTGTAGCATAATTATCTTGATGCATTTAGATGGCTACTTGCTGTTTATCGCAGACCGGTGTCATATCTGTTTTGCTTGCCATTTCCAAACCGTGCATCCGATTCCGGTGATCTTTATATCGATTTCAACCAAAATCATCTCCTATTTCCAGTGGCACTCTTGGATTTCCAATTTTAGGCCAGGTTCAATCATTCCTTTCCAAATCATGCATATGCATCACATACCGCATCCCGCATGTCATGCCATGTTCATGTGTTGGTTGTTTACTATGTTGTGTGCTTCTTTCCGGTGTTGCTTCTTCGGGTTGGTTTCGATTACGTCATGTTTGTGAGGACCCGTTCGACTACGTCCGTTTGTCTCCTTCATGGACTCGTTCTTCTTCCTTGCGGGATTTCAGGCAAGATGACCATACCCTCGAAACCACTTCTATCTTTGCTTGCTAGATGCTCGCTCTTTTGCTATGCCTATGTTGCGATACCTACCACTTTCTTATCATGCCTCCCAATTTCCATGTCAAACCTCTAATCCACCTTGTCCTAGCAAACTGTTGTTTGACTATGTTACCGCTTTGCTCAGCCCCTCTTATAGCGTTGTTAGTTGCAGGTGAAGATGATGTTTGTTCCTTGTTGGAACATGGAGATGTTGTTCCTTGTTGGAACATGTTTATTTGTTGGGATATCACAATATCTCTTATTTAATTAATGCATCTATATACTTGGTAAAGGGTGGAAGGCTCAGCCTTATGCCTGGTGTTTTGTTCCACTCTTGCCGCCCTAGTTTCCGTCATATCGGTGTTATGTTCCCGGATTTTGCGTTCCTTATGCGGTTGGGTTATAATGGGAACCCCTTGACAATTCGCCTTGAATAAAACTCCTCCAACATGGCCCAACATTGGTTTTACCATTCGCCACCTAGCCTTTTTCTTTCCCTTGGGTTTCCGGAGCCCAAGGGTCATCTTTATTAAACCCCTGGGCCAGTGCTCCTCTGAGTGTTGGTCCAAACTGAGCGATGTCCGGAGCTACCAGGGGCAACTCTGGGCTGGCCCACCCGACGTCTGGCTCATCCAGTGTGCCCTGAGAACAAGATATGTGCAGCTCCTACCGGGATTTGTCGGTACATCTGGGTGGCTTTGCTGGTCTTGTTTTACCATTGTCGAAATGTCTTGTAACCAGGATTCTAAGTCTGATCGGGTCTTCCCGCTAGAAGGAATATCCTTCGTTGACCGTGAGAGCTTGTGATGGGCTAAGTTGGGACACCCCTGCAGGGATCTGAACTTTTGAAAGCCGTGCCCACGGTTATGGGCAGATGGGAATTTGTTAATGTCCGGTTGTAGAAAACCTGAAGTTGACCTTAATTAAAATGCATCAACCGCGTGTGTAACCGTGATGGTCTCTTCTCGGCAGAGTCCGGGAAGTGAACACGGTGTTGGAGTAATGCTTGACGTAGGTTGTTCTAGGATCACTTCTTGGTCATAGTTGTTTGACCATGCTTTTGCCTTCTCTTATCACTCTCTTTTGCGAATAGGTTAGCCACCATATATGCTAGTCGCTTGCTGCAGCTCCACATCATACCTTTTACCCTACCTATAAGCTTAAATAGTCTTGATCACGAGGGTGTGAGATTGCTGAGTCCCCGTGACTCACAAATACTTCCAAAACCAGCTTGCAGGTGTCACTGAACTGTGCAGGTGACGCAACCCAGCTCAAGGAGGAGCTTGATGAAGATCGTGTTTGTAGTCTTGTTTCGTTTCTAGTTGATCAGTAGTGGAGCCCAGTTGGGGTCAATTGGGGACCTTGTCGCATTTGGGGTTGTTCTTTATTTTGGTTCCATAGTCGGACCTTGATTGTATTTGGATGTTGTAATGCTTTATTCATGTATTGTGTGAAGTGGCGAGTGTAAGCCAACTATGTACCTTTCCCCTTTATTTATTTACATGGGTTGTTGTGAAGATTACCTCAGTTGCGACATTGCTTTTAATGCGGTTATGCCTCTAAGTCGTGCTTCGACACGTAGGAGATATAGCCGCATCGAGGGCGTTACAAGTTGGTAATCAGAGCCTTCCCCGACCTTAGGATCCCCCTGTCTGATCGAATCGTTGGTGTTGTTGAGTCTAGAAAAATGTTTTGAGTCTTTTAGGATTATATATATCGGAGAGTTTGGAATTCTTGTACTCCTCAGTCGCTTCGTCGCTCTGGTGAGGCATCCTGACGTAGAATTTTGACTCTTCTCTTCTCAAATTTCACTAAATTTTTTGAGGATCATGTGAGTATTTCCGGCTTATTCTGCGAGCCAATCCTTTGTTTGTTTTGAGTTGTGGTATTCGAGTTGCTTCGAAGTCAAATGTTGATCCATACCTTTCCTAAGCGGTGTTCTCATATTTCTTTGGGAATGCTAATCCTTCATGATAATCGAGATCGTCATGTCAATCCTTTTCAACTGACGTGTTCCTCTTCGAGTGGATCCGATCATTTCAACATCTGCAAGTTCAATTCTAAGTTTTCTTTCAACGGTGCTCATTTTTTCCATTCCAAGTTTTCTTTGTTTTCCCGCCCGCCCACCCTTTTTCCTTCAAGGATTCGGATTTCTGAATCAATTATCATGTTATTGATGGAAGTATCTCCATTCTTTTCCGTCTATGTCTTACCCGGTGGTTCTCCTGAAGATGCTCTACTAGTTCGTCATTCTTCATTCTCTTTCTTCTCTGGTGGTTTCAATTCAAGCTTTGTTGTTCATCCTTTTCATCATTTCAAATGCTTTTCCCATCCGGTGCACCTCTTAATCATTCCTTACTTGTTATTTTATTGATCCGGAGTGCTCTAGATATCTCGGAGATTCGTGTTTCCACTCTACATTTGTTCAAGCTCTTTCGAGGATGTTATATTATTCAATCCATTTAAATTCAACCGGTGTAATCTCTCTTCAAGATCGTTCAACGGTGTTTCTTTTGAGTGGGCCCTAACCCACAGGTCTTTTCCCAGGATCTTACCTGACTCTTCTAACTTTCCCAGAGCTTTTCGAATTGTAACATCCCAAATTTTCAATTTGGAATGTTATACATTAGATCATCATTGCAAATCATATTTTATTTGCTTTTGGTTTTGATCCTAGAAATTCTATGCAACTCAATGACCCACGGAGAGAGTTGGGGATTTCGTTATTTTCACATTTGAGTTCTCTCAAATTTTGAGAATAGGATCATTTGATTTTATTTATTTTATCATCAATTATTTCTATTACAAAAATATGAGAGAGGGAATAAAATTACTTCCCCAAAATAAAGAAATATTGTGGATTTAATAATAAAATCAAATAAGATTTTAATTCGGAGTTTTTCGGTGTTTTATTTGAATTTAGGAAAAATGTGCGTTTTCAAAATTGCATTTAGGTCCCAAATAAATGTTCACCTTGTGCGGCTTGATTTTAGAAGCCCGTGAAAATTTATTTCGGATTTTTTGGAGTCCGTTTAGTATTTCTTTTTATTTTTCTTCCGAGCGGATATAAAAAAAAGTGCGAACCGACCTACGCGCCGTGTCCGATTAGGACTCCGGCCCGAGGGGGCCTTTATAAGCCGAGGCCCAGCCCCGGGGAAACCCTAGCCGCCCCAGCCCCAAGCCGCGCCGCCACCCGGTCCTGCCGCCCCCGCCGCCACCAGCGCCGCCGCCCGCCGCCGCCCGCCGCCCCGCCGGACGCTGCCGCCGTCGATCCCGCCGCCCGAGGTTCGCCGCGCCTCAAAATCCGTGACGTCGGTTTAAAAAAACGATTGGTTTTCGTCGATTTTTCGCCGGTTTTTTTAGATTCGTTTTTTAAATAGATCGGTTTTCCGGTTTATTTAAATAGCGAGCGATCGTCCGTTCGTTCGTTCTAGCGAGCGTTCACCGTTTTTCTTTTTCTCGGATTAAATCCGCGATTTTTCTGATCGCGATTCCTGATCCGATTTTCTTTTTAGTATAACTTTTCGCTCGTTTATCGGAATCAGGTGATTCAAGCGCCTAGAGTTTCGTCTCGAAACCCTCTATCCATTTAACCAACTCAAACAAGATTTTGCTACTGTAAAATTTGCCCTAGATCCAGATTAGTAGAACAAAGTTGCTTTCTTTCGCCGTTTGACTTTCGTTGTTCGTTCGATTTGATTCTTTTTGCCAACCGGAGTCTTAAGTTGAACCTTCTGGTTAGATCTCTTATTTGAGTTTTACCTGTGCATTAGATGAGTACTTATTGAATGCTTGTTTGTTTGTCTGTGATAGAATATCTGGAGTGCACCGCCTGTTACTTCGAGTCCCTAGGTTTCGCGGATCATCAGCAAGGCAAGTAACACTTTGATCATACCTTTTCTACTACCCAGTTTTATTGCATTAGACCAACCCTCACACATTGCATGATTAGGATCTAATTAAATTGTGGGATGGGAAGTAGTTGAGGTAGTACCTATTACTTGATTATTATCAAACCTTTGGGAGTTACTTCTACGTTTGCTTGTTATGCCATGCTATGCTAGTAGACGTGGATTGGGTGAGTGATATCCATGACAGATGTGAGTTGTGTTAATTAATGGTTTATCTAAGGTGGCAACTTAAACACACATCTGGGTGGATTGAGGCACCTGGATATTCCAGGACTTGCCTGTTTTCCTTTGGACCGCCACCCAGGCTCAAAGGGATCATGAGACTATTCATAGTAGAAACTTCCGTGTGCAGCCACAAGCTATTATGGGCTCAAGCATAGTTGACTAAGTCGTGCGAACTCTTACAGTGGTAGACTAGCAGATGTAGGGGGTGTAGGTGGTACGGTCTACCCGATCGTAAGGTGCTAGCGCTTTTGAAAGACTATGTCTCGGTCATCCGTCTTCTCAAACACCATGTAGTGCGAGAAACCAAACGGAGGCGATCGAGTCTTGTGGGGAAAAGTGCGCAAACCTCTGCAGAGTGTAATAAACTAATCATGGTTAGCCGTGTCCCCGGTTATGGACATCTTGAGTATCTGGTACCTGAATTATCATGTGAATCTCAACATGTTACTCTAAATTAATTTTGTTGGGTTATGTTTAATGATGATGCTTAATTGGGATTGAGAATGCTGTCAACCATTCTCAATGTTTAACAACTACCATGATAGTTAAATAAATTTATTCCTTTGAAGTAGGGAAAAATTGGCTTTACACAAAACTGTAACCATAGAGCTTTCCACCAGCCAAATATGCATATAGAATAGCTGTTTCATTCCATTACTCTCTATGTGTTACCTTGCCAGCATATTCCATGTGCTGACCCATTTCGGGCTGCAACGTTAATGTTGCAGACTTTTCAGACGACGATTAAGGAGTTTTAGGTCGTGGTTGTATACTCAGTGATGCCGTTGGAGTTGATGGACTCACTAATCTTCCAAGCCTTCCGATGTTATCATTATTAGATGGCCTTAAGCCATATTTATTGTAATAAGTTCTACTTTGAGACACTCGATGTAATAAGTGTGTGATTGCTACTCTGCTATAAATCCTCCGAGTACTGTGTGGTGTCAGCATTACTGATCCAGGGATGACACCGGAGCACAGAGATCAGACTGTTTGAGGTCTGGTCGCTACAGAGATGGTATCAGAGCACACGCTGACTGTAGGACACGACCACTAAGCTAAAAGACCTAGATCACTATTCACTCTCTTCTCTTCTGACCTCTCATCTTTTCTACTCTTTAGTATGGCGGATGCAAGGAACAACTTCACGCAACCGGATGAAGATACACCCTTTGGACTAGATACCTGAACATAGGAGTACCAAGCTTCACCGGAACCTACAACGCCACTTTACCTGAAGAAGAGCGCTGGATGATTTAAGTTCAAGTTCCAGGAAGGACGTTCATGCCAGTCACTAAGCCCATAGAGTTTTCTTTTGATGCACCAACTTGGAGTCTAGGACAGAGCATGGCAGCTCACATCGCCATGGGGCACATTGGAGAAGTCTACCGCAATGATCTCAAGGATACTATCTACCAGATTTGTGGGCGCCGAGATGAACACTGGGAGATGATCAGCACCAGGAAGGATAGATCAATCACAACTTTTATCCAGGAGCTAAACTAGCACATTCGACGACAGGAGAACCAGATGTGCGCCGACATGATAGATCTGAAGAAGGCTAAGACTAGAATCAAGGAACTGGAGGAAGAACTCAAGGCTACACGTGCAGATTGTGAAGAGGAAATTGAAGTATTGGTGGAGAAGAATGACGACCTGATCAAGAACATTGGAATATTTATGGGAGGCCCTACGCCAGTAGATGAAGACGAAGAACCCAAGGAGATTAGCCCGGAAGACTACATCATCATCGACGGCACCGACTCGGAACAAGATAGTAGCGATGATGATTATGTTGATGAAGCTGGAGCAGATATCATGGAGTCTGCAACCGAATAATATTTCTAGTAGACCACCTCATCAGTAGTAGTAGTCCACCATGTAATTATAGTACTCCGAGCACTTTTGGCGATAGATAGATCGATTGTATGCCCTTGTTTGATTGAATGAAGTGAATTGTTTGCTTTTGCCTCATGTGCATATGGGTAGTGTTTTCTCTTTAGACCCCCTCTATTCTTACATCTCATCTTTTCTAAACCCTCAGATGCCTTTGAGACGTGACCCCGGATTTGCCTTTCCACCGGAGCTCACCCAGTTGATCCAGCAGCATAACACACTGATGCAGTTGCTAGTCCAGAATCAGAATCAGGGGAACAACAACAACAACCCACCACCACCACGACCACCTGTTGACCATTTAGCCCGTTTTCTTAGGCTGAATCCGCCGGTGTTTTCCAGTAGCACCGAGCCGATAGTAGCAGATGATTGGCTCCGCAAGACAGCTAGGGAGTTGACCACAGCAGGATGCATAGATGCGGAGAAGGTGAAGTTTGCCGCGCATCAGCTTGAAGGACCCGCAGCATCATGGTGGGCGAATTTCACAGCCACTTTCCCAGTCGACACTGTCACATGGGACCAGTTTCAGCAGGCCTTTCGTACTGCACATGTTTCAGCAGGAGCTATGGCCATGAAGAAGCGTGAGTTTTGCAACTTGCGCCAAGGAGGACGGACAGTTGGCCAGTATGTGGAGGACTTTAGTAAGTTAGCACGTTACGCCCCAGATGACATTGCTACAGATGCAGCTAAGCAGGAGAAGTTTCTGGAAGGACTGAATGATGAGTTGAGCATGCAGTTGATGGTAGCAACCTTCAACAACTACCAGGAGTTGGTAGATCGTGCTCTTATGATTGAAGGGAAGCAGCAGCAAATTGAGAATAGCAAGAGGAAGTATGGACAAGGAAAGTATAGTTCAGGAGCTCAGCAGAAGCCATGTTTTTCCCCTAGACCGGGAGGACATTTTCAGCATACCCATGGAGGAGGTAGCTCGCACAATCACAATGGCACCAAGAATGGTAATGGGAATGGATGAAGGAACGGCCAGAACCGCACCAACCCATCAACCCCAGCCAAGAAGGACCTGAGCCAAGTCACTTGCCTTAAGTGTTCGAAGACCGTACATTATGCCAATGAATGTCCTGAAGGCCAAAATGGCAATGGAAGTTCTGGGAAGAAGCCGAACCCTTTCAACAGGGGACAGGTGAACCACGTTAGCGTGGAGGAGGTTGAAGCTCAGCCCGATGCAGTAATAGGTAAGTTTTTGGTTAAGTCATTTACTGCACTCGTTCTTTTTTATACTGGTGCATCGCATTCATACATCTCAAGGGGATTTGTGGATAAGTACAACCTATCAACCCAAGCCCTTAGGTCACCCATGTTAGTAACCTCGCCTGGAGCAGAGTATGTGGCTAGTCTATGGTGTGATCGGTTACCATTAATCATTGGTAACTATGTTTTTCCCTCAGACCTAATAGTATTGGAATCTCAAGGATTGGATGTGATATTAGGCATGGATTGGTTATCAAAGTATGAAGGGAATATTGAATGTGCTAGTAAGTCAATTTTGCTTACCACACCAGAAGGGAGAAGGATCAAGTATGTATCCCGGCATGTGCCAAAGAGGACTCAAGTAAATTGCCTAACAGGAGTTGTGCAGGAGGCAGTACCAGTGGTAAGGGATTTTCCCGATGTATTTCCGGAAGAGTTGCCACGCATGCCACCGGATAGAGATATCGAGTTTTTGATTGAGCTATTGCCAGGCACAGGGCCAATGTCAAAGAGACCATATAGGATGCCAGCAAAGGATTTGGTGGAAATTAAGAAGGAGATTAAGGAGTTACTGGATAAGGGATATATTCGCCCAAGTTCTTAGCCTTGGGGATCGCCAGTACTTCTAGTGGAGAAGAAGGATGGATCGTTAAGGATGGTTGTTGACTATCGAGGATTGAATGAAGTAACGATCAAGAACAAGTACCCACTACCAATGATCAACGATCTGTTTGATCGATTGCAAGGAGCTAAGGTATTTTCCAAGATCGATCTGCGATCAGGATACCACCAGTTGAAGATTCGAGAACAGGATATTCCGAAGACAGCTTTTACCACCAGGTATGGGCTGTACGAGTATACCGTTATGTCATTTGGTCTGACTAACGCACCTGCCTATTTTATGAACATGATGAACAAAGTGTTTATGGAGTTTTTGGATAAGTTCGTCATAGTTTTCATTGATGATATCCTGGTTTATTCGAAGAATGAAGAGGAGCATAAGGAGCATTTGCGTTTGGTACTTGGAAAGCTCAGAGAACATCAATTATATGCCAAGTTCAGCAAATGTGAGTTTTGGTTGAAGGAAGATGATTTCTCGGACACGTTATATCCGGAGAAGGAATAGCAGTAGATCCCGCTAAAGTTGATACTGTGACTAAATGGGAAGCACCGGCCATAGTTGGAGAGATCCGGAGTTCTCTTGGACTCGCAGGATACTACCGGAGATTTATTGAGAATTTCTCAAAGATTGCGAAGCCTATGACCGAGTTGTTGAAGAAAGATACCAAGTTACGAATGTGAGGCTAGTTTCCAAGAGTTGAAGAAACGTTTGGTTACCTCACCAGTGTTGATTTTGCCAGACCAGACCAAAGATTATGAGGTGTATTGCGACGCTTCATGTCGAGGACTTGGAGCAGTGCTTATGCAGGAATGGGGAGTTGTTTCATATGCCTTGTCGTGGATTTGTCACGGCAGATGTCCTTAGTGTCAGGACTTAGTCGCGAGACCAACGCATCTATGCGGTAGCTTGAAGGGGTTGATCGGAATCGAGAGACGCAACACGCAAGACAAGGGTTTAGACAGCTTCGGGCCCCGGGAAACATCATCCGATAATAACCCTACATGCTGTTTGTGGCTAGATCTCATTATACTCATGAGAGAGTCGCCGGTAAGCCGGCTCTTTCTGTCTAGCCCTAGAGATTATTTTCTATCCCTCTTTGGGGAGCCCTGCCCCTCCTTATATATGTTCAAGGGGCGACTTACATGTAGAGTCCTATTAGGATTAGAACTAACTTATTCTCTATTACAAGTCGGATACAAGTACGGGTCTTGCTTCCTCATAAAGAAAATATTCATCATGCCTTCTGTCTTAAGCCGGCCCACCATAATATGAGCCGGCCTACTGGGCCTTGGGCCTAGTCTTCTATGTGACCCGCCGTTGGGGTCATCCGTGAGTCGTCTGACCAGTGAACCGCCAGACCCGTGAACTGCCAGTCCTCCGGCGGGTCCACAGTGAAGCGCAAGTCCGGTCGGGTTACACCGTGGGGTATATCCCCGACATTAGCCCCCAAGTTTAGCTTGGATTTATCCATGGTAAACTTATGCTGCCAAATAAACACAAGAAAAAATTTGATAGGTTGTGCTCCAGGTTAAGAATTCTTGTAAACCGGCACCTGAACATCCTTAAGTCCTTGTCATTTCCTTCTTCTAGAAAATCCGGGTCAATAGACCAGCTTCACAATCAATCTGATTTTCAACCGGCTTAAAGATGTAGATCTTGCCGAGTTATAATTTCCAAAATCTCTGGGTTATAAAAAACTGATGATGCCGAGTCATTATTGTTGTTGACACCGGATCATGTAATTGATCTTCCTAATTTGCTCAAAGCTGAGAATTTGAAGATGTTCCTTCTTTATATGAATAATACTTGTAGCCCCCAAGTCTTAAGAGGAGAACATAGTGATAACTTAAGACTTGCTTCAATATAAGTGTTGCAACCTTGAAGAAATCCGGGTTATTCATCCCAATCATTAGTCATAAACTGAATATTCCACATATGTAGCCCCCAAGGGCCGGCTTAGTAAGATAATACTGAGCTGGGACTTTGTATATAATTGATAATAACATCCTATAATATAGTCTCCACCATGGGGCTTGAACCCACGTCCACAAGGTTAAAAGCTTTGTACTCCACCAACTGAATAGTGGACCGTTCAATATAATGGATTAATGCTTGTGTGCCTTGAATTTTTGACAGGAGCAATTGGTAGCCCCCAAGGGCCAACTCATTTAGAATGTGATGAGTTGGGTCTTCAATAAGTTGAGCAAAAAATGACTTTGCATTAGCCCCCAAGTGCCATGATGCATGCTGGCAGTGACATGGGACTTGTATATTTGATGTAATCTCGATTTGAACAATGTAGCCCCCAAGTGTCGGGTCGTAAGCCTGCAGCGACTCGGGACTATTTCCTCCATTGTAAAATAAATCATGCCCATTGATAAAAATAATAGCCATTGTGCTAAAGCGACTTTGAAAACCTCAATCATAACACTGGTTATTGATAATCACAATAGAAATCCAGCCATGTTGGCTATTCAAGATTTGAATAATATAATCCGGTATGGAAACCTCAATCATTCAGTATCATCATGAAAATCCAGCCAGTTTTGGCTATTAAAGATTTGAATACCTCATCGGTTGACAAGTAAATTTAGAGTTTAAATACCTGGCGGTTCTTGGCCGATGACGACTTAATGCGCATTCATTGTAAGCCAGAATTTTTGTAATCCGGTGGCCTATAGCCCTTGATAAAATCAATAATTGATAACCCTTTTGAGACACCAATTTTAGTGATGAGCTTGGACTGAAGCATTTATATAAGTCATAGTTCTGCAAATCTTGCACAGAGTTTAAACAATATATGCCCTGACGACTTAACGTCAAGAGTCAGGGCCGGTAACCAACCAAATGTAGTCTTATCCTGCACACAAGTAGATCACAAGATCCCTATGATCCTTTGAATGATATCGCCGGTTTATATGACCCGGATAGTGAGGGTGAGAACCCAATTCTGTAAAAAGCCGGCACATATGATGTTTGTTATGTGCTGACAACTTTATTGATCAAGGTTAAGCCGGTGGAATCAAAGCCACTCCCTAGATGCTTTCAAATATGATCAAAAAAGTCTCAAGACAAAGTTAAATAACTGCGATTGCAAAAACCTATACAAGAAACAAACAAAATTTTGAGGCTTCTGATTCGAATACGATCAGTAAACCGTTCCAAAGGGGTTAAGCTAAGATTCAAATACGATCATATAGCCCCCAGTGGCTTTGGCGATGCCGATCAAGAGGGTATCGATAGCTATGTTCTCTTTGGTTCGAATACGACCTATGTTTGAACAGGAAGCCCCCAAATGACCTTAAGAGTTGTTTAGCGACGCTGATTCAAATACGATCCACATCGATTCCCAAAGGGGTTGAGCTATGATTCGGATACGATCAAGAAGCCCCCAAGTGGGTTCGGCAGTTTGCCAATCAAAAGGGTATCGACAGCTATGTTCTCTTTGGTTCGAATACGACCTATGTTTGAACAGGAAGCCCCCAAGTGACCATATAAGTTTTGGCATCGCGCCGATCAAGAGGGTACTAATAGCTATGCCCGATGAGCAGGAAGCCCCCAAGTGACCATAATATGATAAGCCGTAAGGCAGGATACCTATGTTTGAACCGCACATCATGGCAGTAAGTTCTTTTTGGCAACCTTTAATTTTTCTTAGAACTCGAACTTGCAAGAGATTAATACTTTTTGAACCGGAACTTTAAACCGGATTTGAAAGCTTCAAAAATTTGTGAGGGACAAATTTACCTTGAGCCGGATTTTGAACCGGATTTGAGAGCTTCAAAAATTTGTGAGGGACAAATTTACCCTGGGCCGGCTTTTGAACCGGATTTGAGAGCTTCAAAAATTTGTGAGGGACAAATTTACCCTGGGCCGGCTTTTGAACCGGATTTGAGAGCTTCAGTGCTTTGTGGGAGAAAGATGTCTCTTGAACCGGATTTTAAACCAGAGTCCTTATTTTTGAGCCAGAAATCTTCTGACGGCTTTTAAATTTTCATCGATCTAGCAGTAATCTCCGGGGCCCGGGTTATTTTTCCCTTCAATGACCCGGAGTTCTAGAATTCATTGAAACTGGCTAATTTTGCTGAGTCGTACCATTGTAGCCCCCGAGTCTCAAGACGACTCGAGGAGTTGGCTTGAGATTCTCCATATTTGACCATAGCAGAAGGTATACATCATTGACGTTGATAGCGCGATGTGAATCCACAGAAGGTTGAGGTGACTGCGGCGGGTTATAAATGATCCCGTATGAACCGTGTCAGCAACTCGGCCAATGGCTCCTTCCAACTGGCTGTTTGAAGTTAACCAAACTGTAGTGGCGGAGACTTATGCGCCTGCCCATTGAACCATCCAGTGCAGACGACGGCTGAATATATGATAATTTGCCTCTAATTTGTTGGAAGAAAACCGGGCTTCCCAAGTAGTGACTTGCTCATACTCAATAAACAGCTCATCCAGACAAGTGCGGCTTGGTGTGTTGTTGTAGACCAGGCCGCGAGAGACAGACGGTAAAGACGACCGTAACATCAGAGGCGGCATAGACAGATGAACCGGCCGTGGCGTTGTAAGCCAGTTCGGACGGGCAAGTTGTCCTCCTTGTTGTAAGCCGGTGTGGTCGTGAGAGACGGCCACGGCGTTGTAAGCCGGTGCGGGAGCCCGTTGAGTAACAACGACCACCTGTGCCAAAAGATGTTGGCGTGCCTTCATCTCCGCGGTATAATATCACTTTTTGTCATAAATAATTGCCCTGCATAAACAATATTGCAGACCAAGACAAAGATAAACTTGTTCTTTGACAAAACAACATGTGCTAATAAAATAAACTTAGATGGATATCACCTATTTTGTTCGGATGATGGATGATCCATTCAACGTGACAGGGGCGGCTCAACGCAGCGGGGGCGGCTCACATATGTCCATTGGACAACTTGTGTGAACAGACATGGCTTTGATTTGTTGATATATATATGTCGGAGTCAACCTGCGACATTTAGAAGACGAAGCAGATGCATGAGTCGGCCGCAACATTGTAAGCCGTGCGGACAAACGAGTCGGTCGTGCGCGCGGACGGTTGAGTCGGCGCGGGCATGGTCAGATGAACCGACTGTAGGTGTGGTCCTGGTGAGTTGATGTAGTCCGGATTACGGGGACAGCGGTCTGTGCGTGCCGTCTGGGCAGTGTGTCACGGACGAATGCCAATACATGATCATGCTGGTGCACTCCATATCCGAGGTATGACGCCACATTTGTAATGAACAATTGTCCTGCATAAAAAAGTATCGCAAACAGAAGTAACTGTTCACACAAAAATTAATATGTGCTATTAAAACAGACTGGACAGATATCACCTTATGCATTTAGACGATAGATGATTTTTGGTGCAATGTTCGTCGGAACGTCTGACTGTGATTTTTGACCCAGGAACTGATGCCTTTGGCAGATAGGTGATTCTCCATTCATTATTTGTCCCAAAAGTGCATACGTTTGCGCTGATCCCCTTTGGTCCACACATAGGTGACGTGGATGGAGAAAATCCCTGTATGCTACTTCACTTTTCTCTGAAATAACCTGCAGCTCTTCTTCTGCCCCATCTATTTCAGGTGGGAGGGCCAGCTCAAGGAAGCGGCTGAGGCAGGCGAACCGGCGGGCGGCCGGGCCACACACGGTGTAAGCCAGAGGGGACCGCAGTAGAAGCGGTGGCATCTCGCCAAGGCCGCAGAGGCGGATGCGGGGTGCAGCAGAACCAGCGTGGGCGGGTCACGTGCCGCCGGCAGGCGGACGACAGCTTGAATCCGGGCACGGCCCGATGCAGCGATCGAGGTCAGCCGACGGGGGCAGCTTCTAGGCGAGGCCATGGAGATGGCGGTTCAACGGTAGACTACGTGCAGCTTGGTGTGTCTATACGGAGCCGGTTCGGGGTGGCGCAGGAGGCCAGGCACTGCGCAAGCAGCGATAGCAGAGTCCAAGTCATGGTGGATTTGACCGATCCACATCGGGTCGCTGCTGTTTCCTTGCCTTTTTTCTGACGATGATCTGGCAGCAGCACTTGATCTCTTCCAACTCGGATGGATGCAGTAGCCAAGGGAAAAAGGACATCTGATCTAGTAGTACTATTCAAGTAGCGCTGGCCCTTTTCCCAAAAAAGAACAGTTAATGATGGATTTCACGTGGCATGGTACTAGTTTAAGTAGTACTAGTCAAGTACTTTTGATTTGGTCTTGATTGGACCGTGAGTAGATGATTGCACGTACGTGCGCTGGCTCCCCCGTATAAACGGCAATCGAACAGTGAAGTACTTTGAACCAGTCTCGCTTTTGCCGGTTTGCACGGCCATTCCGGCGGAATCAACTTCACTTGGACCGGCGGATCAATAGGTCACGTGCGATGGCGCGCACGGAATCCTAGCTTCTTTCGATCTCATGTACTACTGGCTCCAAAGTTTAATCATGTTCCTGATCACAAAATAACAAACTTGCCGGTTCTTTCTCAACCAACGAAATCGCGAGCTCGTCAATCCCTAGATGAGATCCCTTCAAGAACTCAACACCACCGTGCGCTAGCCCCACGGTGGGCACCAACTGTCGTGGATTTGTCACGGCAGATGTCCTTAGTGTCAGGACTTAGTCGCGAGACCAACGCATCTATGCAGTAGCTTGAACGGGTTGATCGGAATCGAGAGACGCAACACGCAAGACAAGGGTTTAGACAGCTTCGGGCCCCGGGAAACATCATCCGGTAATAACCCTACATGCTGTTTGTGGATAGATCTCATTGTACTCATGAGAGAGTCGCCGGTAAGCCGGCTCTTTGTGTCTAGCCCTAGAGATTATTTTCTGTCCCTCTTTGGGGAGCCCTGCCCCTCCTTATATATGTTGAAGGGGCGGCTTACATGTAGAGTCCTATTAGGATTAGAACTAACTTATTCTCTATTACAAGTCGGATACAAGTACGGGTCTTGCTTCCTCATAAAGAAAATATTCCTCATGCCTTCTGTCTTAAGACGGCCCACCATAATATGAGCTGGCCTACTGGGCCTTGGGCCTAGTCTTCTATGTGACCCGTTGTTGGGGTCATCCGTGAGCCGTCTGACCAGTGAACCGCCAGGCCCGTGAACCGCCAGTCCTCCGGCGGGTCCACGATGAAGCGCCAAGTCCGGCCGGGTTACACCGTGGGGTATATCCCCGACATGCCTCAAGACAACTGAAGCCCCATGAGTTGAATTATGCCACGCATGATTTGGAGTTAGCAGCCGTAGTGCATGCATTGAAAACATGGAGACATTTCCTCATTGGAAATCATTGTGAGGTGTACACGGATCATAAGAGTTTGAAGTACATTTTCACACAGAAGGAGTTGAATCTCAGGCAAAGGAGATGGTTGGAGCTTATCAAGGATTATGATATGAAATTGCATTATCACCCCAGAAAGGCTAATGTAGTAGCTGACGCATTAAGCCGTAAGAGCCATGTCAATACGTTAATGACGGGAGAAATACCCAAGGAATTAGCAGAAAATCTACGTGAACTATGTTTGGAAATAGTTCCGAGAGGTTATGTAGCAGCATTGGATATTCAGTCAACTTTGATGGATAGAATCAGAGAAGCTCAAAAGACCGACAAAGAGATTGCCGCTATTAAGGAGAAATTGAGCAAAGGAAAAGCTAAGGGATTTCGTGAGGATGAACACGATACCCTATGGTTTGAAGACCGTGTTTATGTGCCCAATGACCCGGAGATCAGGAAGTTGATTTTGTAAGAGGCACACGACTCACCGTATTCAATTCACCCAGGAAATACCAAGATGTATTTGGATTTGAAGGATATTTTCTGGTGGACCGAAATGAAGAAGGATATTGCGGAGTATGTAGCAGTTTGTGATGTATGTCAGAGAGTAAAGGCAGAGCATCAGAAGCCAGTAGGATTGTTACAACCATTGCCGATACCCAAATGGAAGTGGGATAAGCTAGGCATGGATTTTATCACGGGATTGCCCAGGACTCGTTCAGGCTATGACTCGATTTGGGTTGTAGTTGATCGATTGACAAAAGTAGCTCATTTCATCCCAGTAAAGACCACTTTACACCAGTGCTAAGTTGGCAAAGATATACATGACCAGGATCGTATGTCTGCATGGAGTTCCAAGGAGTATCGTATCAGATAGAGGAACCCGGTTTACCTCAAAGTTCTGGAGGCAGTTGCACGAAACTTTGGGTACCAGGCTAGAATTCAGTACAGCTTTTCATCCACAGACAGATGGACAGACCGAGAGAGTCAATCAGATTTTGGAGGATATGCTGAGAGCTTGTGCGCTAGATTATGGATCTAGTTGGGACGATAATTTGCCATATGCAGAGTTCTCTTACAATAACAGTTACCAAACCAGTTTAAAGATGGCCCGTTTCGAAGCCTTGTACGGAAGGAGGTGCAGGACACCGTTGTCATGGGACGAAGTTGGAGACCGTCAGTTGTTTGGACCTGACTTGATTAAAGAGTCTGAACAGAAGGTGAAGTTGATTCACGATAGGCTCAAGGTAGCCCAGTACAGACAGAAAAGTTATGCAGATTCTAAACGCAAGGAGACGGTTTACGAAGTCGGGGATAGAGCTTATCTTTGAGTATCTCCACTACGGGGAACAAAGCGTTTTGGAGTTAAAGGGAAGTTAGCACCATGATTTGTAGGACCATATCGAGTTTTGGAACATATGGGAGAAGTAGCCTACAAGTTGGAATTGCCTGAAGGATTGTCAGGAGTTCATGATGTGTTCCATGTTTCTCAGTTAAAGAAATGTCACGCGGAGATGGCTGACATACCGTTGAGAGATACAGTGCCTTTGGAAACTATTCAGTTGGATAACGATTTGAACTATGAGGAGAAACCAATTAAGATTCTCGAGTTTGCCAGTCGAGTCACTCGCAGCAAGGTTATCAAGTTTTGCAAAGTTTAGTGGAGCCACCACACGGAGGATGAAGCCACCTGGGAACGAGAGGAAGATTTGCTCAAGGACCACCCTCACCTATTTTCTAGCCAACCCGAATCTCGAGGGCGAGATTCATCTTAAGGGGGGTAGGTTTGTAACATCCTAAATTTTCAATTTAGAATGTTATACATTAGATCATCATTGCATATCATATTTTATTTGCTTTTGGTTTTGATCCTAGAAATTCTACGCAACTCAATGACCCACGGAGAGAGTTAGGGATCTTGTTATTTTCATATTTGAGTTCTCTCAAATTTTGAGAATAGGATCATTTGATTTTATTTATTTTATCATCAATTATTTCTATTACAAAAATATGAGAGAGGGAATAAAATGACTTTCCCAAAATAAAGAAATATTGAGGATTTAATAATAAAATCAAATAAGATTTTAATTCGGAGTTTTTTGGTGTTTTATTTGAATTTAGGAAAAATGTGTGTTTTTAAAAATTGCATTTAGGTCCCGAATAAATGTTCACCTTGTGCGGCTTGATTTTGGAAGCCCGTGAAAATTTATTTCGGATTTTTTGGAGTCCGTTTAGTATTTCTTTTTATTTTTCTTCCGAGCGGAAATAAAAAAAGTGCGAACCGACCTACGGGCCGTGTCCGACTAGGACTCCGGCCCGAGGGGGCCTTTATAAGCCGAGGCCTAGCCCCGGGGAAACCCTAGCCGCCCTAGCCCCAAGTCGCACCGCCACCCGGTCCCGCCGCCGCCGCCGCCACCAGCGCCGCCGCCCGCCGTCGCCCGCCGCCGCCGCGCCGCCGTCGCCCGTCGCGCCGCCGCCCGCCGCCCCGGCGGACGCCGCCGCCGTCGATCCCGCCGCCCGAGGTTCGCCACGCCTCGAAATCCGTGCCGTCGTTTTTTTTAAACCGATTGGTTTTCGTCGATTTTTCGCCGGTTTTTTTAGATTCGTTTTTTAAATAGATCGGTTTTCCGGTTTATTTAAATAGCGAGCGATCGTCCGTTCGTTCGTTCTAGCGAGCGTTCGTCGTTTTTCTTTTTCTCGGATTAAATCCACGATTTTTCTGATCGCGATTCATGATCCGATTTTCGTTTTAGTATAACTTTTCGCTCGTTTGTCGGAATCAGGCGATTCAAGCGCCTAGAGTTTCGTCTCGAAACCCTCTATCCGTTTAACCAACTCAAACAAGATTTTGCTACTGTAAAATTTTCCCTAGGTCCAGATTAGTAGAACGAAGTTGTTTTCTTTCGCCGTTTGACTTTCGTTGTTCGTTCGATTTGATTCTTTTTGCCAACCGGAGTTCTTAAGTTGAACCTTCTGGTTAGATCTCTTATTTGAGTTTTACCTGTGCATTAGATGAGTACTTATTGTATGCTTGTTTGTTTGTCTGCGATAGAATACCCGGAGTGCGCCACCTGTTACTTCGAGTCCCTAGGTTTCGCGGATCATCAGCAAGGCAAGTAACACTTTGATCATACCTTTTCTACTACCCAGTTTTATTGCATTAGACCAACCCTCACACATTGCATGATTAGGATCTAATTAAATTGTGGGATGGGAAGTAGTTGAGGTTGTACCTATTACCTGATTATTATCAAACCTTTGGGAGTTACTTCTACGTTTGCTTATTATGCCATGCTATGCTAGTAGACGTGGATTGGGTGAGTGATATCCATGACAGATGTGAGTTGTGTTAATTAATGGTTTATCTAAGGTGGCAACTTAAACACACATCTGGGTGGATTGAGGCACCTGGATATTCCAGGACTTGCCTGTTTTCCTTTGGACCGCCACCCAGGCTCAAAGGGATCATGAGACTATTCATACTAGAAACTTCCGTGTGCAGCCACAAGCTATTATGGGCTCAAGCATAGTTGACTTAGTCGTGCGAACTCTTATAGTGATAGACTAGCAGATGTAGGGGGTGTAGGTGGTACGGTCTACCCGATCGTAAGGTGCTAGCGCTTCTAAAAGACTATGTCTCGGTCATCCGTCTTCTCAAACACCATGTAGTGCGAGAAACCAAACGGAGGCGATCGAGTCTTGTGGGGAAAAGTGCGCAAACCTCTGCAGAGTGTAATAAACTAATCATGGTTAGCCATGTCCCCGATTATGGACATCTTGAGTATCTGGTACCTGAATTATCATGTGAATCTCAACATGTTACTCTAAATTAATTTTGTTGGGTTATGTTTAATGATGATGCTTAATTGGGATTGAGAATGCTGTCAACCATTCTCAATGTTTAACAACTACCATGATAGTTAAATAAATTTATTCCTTTGAAGTAGGGAAAAATTGGCTTTACACAAAACTGTAACCATAGAGCTTTCCACCAGCCAAATATGCATATAGAATAGCTGTTTCATTCCATTACTCTCTATGTGTTACCTTGCCAGCATATTCCATGTGCTGACCCGTTTCGGGCTGCAATGTTAATGTTGCAGACTTTTTAGACGACAATTAAGGAGTTTTAGGTCGTGGTTCTATACTCAGTGATGCCGTTGGAGTTGATGGACTCACTAATCTTCCAAGCCTTCCGTTGTTATCATTATTAGATGGCCTTAAGCCATATTTATTGTAATAAGTTCTACTTTGAGACACTCGATGTAATAAGTGTGTGATTGCTACTCTGCTATAAATCCTCCGAGTACTGTGTGGTGTCAGCATTACTAATCCAGGGATGACACCGGAGCACAGAGATCAGACTGTTTGAGGTCTGGTCGCTACAGAGATGGTATCAGAGCTCACGCTGACTGTAGGACACGACCACTAAGCTAAAAGACCTAGATCACTATTCACTCTCTTCTCTTCTGACCTCTCATCTTTTCTACTCTTTAGGATGGTGGATGCAAGGAACAAGTTCACGCAACCGGACGAAGTGTTGTTCCCTCTACTCAACTTCTCTCATCTTATCAAGTTTCATATCTCGTCCCAACCAGAGTGCTACCTAAATCGGTTCTTTCTTACTCCTCTTTCTTAACGGAGTGTTTTCAACTTCGTTCATCTCTGTTGCATTCTTTCTTTCTATCTGTTTAACATCTCAAGTTTCTTTGGTTTCACTTGTTGGTCAAAGAAGCAACTTAGTTTTACCTCTTCTCTTTCTCTTCCGTTTTCCCTCCGGTGCCATTCTAGATCTCGGGACGAGATCCTCTCGTAGTGGTGGAGTGTTGTAACGCCCCGAGACCGATGTGCCAGGTGTCCTCCAGTTATTCTCTGTTGTTGCCTTGTCATTGCTTGCATGTCATGCATTGCATATCATGTCATCATGTGCATTGCATTTGCATACGTGTCCGTCTCATGCATCCGAGCATTTTCCCCGTTGCCCGTTTTGTAATCCGGCGCTCCTATGTCACCCGGTGTCCCTTTCCACCTCTTTTGTGTGCGGGTGTTAAACGTTTTTGGATTGGACCGAGACTTGTCATGCGGCCTTGGTTTACTACCGGTAGACCGCCTGTCAAGTTTCGTGCCATTTGGACTTCGTTTGTTACTCCAACGGTTAACCGAGAGACCGAAAAGGCCTCGTGTGTGTTGCAGTCCAAAACCCTTCCAATTTGGCCCAAAACCCACCTAAACCCCCTCCATCATCTCGGTCGTTCGATCATGATCGCGTGGCCGAAAACTTCACCTCATTTGGAGCTTCCGAGCTCCCTCTACCTATAAATATGTGGCTCTCCCTGAATTTTCGCGCAGCCTAACCCTAGCCTTCCTCTACCTCGCGCCACCGGACAAAAACCCCCACCGCGCCGGACATGTCCGCCGCCCCGCAGCCACCTCACTCCAGCCAATCGGATAATGCCACGTCGCCCCGCCGCCGCTCCCCTCCACTCCGCACGCGCCACCTGGCCGGCGCCCGCGCCCCACTTCGCCCACGCGCCCGCCGGCCCGTGGAACCCAGATCGGGCCCGCGCGGGCCCAACTCATCGCCGCCGCGCGCCGGGAGCCTGAGGCGTCCGCTTCCTCGTGCCCGAGCCCCGCCTCCTAGCGCCTCCCCGCCCATCGCCACCCGCGCCTCCTCGCCTGCCGCGCCGCCCGCCTCTCACCAACGCAGCCCCGCGCCGCCTCCCTCGCCGATGACCACCGCCTCTCGCCGGCGCCGCCCTCCGCCGCACCTCCTCCAGCCCGGATCTGGCCCCGGTGACCTCTACTCCGGCGACCCTTTCTACTCCGGTGAACTTCGAGCTCCGTGCGCTACACTACTCCGGCGAGACCCAATCTGGATCTGGTTCTTTTCACGGTTGATTTTTGTCCCTGAAACCCTTGATATTTTTGCATCCTTCGTCATGCCATAACTCTGCATCCGTAGCTCCGATTCGTGCGTGTAGCATATCAAAATGTTCGTCTCGACGTGTACATCATTTCATCTCATTGCATCATTTTCTTTTGAGCTCATCTTGATGCCCGAAATGCTGTTGGAAGAGGGCTATGTGATGAATTTGTCAGATCTGTTTCAGCAAATAGACTTTTGTCATTTTTGCCATGATTAATGTGTGCATGCTATGATCCTGAGATCTACATGTGTTTTGATGAATGCCATGCCATCTTTACAGGGGTGTATGCCATGTATTTTTGTGATCTTTGTGGTGACTAGCACAAGCATGCAAATTAGCTTACTCGTTGATGCTGATTTCAGGGACTTTTGATTATTCCAAGTCCTTGTCCTGTTTTTGTTTTTATGCCATATGTTCATGTTGTTTCCTAGTGATCCGTGCCTCTTTTGAGGATGATAAGTAAGGATGTTTTGTTAATATTGTTTTGCTCTATCCATCCATGTCTTTGTTTGCAATTATGGAGCAGCCTAGCTTGAGTCAATCGAGCTCTACTTTTGCTATAAAATATTCCTTGCAGATTGTTGACATGTTTAGCGATTTTGCCGAGGATGTTGTTATTGATCCATGCATGCTATGTTATTGTTCTTGCCATGTCTAGATCCTATGACATGTATTCTTGATGGATGTATGATTAGTTTGTCATGCCATGCTCTGTAGTGAGTGCATCGAGCTCGTAAACATGCCTACTTGTTAATCTGTTTTGCCATGCTCCAGTTTTTCACTAAGTCTGAATATGTTTATGTTTTTGCTATGTTCACATGCTTGCAATTGTATTTTATGATTCCCTTTGGCTCAAGGTCACTAAGGGACTTTTTTTATATGCTTTGAGTAGCTTCATGAAATGCCTTGCTTTGCCATGATATGTTCCTGTAGCATGGAGTTTTCATGCTCTAAACATTGCTTCCTGATGATAAATTCCTGACTTGTTATTTCTCGAAGTTTGAAACATGTTATCATTTGCACTTTCGCCATGCTTGTTTGAACCTGTTAATGCATGAATTAGCCGTAGCCCAGTGTTCATCTTTTGTCAAGCATCATGAGTGGATCCCTGCCATGTATTTTTTTGCCATGTTTGAGTGATGTAGCATAATTATCTTGATGCATTTAGATGGCTACTTGTTGTTTATCGTAGACCGGTGCCATATTTGTTTTGCTTGCCATTTCCAAACCGTGCATTCGATTCCGGTGATCTTTATATCGATTTCAACCGAAACCATCTCCTCTTTCCAGTGGCACTCTTGGATTTCCATGTTGAGGCCAGGTTCAATCATTCCTTTCCAAATCATGCATATGCATCACATACCGCATCCCGCATGTCATGTCATGTTCATGTGTTGGTTGTTTACTATGTTGTGTGCTTCTTTTCGGTGTTGCTTCTTCGGGTTGGTTCCAATTACATCGCGTTTGTGAGGACCCATTCGACTACGTCTGTTTGTCTTCTTCATGGACTTGTACTTGTTCCTTGCGCGATTTCAGGCAAGATGACCATACCCTCGAAATCACTTCTATCTTTGCTTGCTAGATGCTCGCTCTGTTGCTATGCCTATACTGCGATACCTACCACTTGCTTATCATGCCTCCCAATTTCCTTGCCAAACCTCTAACCCACCATGTCCTAGAAAACCGTTGTTTGGCTATGTTACTGCTTTGCTCATCCCCTCTTATAGCATTGTTAGTTACAGGTGAAGATGAAGTTTGTTCCTTGTTGGAACATGGAGATGTTGTTCCTTGTTGGAACATGTTTATTTGTTGGGATATCACAATATCTCTTATTTAATTAATGCATCTATATACTTGGTAAAGGGTGGAAGGCTCGGCCTTATGCCTGGTGTTTTGTTCCACTCTTGCCGCCCTAGTTTCCGTCATATCGGTGTTATGTTCCCGGATTTTGCGTTCCTTATGCGGTTGGATTATAATGGGAACCCCTTGACAATTCGCCTTGAATAAAACTCCTCCAGCATGGCCCAACATTGGTTTTACCATTCGCCACCTAGCCTTTTTCTTTCCCTTGGGTTTCCGGAGCCCAAGGGTCATCTTTATTAAACCCCTGGGCCAGTGCTCCTCTGAGTGTTGGTCCAAACTGAGCGATGTCCGGAGCTACCAGGGGCAACTCTGGGCTGGCCCACCCGACGTCTGGCTCATCCGGTGTGCCCTGAGAACGAGATATGTGCAGCTCCTACCGGGATTTGTCGGTACATCTGGGTGGCTTTGCTGGTCTTGTTTTACCATTGTCGAAATGTCTTGTAACCAGGATTCTAAGTCTGATCGGGTCTTCCCGCTAGAAGGAATATCCTTCGTTGACCATGAGAGCTTGTGATGGGCTAAGTTGGGACACCCCTGCAGGGATCTGAACTTTCGAAAGCCGTGCCCGCGGTTATGGGCAGATGGGAATTTGTTAATGTCTGGTTGTAGAAAACCTGAAGTTGACCTTAATTAAAATGCATCAACCGCGTGTGTAACCGTGATGGTCTCTTCTTGGCAGAGTCCGGGAAGTGAACACGGTGTTGGAGTAATGCTTGACGTAGGTTGTTCTAGGATCACTTCTTGATCATAGTTGTTCGACCGTGCTTTTGCCTTCTCTTCTCGCTCTCTTTTGCGAACAGGTTAGCCACCATATATGCTAGTCGCTTGCTGCAGCTCCACATCATACCTTTTACCCTACCTATAAGCTTAAATAGTCTTGATCGCGAGGGTGTGAGATTGCTGAGTCCCCGTGATGCACAGATACTTCCAAAACCAGCTTCCAGGTGTCGTTGAACCGTGCAGGTGACGCAACCTAGCTCAAGGAGGAGCTTGATGAAGATCATGTTCGTAGTCTTGTTTCGTTTCCAGTTGATTAGTAGTGGAGCCCAGTTGGGGTCAATCGGGGACCTTGTCGCATTTGGGGTTGTTCTTTATTTTGGTTCCATAGTCGGACCTTGATTGTATTTGGATGTTATAATGCTTTATTTATGTATTGTGTGAAGTGGCGAGTGTAAGCCAACTATGTACCTTTCCCCTTTATTTATTTCCATGGGTTGTTGTGAAGATTACCTCACTTGCGACATTGCTTTCAATGCGGTTATGCCTCTAAGTCGTGCTTCGACACGTAGGAGATATAGCCGCATCGAGGGCGTTACACTAAATCTGTTAGAAAACAGCAAGGAAAAGAAAACAAAAGATTTCTCCACGATACAGTGGTCAATACGTTCGGGGGTATATAAAGATTTTTATCTTGGGAAACAAGCAAGCTGTAGAAAAACGGAGTCTGGAAGGTACCCCAGGTGGGCACAACCCACCTGGGCGCGACTGGCTCGTGCCCACCAGGGTCACTTTCCCGGTAGTTTCTTATTTTCCTATTTTTTGTTATTTTCCAAAACTGACAGAAAATATTTTTGCGGATTTTTCGCAGTCCATTTACTTACCATATCACATACCTCCTCTTTTTAACGATTCTAGAGTGTTCCAGAAGGACTCTTTTATGTGTTCTTCCGGTGTCAATGTTTGGATAATATTACTCTCAACATTAATGGGCGTACCTGAGATATAATGTTTTATTCGTTGCCCATTAATAACCTTCGGGTTAGTACCTTCGACATTATTTATTTTGATAGCTCCAGACCAATAAACCTCCTCGATAACATAGGGTCCTTCCCATTTGAAGAGGAGTTTTCATACAAAGAATCTAAAACAAGAGTTGTACAAAAGAACATATTCTCCAACTTTGTACTCATGCTTCTGGATTCTTTTATCATGCCATCTTTTAACTTTTTCTTTAAATAACTTAGCATTTTCATAAGCTTGAGTTCTCCAATCATCGAATGAGCTAATATCAAATAGCCTCGTTTCACCGACAAGTTTAAAATCATATTTAATTATTTGACTGCCCAATATGCTTTATGTTCTAACTCAAGAGGCAAATGACAAGCTTTTCCATAAACCATTTTATAAGGAGACATACCCATAGGATTTTTATGTGCTGTTCTATAAGCCCAAAGTGCATCATCTAATTTCTTAGACCAATTCTTCCGGGACCTATTGACAGTCTTTTGCAAAATTAATTTTATTTCTCTATTGCTAAGTTCAACTTGACCACTAGACTGAGGATGATAGGGTGATGGAATTCTATGGTTAACATCATACTTGGCAAGCATTTTACAGAAAGCACCATGAATAAAGTGTGAACCACCATTAGTCATTAAATATCTAGGGACTCCAAACCTTGGGAAGATAAATTCCTTTAGCATTTTAATAGAGGTGTTGTGATCAGCACTAGTAGTTGGAATAGCTTCTACCCACTTAGTAACATAATCAATAGCAACCAAAATATGTGTATACCCATTAGAGGAAGGAAAAGGTCCCATGTAATCAAAACCCCAAACATCAAATGGTTCAACATCAAGTGAATAATTCATAGGCATTTCTTGACGCTTACCAATATTACCTATTCTTTGGCATTCATCACAAGATAAGACGAACTTACGGGCATCCTTGAAGAGAGTAGGCCAATAAAATCCAGACTACAATACCTGGTGAGCAGTTATGTCTCCCGCATGATGCCCTCCATAAGCTTCGGAGTGGCATTTCCGTAGGATTTGTCCCTGTTCATGCTCAGGTTCACAACGTATAATAATACCATCTACTCCTTTATAAAGATGTGGGTCATCCCAAAAATAATGTATTAAAGCATAGAAGAATTTTTTCTTTTGTTGGTGTGTAAAGCTAGGTGGTAAATATTTAGCAAAAATATAATTAGCATAGTCAGCATAACAAGGAGTGTTATAAGAAACATTTATGGCAGCTAACTGCTCATCAGGGAAACTGTCATCAATAGGTAGTGGGTCATCAAGCACATTTTCAAGCCTAGAAAAATTATCAGCTATGGGGTTCTCTGCTCCTTTTCTATCAGTGATGTGCAAATCAAATTCTTGTAGCAAGAGAACCCATTGAATAAGTCTAGGTTTAGCATCTTTCTTTTCCATAAGATATTTAATAGCAGCATGGTTGGTGTGAACAATTGATTTTGAATCAACAATGTAAGATTAAATTTATCACAAGAAAACACCACTGCTAGAAATTCTTTTTCAGTAGTAGCATAATTTCTTTAAGCATTGTCTAGAGTTTTACTAGCATAATGAATAACATTCAATTTCTTATCAACTCTTTTTCCTAGAACAGCACCAACAGCATAATCACTAGCATCACACATAATTTCAAAAGGCATGTTCCAGTCAGGTGGTTGAACAATAGGTGCAGAAATTAAGGCTTTCTTGAGTGTTTCTAAGGCTTCTAAATAATCATCATCAAAAAAAGGAACATCCTTTTGCAAAAGATTTGCAAGAGTCCTAGAAATTTTAGAAAAGCCTTTGATAAATCTCCTATAGAAACCGGCATGACCTAAGAAACTACGAATACCTTTGATATCTTTAGGACATGGCATTTTCTCAATTGCATCAACCTTAGCTTTGCCCACTTCAATACCTCTTTCAGAAATTTTATGACCCAAGACAATACCTTCATTAACCATAAAGTGGCACTTCTCCAAATTCAAGACAAGATTTGTTTGTTCACATATTTGCAAAAGTCGATCAAGATTGCTTTATCATCAAAAGACTTCCCATAAATAGAGAAGTCGTCCATGAAAACTTCAACAATCTTTTCACAAAAGTCAGAAAATATAGCAGTCATACATCTTTGAAAGGTAGCAGGTGCATTACATAAACCAAAAGGCATACGTCTATAAGCATAAGTTCCAAAGGGACAAGTGAAAGTGGTCTTTTCTTGATCAGGTTGAGAAACAGGTATTTGTGAAAAACCAAAGTATCCATCAAGGAAGCAAAAATGTGTGTGATTAGATAATCTTTCTAGCATTTGATCGATAAAAGGCAGAGGGTAATGATCTTTTCTATCTGCTTTGTTTAATTTTCTAAACTCAATTACCATTCTATAGCCTATAACAATTCTTTGTGAAATAAGTTCATTCTTATCATTAGGAACAACAATAATGCATCCTTTCTTAGGAACACAATGAACAGGACTTGCCCATCTACTATCAGCTATAGGATAGATTATACCTGCTTCCAGAAGTTATAACATTTCTGTTCTTACCACTTCCTTCATCTTCGGATTTAACCGACGTTGGTGATCAACAACGGGTTTAGCATCAGGTTTCAAATTAATCTTGTGCTCACATAGAGTGGGACTAATGCCTTTTAAATCATCAAGAGTATATACAATACCAGCTCGGTGCTTCCTTAGAACTTTCAATAATCTTTCTTTGTCGGGGGGTGCTGATTCCACCAACACCTATGGGGACAGGGCCCCTTTCGGTTCGGTGGGAGGCGGAGAGCGCACAAAGAGCGGATCGAGGTGGTGCACGCGGGGGGGATTTTACCCAGCTTCGGGCCGCACGGATGCGTAAAACCCTACTGCTGCTTGTTTGTGTGTATTGAATCTTTGCTCAGGAGTGATCGACGCTATCAGACTGAGCGTGGGAGTGTTTCTGGTATCTCCAATGAGCCGAACTAGCCGACCCTCCGAACTGGCCGAACCCTCCGAACTGGCCGACCCCCTCTCTACGTTGCGCTTGGGCCTCCTTTTATACTTTGAAGGGGTTACCCACAGGTGGCAACGTAGACTAGAAGGGTAAAAATGGAAAAGGATGCGATAGGTGCAGCTACCGCTACTGTGGATACAGTGCACCCTACCTAACTCTGACGGCAGGGGACAAGGGCATTAAATGCCTGTCTGAGTCTCCTAAACAGTGCAAAAGGTGACCGTTAGGAGCGCCACCGTTTGCCACGATGGGCTTCTCTTCATCTCCGCTTGCCACCACGTACCCCTAGCTGCACGGCCTCCTGCCACGTGTTCTTGGGAGAGTCCCAGAGCGACACGTTAGCAGGTGTGCTGGAGCGCGGGCACGAAGTGGGGGTTTCCCGCGGCAAGCTCCTTGCCGCGGCCGTCGTCTTGTCGCGTCCGGAAGCTTGTCGCTTGCCGGATCTTGCCGGGACGCAGGGCGCGTCGCGGCAAGCTTTCTTGGTATGCCTCGAGTAGCCTTCCCGGCAAGCTCCTCTTGCCGGGGTCTTGTCTCTTCCCGGCAAGATCCTCTTGCCGGGGCCTTGTTTGGCCTTCCCGGCAAGCTCCTCTTGTCGGGGCCTTGGTTTGAGTACTTTGTTCTTGAATGGTCTTCAAGGGATCCACGGGGGGTCTTGGCGGTCACCCGGCAAGCCTTGCCGCGGGGTGCTGCAATTGCCCGTGCACGAGTTCGGGATATTAGGGTACCCCTACTCTAGTACACCGACAGGATCCCCCGGGCCTGGGCCATACACGGTGCCGAGCGCTGTTGGGCCAGGCCCAAAACAGTGCACGGGCACGCGTGCCTAGGTCACGCCGAATCTAACTCCGCTCCCATCGCGCACGCCCAGAACGGCACGCGTCAAACGCGGCGTTGTGGGTGAGATCGTGGGTGGCGTGCGTGGGGCTAAGCCCCCCGAGCATGCGTCAGGCCACGATGATGGGGATGGTTCACGCCCTCCTCCTTAAACGGAGGTAGGTGTGGGGGCGTGGTGCATTTACTGGACGCGGCCGGTGCGTGGTTTCCGGGACGTCCACTCCCCGCGTTCACGTGGCGGAGCGAGGCCGCCTCATCTGTCACCTTGGTTCTGCATCCCCGCCACGCGGCTCCCATGCACTTGGGGTCATGGACGGTGGAGTGGGAAACTGGGCCGTCGCGAGCGGGTTGGCCCCGACTCCCTGCCCTTCCCGTGCCTTGATTCGCTGAGCGGGGCGGCCGAGCCCCCACCTCGCTCCTTTATAAAGAGCGGGATGGGAGCATAGAAATCCGCACTCTCCCATCTGCCATGGAGAAAGGGAAACCAGGCCCTCCATCGGTGGCGGCGAGGGTCGCCGCCAGACAGCGCATCTCTCCCTCTTCCGTGCCCGAGGTGGCAGAGCCAGCCTTAAGGGGAAGAGGGAGGGGGCGAGGTCGCGGACGAGGTCAAGGACGAGGTCGAGGCGCTCGGGGAAGAGGCGGACGGGGCGGCGCGTCAGCTTCACCTCCGCTGGCAGCTCCTCCCCCCACGGCGGTCCATATAGGGGACGACCCTTGCGAGTTCTTCGTCAGGCTGCACCGGGCGCCTCGTCGTCGCCTCCGGCTTCCAGCTCCGTTTGCGCGCGCGATGGAGTTGGACCCACCCGAGACACTGAGGCTGCACATGAGGGGCTGTGGGATCAATGGCACGCGAGTCCGCGTTGCATTCCCAGCCCCTAATGTGATGTATCTTGATCGAGGGTGGAAGACGTTCGCCCGCATCCACAGCTTGACGGAGGGGTTTACCCTCCATTTTAAGTTGATGGAGGGCGATCTCCTCTCCGTCAAGGCCTTCGGGTGCTTCGGCACTCGGGCGAAGTGCTGCGTGGACAGCTCCTCCGACAGCGAAGGCTCCTCCTCGAGCGAGAGCGACGAGGAGGGGAGCGACAGCGACGACGAGGGTAGCGGGCGGCGGGGTAGCGGGTCCGACTAGGCGTCGGGCACCGCTTTGCGCGGCACCGGCGACCCCATCATCCGTGTCGCCGGCTTCTTGAACTCCCCGGGGTCGTCTCCTTGGGCGGCTGGCGTAGGGAGGCTGCGGAAGGGGAAGAGGGCAGGCGACAAGGCCGTCAAGCCGGAGTACGAGGGCGTGGTGCCCTCGACAGCGTGCTGACGTCCTGTCGCCCCGTCTTCGAGCCCCGCTTCCAGCGCCACCGTCGCCGTCCAACCTTCGGACGACCCCCGGGATGTTCCCTTGGTGTCTTCTGGCACCCGTAACTCGCCTAGGCACTCCTCTTGCCCTTTTCGCCTCCTTGACCTGCCTCCTGAAAAGAGGGGCAGGAAAGGGATTACGGGCATCTTATCTTTTTAATTTGTAAGCCTTCGGGCCTTAGCTGTATCTAGAACTTGTAATCCTCTCTTTCATGTTTTTCATCCTCTATGGACTGTACCTGAGTGGGATGTTTTTTAATGAAAAGAGGATGCTTGCCGGGTTATTTGTCTCGTGAGCTAAACCCACGCCAAGGAGCGAATCCTTGGTATCCCTCGGACAGACATTTCATCTCCCGGCAACAGGCCCTGCCGCCTTCCCACGTCGCTCAACCCTTCTCACGTTTTAGACGGAGGCAGGAACGAGGTGGGTGCGGTCTCCTCATTTCATCCCTTTGCTGCCGCGACTACGACCAAACTTGGCCCCGAGAACGAGCCCCAGGGCCTAGAGTCGAGGGAGCACGGCAGTTTCCGGGAAGAAATGTGGTTTCGCATTCCCCAGTCCATAAGAGGATGCATGATAAGGGATGAAAGACTTATCTGATATTGCAGCCCCGGCAACTCTGGTTTGCCGTGGACGATTCTTGGCACTCGCAGCCCCCAGCGATACTGGCTTGCCGGGGAGGCTTTTATCCTCAGCAGAGAACTTTGTCGTTCTCGATGCCGGCTTCCGGCAAGCTGGTTGCCAGGAAGGCTTTTATCTTCGGCAGAGAACTTTGACGTTCTCGATGCCGGCTTCCGGCAAGCTTGTTGCCAGGAAGGCTTTGATCTTCGGCAGAGAATTTTGACGTTCTCGATGCCGGCTTCCGGCAAGCTTGTTGCCAGGAAGGCTTTTATCTTCGGCAGAGAATTTTGACGTTCTCGATGCCGGCTTCCGGCAAGCTTGTTGCCAGGAAGGCTTTTATCTTCGGCAGAGAACTTTGACGTTCTCGATGCCGGCTTCCGGCAAGCTTGTTGCCAGGAAGGCTTTTATCTTCGGCAGAGAACTTTGACGTTCTCGATGCCGGCTTCCGGCAAGCTTGTTGCCAGGAAGGCTTTTATCTTCGGCAGAGAACTTTGACGTTCTCGATGCCGGCTACCGGCAAGCTTGTTGCCAGGAAGGCTTTTGGCGAAGAACTTCATTGTTCTTGACACCGGCTCCCGGCAAGATCGTTGCCGGAAAGGCTTATGGCGAAGAACTTCGTCGTTCTTGACGCCGGCTCCCGGCGAGATCGTTGCCGGAAAGGCTTACGGCGAAGAACTTCGTCGTTCTTGACGCCAAAAAAAAGATTGGCCCTAAGGGCATTGCCAGCCCCCGGGCCATAACTGCGTTCAAACATAGCAAGTGATTAGTATCCGAAGTGCACTTAACTCGTTTGCGAATTTTGACTTCTGCTACATATTCCCTATGCCTGCTGGAATGCTTTCCGGTGCGTGTGATCCAGCCAGCAGCGCTTGAGGGAACGGGCCCTTAGCAGCTATTCGGGAACATCACTTCCCGGAAAGGTTTACCTTCTTGGTTCTAGCGCAACCGCACAAGTTGCCGAGCGGACTCGAGGCAACATGGAGCGCAACTAGCCCCGAGAAGGCTCCTCGGCATACAGGTCTATGCAGAAATCTCAAATAAATAGCACATGCTATCTTCCTGTTCAACCCCTCTTTGTACGTCCACCCTACGCTTTCTAGGGAAACTTGCCGATGCAGGCACCCTTGCCGCGAGCGCCGAGTGCGGAACTTCAGCAGCCTGCTGGCGGGGTCGCTACCGACAAGCAATCTCGTCGCAACTAGTTGCAGCTCGCTTAAGTTGTTTAGCGGACTCGAAACAAAGTAAGGGCGCTAGCGGCTCACTTAATTTGCTGAGCGGACTCGAAGCAAAGTAAGGGCGCTAGCAGCTCACTTAAGTTGTTGAGCGGACTCGAAACAGAGTAAGGGCGCAACTAGCTACGAGTTGATTCCTCCGCGCACAGGTTTTCCGTACAAAGAGCAAGATCTTCGAGGCGGATAACCTTATACAGAAAGGAAATATCTAAAGTCTCGCACGACTTAGCTTTTTCTGTTGCCGCACCGGCGTCGTTCTTTCGCTCGCCCGCTCCTTAGGAGCCATGACGATGAAGAACAGCCGCCGCCGAAGCCCCCTACCTGGCGCACCAGAGATGTCGGGGGGTGCTGATTCCACCAACACCTATGGGGACAGGGCCCCTTTCGGTTCGGTGGGAGGCGAAGAGCGCACAAAGAGCGGATCGAGGTGGTGCACGCGGGGGGGGATTTTACCCAGCTTCGGGCCGCACGGATGCGTAAAACCCTACTGCTGCTTGTTTGTGTGTATTGAATCTTTGCTCAGGAGCGATCGACGCTATCAGGCTGAGCGTGGGAGTGTTTCTGGTATCTCCAATGAGCCGAACTGGCCGACCCCGAACTGGCCGACCCGAACTGGCCCCCCTCTACGTTGCGCTTGGGCCTCCTTTTATACTTTCAAGGGGTTACCCACAGGTGGCAACGTAGACTAGAAGGGTAAAAATGGAAAAGGATGCGGTAGGTGCAGCTACCGCTACTGTGGATACAGTGCACCCTACCTAACTCTGACGACAGGGGACAAGGGCATTAAATGCCTGTCTGAGTCTCCTAAACAGTGCAAAAGGTGACCGTTAGGAGCGCCACCGTTTGCCACGATGGGCTTCTCTTCATCTCCGCTTGCCACCACGTACCCCTAGCTGCACGGCCTCCTGCCACGTGTTCTTGGGAGAGTCCCAGAGCGACACGTTAGCAGGTGTGCTGGAGCGCGGGCACCAAGTGGGGGTTTCCCGCGGCAAGCTCCTTGCCGCGGCCGTCGTCTTGTCGCGTTCGGAAGCTTGTCGCTCACCGGATCTTGCCGGGACGCAGGGCGCGTCGCGGCAAGCTTTCTTGGTATGCCTCGAGTAGCCTTCCCGGCAAGCTCCTCTTGCCGGGGTCTTGTCTCTTCCCGGCAAGATCTCTTGCCGGGGCCTTGTTTGGCCTTCCCGGCAAGCTCCTCTTGCCGGGGCCTTGGTTTGAGTACTTTGTTCTTGAATGGTCTTCAAGGGATCCACGGGGGGTCTTGGCGGTCACCCGGCAAGCCTTGCCGCGGGGTGCTGCAACTGCCCGTGCACGAGTTCGGGATATTAGGGTACCCCTACTCTAGTACACCGACATTCTTCTTCATGTTCTGAAAGGTTAGCACTAATAATAATAGGATATATCTTATTCTCATCAAGATAAGCAAATTTCAAAGTGTCTGGCAATTATTTTAATTCAAACACAGGGTCACCTTTAGGTGGAGGAGGACCTCCTAGAGTTTTAATAGGCAAATTGTGTTTAAGCAGAGGACGTTGTTCAAAGAAGATATTATCTATTTCATTTCTTTCATGCATATGTAAATCATTTTCATGGTCTAGCAAATATTGTTCTAGAGGATCAGTAGGAGGCACAACAATAGAAGAAAGACCAATTATTTCATCCTTACTAGGCAATTCTTTTTCATGAAGCTTTCTACTAAACTTGGAAAAAATTAAACTCATGAGACTCATCACCAAAGCTAACATGGATAGTTTGCTTCTCGCAATCTATTTTAGCATTGACGGTGTTCAAGAAAATAAGGTCTACCAAATATAATGGACAAAAATCATCTTGAGGGGAACCAAGAACAAGAAAATCAGTAGGGTATTTTATTTTCCCACACAAGACTTCAACATCTCTAACAATCCCAAGTGGTGTGATGGTGTCTCTATTGGCAAGTTTAATAGTGGAATATATTTCTTCTATTTCAGCGGGTGTTATGTCATTCATAATTTCTTGATATAAGGTAAAGGGAATAGCACTCACGCTAGCACTTATGTCACATAAACCATGGTAACAATGATCTCCTATTTTAACAGAGACAACAGGCATGCTAACAACGGGTCTATGTTTTTCCTCTTTATCAGGTTTGGCAATTCTAGTAGCTTCATTGCAGAAGTAAATAACATGCCCATCTATATTTTCTTCCAGGAGATCCTTAACCATAGCAACACTAGGTTCTACTTTGATTTGTTCATCAGGTTTAGGTGTTCTAATATAACTTTTGTTAACCACAGTTGAAACTTGAGCATGTTCCTTGATCCTAACAGGGAAAGGTGGTTTCTCAATATAAGCAGTGGGAACAACTGGATCAACATTATAAATTATGGTTTCCTCTTTAGCTAGTACCGGTTCTTTAATTTCTTCTTTAATAGGTGGGTGACATTTAAACCACTTCTCCATAGGGAGATCAACATGAGTAGCAAATGATTCACAAAAGGAGGCTACTATCTCAGAGTCAAGTCCATATTTAGTGTTAAACTTTTGAGAAGCATCGGTATTCAAAGATTAAACACCATCGTACTTAATCTTAATACCTGACTCTTTACCTTCGTCAAGTTTCCAATCTTCAGAGTTGCGTTTAATTCTTTCCAAAAGATCCCATCAGAATTCATTAGTCTTCTTCATAAATGAACCAGTACAAGAAGTATCGAGCATGATTTGATCATCACGAGAAAGCCAAGCATAGAAGTTCTGAATAATAATTTCTCTTGAGAGCTCATGATTGGGGCATGAATATAACATGGACTTAAGCCTCCCCCAAGCTAGAGCGATACTTTCTCCTTCACGAGGCCAAAAATTATATATGTAATTCTGGTCACGATGAACTAGATGCATAGGATATTTTTTTTGGTGAAACTCCAATTTCAATCGATTCCAATTCCAAGATCCAATATCATCGCATAGCCTATACCGTGCCAATCCCTTTACCTTCAAAGATAAAGGGAAAACCTTCTTATTAACTTCATCTCCGGGTAAACCTGCAAGCTTAAAAAATCCACAAATTTCTTCCACATATATCAAGTGCATATCAGGATGTTCAGTTCCATCTCCTTCATTAGGATTAGCTAGTAGTTGTTCTATCATACCCGAAGGAATTTCATATTCAATATTTCTAGTAGATGTCGTAGGTTGAGGGGTAGCTAATTGTGGTTCCGGTCGAGGTGAAGATACCCCGAACAAACCCCTCAAAGGATTGTTTTCCATAGTAACAAGTGACAATAAATTTCAGCATGTAGTAATAATTTTTCCTTACCAAGAGCGCTTCACTCCCCGGCAAAGGTGTCATAAAATAGCCTTGATGAGCCACAAGTATAGGGGATCAATTGTAGCATTTTCAATAAGTAAGAGTGTCGAACCCAACGAGGAGAAGAAGGAAATGATAAGTGGTTTTCAGCAAGGTAGTGTCTGCAAGTGCTGAAATTGTAAGTAAAAGAGTAGTTTGATAGCAAGATAATTTGTAACGAGCAAGTAATGATAATAGTAGCAAAAGTGCATTAAGGTAGACCAATCCTTTTGATGCAAAGGATAGGCCAAAAAGTTCTCTTATAATAAGCAAAGCGTTCTTGAGGGTACACGGGAATTTCATCTAGTTACTTTCATCATGTTGATTCAATTCGTGTTCGCTACTTTGATAATTTGATATGTGGGTGGACCGGTGCTTAGGTGCTATTCTTACTTGAACAAACCTCCTACTTATGATTAACCCCCTCGCAAGCATCCGCAACTACGAGAAAAGTATTAAGAATAAATTGTAACCATAGCATTAAACTTTTGGATCCAATCGGTCCCTTACGGAATAGTGCATAAACTAGGGTTTAAGCTTCTGTCACTCTCGCAACCCATCATCTAAAAACTACTCCACAATGAATTCCCTTAGGCCCAAATATGGTGAAGTGTCATGTAGTCGATGTTCATATGACACCACTAAGGGAATCACAACATACATACTATCAAAATATCTAACACATATCAAGTTCACATGATTACTTGCAACATGATTTCTCACGTGACCTCAAGAACAAAAGTAACTACTCACAAGTGATAAACATGCTCAAGATCAGAGGGGTATTAAATAGCATAATGGATCTAAACATATAATCTTCCACCAAATAAACCATATAGTAATCAACTACAATATGTAATCAACACTACTAGTCACCCACAAGCACGAATCTATAGTTCCAGTACAAAGATTGAACACAAGAGATGAACTAGGGTTTGAGAAGAGATGGTGTTGTTTAAGATGTGGATGGTGATTTCCCTCCCCAAGATGGGAGAGTTGTTGGTGATGATGATGCTGATGATTTCCCACTCTGGGAGGGAAGTTCCCCTGGCGGAATCCCTCTGTCGGAAGGCAAAAGTGCTCCTGCCCAAGTTCCACCTCAAGACGGTGGTGATGTCTAATACGCAACTTTGTTCTTGTAGACACGTGTTGGGCCTCCAAGTGCAGAGTTTTGTAGAACAGTAGCAATTTTGCCTCAAGTGGATGACCTAAGGTTTATCAATCCGTGAGAGGTGTAGGATGAAGATGGTCTCTCTCAAATGACCCTGCAGTCAAATACAAGAAATCTCTTGTGTCCCCAACACACCCAATACAATGGCAAATTGTATAGGTGCACTAGTTCGGTGAAGAGATGGTGATAAAAGTGTAATATGGATGGTAGAAATATATTTTTATAATATGAATAAATAAAAACAGATAGGTATCAAATAATAAACGAGCACAAAAATGGTATTGAGATGCTTAAAAACAAGACATAGGGAACGTACTTTCACTAGTGCAATCTCTCAACAGTGCTAACGTAGTTGGATCATATGATTATCCCTCAAAGTACAATAAAGAATCACTCCCGAGTTCCTATTAGCGGAGAACAAAAGATAGGAATTGTTTCTAGGGTACGAAACCACCTCAAAGCTATTCTTTCTGTTCGATCTATTCAAGAGTTCGTACTAAAATAACGCAAAGCTATTTTTTCTGTTTGATCTATCCTAGAGTTAGTACTAGAACACCAAAGCATATTCATATTCATAATACTCAATCCACACAACTAACTACAAGGATACCCCAAAGTTTCTATCGAAGAAAAGATAATAAAAACGTGCATCAACCCCTATGCATAAATTACCCCAATATTACAGCGCGAATCCGCAAGTTGAGTGCTGCTACCTCTTGAGAACTACGTTGGTTTTCCCTTGAAGAGGAAAGGGTGAAGCAGCAAAGTAGCATAAGTATTTCCCTCGGTTTTTGAGAACCAAGGTATCAATCCAGTAGGAGACTACATGTAAGTCACCTCGCACCCACACAAACAAATAAGAACCTTGCAACCAACGCGATAAAGGGGTTGTCAATCCCTTCACGTTCACTTACGAGAGTGAGATCTGATAGAGATAATAAGATAAATATTTTTGGTATTTTTATGATATAGATTGGAAAATAAAGATTGCAAAATAAAATAGATTGGAAACTTATATGACGGAGAATAGACCCGGGGGCCATAAGTTTCACTAGTGGCTTGTCTCAAGATAGCATAAGTATTACGGTGGGTAAACAAATTACTGTCGAACAATTGATAGAAAAGTGCATAATTATGAGAATATCTAGGCATGATCATGTATATAGGTATCACGTCCGCGACAAGTAGAGCGAAACGATTCTGCATCTACTACTATTACTCCACACATCGACCGCTATCCAACATGCATCTAGAGTATTAAGTTCATAAGAACAGAGTAATGCATTAGGCAAGATGACATGATGTAGAGGGATAAACTCAAGAAATATGATATAAACCCCATATTGTTATCCTCGATGGAAACAATACAATACATGCCTTGCTGCCCCTGCTGTCACTGGGAAAGGACACTACAAGATTGAACCCAAAGCTAAGCACTTCTCCCATTGCAAGAAAGGTCAATCTAGTAGGCCAAACCAAACTGATAATTCGAAGAGACTTGCAAAGATAACAAATCATACATAAAAGATTTCAGAGAAGAATCAAATATTGTTCATAGATAAACTTTATCATAAATCCACAATTCATCGGATCTCGACAAACACACCGCAAAAAGAATTACATTGAATAGATCTCCAACAAGACCGAGGAGAACTTTGTATTGAGATCCAAAGAGAGAGAAGAAGCCTCTAGCTAATAACTATGGCAACGAAGGTCTAAGGTAAAGTACTCACACATCATCGGAGAGGCTATGGTGTTGATGTAGAAGCCCTCCGTGATTGATTCCCCCTCCGGCGGAGCTCCGGAAAAGGCCCCAAGATGGGATCTCTTGGGTACAGAAGGTTGCGGCGGTGGAAATAGGGTTTCGTGATGCTCCTGGGTGTTTTTGGGGTATATGGACATATATAGGAGGAAGAAGTAGGTCGGTGGAGCTGCAAGGGGCCCACAAGGGTGGGGCGCGCCTCCCTGCCTCGTGGCCTCCTCGCTCCTTTCTTGATGTCTACTCCAAGTCCCCTGGATCACGTTTGTTCCAAAAATAACTCTCCCAAAGGTATCATTCCGTTTGGATTCCGTTTGATATTCTTTTTTTGCAAAACACTGAAATAGGCAAAAAACAGCAATTTGCACTGGGCCTTGGGTTAGTAGGTTAGTCCAAAAAATAATATAAAAGTGTATAATAAAGCCCATTAAACATCCAAAATAGATAATATAATAGCATGGAACAATAAAAAATTATAGATACGTTGAAGACGTATCAAGCATCCCCAAGCTTAATTCTTGCTCGTCCTCGAGTAGGTAAATGATAGAAACAGAATTTTTGATGTGGAATGCTACCTAGCATAATTCTCAATGTAATTTTCTTTATTGCGGCATGAATATTCAGATATGAAAGACTCAAGACAAAAGTTTAATATTGACATAAAAATAATATTCAAGCATACTAACTAACAATCATGTCTTCTCAAAATAACATGGCCAAAGAAAGTTCATCCCTACAAAATCATATAGTTTGGTCATGCTCCATTTTCTACACAGAAGAATGCTCTCATTATGCACAACCCAAATGACAAGCCAAGCAATTGTTTCATACTTTAGTAATCTCAAACTTTTTTCAACTTTCACGCAATACATGAGCGTGAGCCATGGATATAGCACGATGGGTGGAATAGAATATAATGATGGGGGTTATGTGGGTGTGACACCCCCAATTCAATTGTACACTAATCATACACGCAAACGTGTACGATCAAGATCAGGGACTCACGGGAAGATATCACAACACAACTATACAAATAAAAATAAGTCATACAAGCATCATATTACAAGCCAGGGGCCTCGAGGACTCGAATACAAGAGCTCGATCATGGACGAGTCAGCGGAGGCAACAATATCTGAGTACAAACATAAGGTAAACAAGTTTTCCTTAAGAAGGCTAGCACAAACTGGGATACAGATCGAAAGAGGCGCAGGCCTCCTGCCCGGGATCCTCCTAAACTACTCCTGGTCGTCGGCGGCGGCCTGCACGTAGTAGTAGGCACCTCCCGAGTAGTAGCAGTCATCATCGACAGTGGCGTCTGGCTCCTGGACTCCATTGTCTGGTCGCAACAATCGAACATGGAAAGGGGGGAAGGGGGAACAAAGCAACCGTGAGTACTCATCCAAAGTACTCGCAAGCAAGGAGCTACACTATATATGCATTGGTATCAATGAAAGGGGGTAGTATATGTGGACTGAACTGCAGAATGCCGGAATAATAGGGGGATAGCTAGTCCTCTTGAAGACTACGCTTCTGGCTGCCTCCATCTTGCAGCATGTAGAAGAGAGTAAATGGTAAGTTCACCAAGTATCATCGCATAGCATAAACCTACCTGGTGATCCTCCCCTCGTCGCCCTGTGAGAGAGCTGTCACCAGTTGTATCTGGCACTTGGAAGGGTGTGTTTTATTAAGTATCCGGTTCTAGTTGTCATAAGGTCAAGGTACAACTCCAGGTCGTCCATTTACCGAGTGACACGGCTATTTGAATAGATCAACTTCCCTGCAGGGGTGCACCACATTTCCCAACACGCTCGATCCCCTTTGTCCAGACACACTTTTTCTGGGTCATGCCCGGCCTCGGAAGATCAACACGTCGTAGCCCCACCTGGGCACAACAGAGAGGTCAGCACGCCGGTCTAAATCCTATGGCGCAGGGGTCTGGGCCCATCGCCCATTGCACACCTGCACGTTGCGTGCGCGGCCGGTGAGCAGACCTAGCAACCTCCATTACAAAGGAAGTTGCGTTACGCGGTCCAACCTGGCGTGTGCCGCTCAGTTGTGGACGTCACGAAGGCTTCGGCTAATACCATGATCTCAAGTGCCCATAACTGTTCCTGTGTAATTGGTTAGTGCGTATAGGCCAGTGGCCAGACTCAGATCAAATACCAAGATCTCGTTAAGCGTGTTATCTTAAAGTAACCGCGAACGCCGACCAGGGCCAGGCCCACCTCTCTCCTGGGTGGTCTCAACCTGCCCTGCCGCTCTGCCATAAATATCCACACAGAGGGCCGTCAGGAAAGTATGTCCTTTCAGCCCCCAGTTCGTGAATCAACCGCGGGTACTCAACGAGACGACCCGACTTTAGTCACAACATGTATCATGTCTAATATGTATAGTATATACCCGTGATCAACACCCAACATGATCACGACCAGATAGTATAGCATGGCAGAATGAAGAATGTAGGGCCACTGATGATAAAATAGCATCCTATACTGAGCATTTAGGATTGCAGGTAAGGTATGAACAACTGTAGCAACAATGACAGGCTGTGCATCAGAATAGGATTAACGAAAAGCAGTAACATGCTACACTAGTCTAATGCAAGCAGTAGAGAGAAGAATAGGCGATATCTGGTGATCAAGGGGGGGCTTGCCTGGTTGCTCTAGCAAGTAGGGGTCGTCAACAACGCAGTCGATCGGGGCACCAGCAGCGGCGTCAGTCTCGTAGTCTACCGGAGAGAAGAGGGGGAAGAAACAATGAATACAATGCAAGCAGATGCATAACGATACATGACATGACAATGAGTGGTGCTAAGTGGGCCCTAACGCAGTAGGAGGTGATACCGGCGAAGGGAGAAAACATCTGGGAAAGTACCCCCAGTGTTTTGCGTTTTCGGACAGATGAATCAGAGGGGGAAAGTTGCGTGTTTTCTATGCTAGGGATGTGTGGCGGACGAACAGGCTGCTTATCCAGATTTGCCTCGTCGTTCTGAGCAACTTTCATGTACAAAGTTTTTCCAACCGAGCTACGGTTTATTTTATATTAATTTTAAAACATTTAAATCATTTTTAGGATTTATTTAATTTTTTTAATTCAACATTATTCAAAATAGTGCTTGCTGACCTTAGCATGACGTCAGCAGTCAACAGAGGTGTTGACTGGGTCAAACTGACGTGTGGGTCCCACATGTCATACTCTGCTAACTAATTAACTAAATTAATTAGTTTAATTAGCAAATTAGTCGGGTTAATTAAATAATTAGCTAATCTAATCAGGATTAATTAAGTTAATTAACTAAATAATTAATTAAATGTTTTAATTGTTTTTTATTGTTTTTTATTTTTTTTAAACGTTCTAGGCTGGGCCCCGTTTGTCATAGGGCCAAAGGCCTTAGCGTGGCGGGCGGTTAACGGGCGACGAGCGCCAGCTCGCACGGGCGATGCGGGCGGAGCCGCCGCCCACCCGGTAGCGAGGCGAGGCCGGAGCGGGAGGGGGTCGAGCAGGCACGGCCGACGCAGCTGGCCGGCGTGGTAGCGGCCGGGGCCGTGGTCCAGGCAGGGCGAAGGGGGCGGGTCGGGACGTAGTGGACGAGGCGGCAAGCAACAGAGGTGGGCGGAGGCCACGGGGACGTGTGGGCGGTCGCCGGACGACGCGTGAGGGCGGACCGCGGCGAGCGGGCGAAGGCGAGGCGCGCGGCGGCAACAGAGGAGGCGGGATGGCGAGCAGCGGCGCGGCAGCGAGGCGGCCACGCGCGCGAGCGAGGTGTCGACGGAGTGTGGTCGTGCGGACGGGCGCAGGCCACAGCGGCAGCGGAGCATGGTCGGGCAGGGACGGCGTACGAGTGGCTGGGCGGCAGCAGGCGAGCAACGCGCGGGCGTGGCCAAGCGCGTGCGCGAGCAAGGCGCATGCAGGGTGAGCGCGTGCGTGAGCGGGACAGCGCGTGCGTCGGCCGTCGGGCACGGGGGATTCAATGGCCGTGAGTGGCAGGGAGGGGGGATGGCGCAGCCTGGACGCGGGGGCAACGGGACGGCGTATCGACGGTCGTGCACGGGGCGCACGCGTGCGGTGGCCACGATGACGAGCATGACGCGCACGAGCGTGAGGCACGCGGGCGCGCGCGCAGCTCAGGCAGGTGGTGTCGCGCGAGGGAGAGGGGAGGAAGCGGGGCTCACTGCGGGCGTAGGGTATGGGGCAATGGGGCACGGGGAGGAGGACGGGGACGACCTGCGACGGGGAGGCAGTCCGGCGGGGAGGTCCGTTCCGACGAGGCAGCTCCGACGTGGTCCGGGCGGCGGCATGGTGGTTCGTTCCCCAATCCCGATCTGGATCGGGGAGGGGGAGAGAGCGGCGTGAGGGGATGAGTGGGAGGAGAGAGTGGGATGGGGTGTCGGTTAGGGTTTCCACCGACAGGGGGTTATGGGGAGTGTGAGGTGAGCCGGCTGAAGTGGTGGACTGGGCCGGCCAGTTGGGCCGGTTGGTCGGGGGGGTCTTTGCACTGTTTTGTTTTATTTTTACCTTTTCTTTTTATTTATTTTCTTTTCTGCTTTAAATCACTTTAAAATATTTAGGCAATTTCTAAAAATGAGTTTTCTCCACAACAATTACCAGTGCAATGTTTTGGCACCCACCGAACATTTTTGTTTCAATGTTCGAAAACATTTGTTGTTTGTGATATTTTTAACTGAGTGTTCAATCGTTTTTTGAACTAACGAGAGATTAGCAACAGTGACGGAGGTGACATGGCATCATTAGCAGAGTTTTACTGTCGCTTAATTATCCGGGCGTTATAGTGGGGAAGACAAAAAAAGAGAAAGTCTCACATTGACGCGGCTAATCAACGGGCTAGGGAGATGCCCATCAATTGATGTCAATGCAAGGAGTAGGGATTGCCATGCAACGGATGCACTAGAGCTATAAATGTATGAAAGCTCAACAAAAGAGACTAAGTGGGTGTGCATCCAACTTGCTTGCTCATGAAGACCTAGGGCATTTGAGGAAGCCCATTGTTGGAATATACAAGCCAAGTTCTATAATGAAAAATTCCCACTAGTATATGAAAGTGACAAAACAAGAGACTCTCTACCATAAAGATCATGGTGCTACTTTGAAGCACAAGTGTGGAAAAAGGATAGTAGCATTGTCCCTTTTTATTTCTCTTTTTTTGGCCTTTCTTTTTTTGTCCTTCCCCTTTTTTATATGGGACAATGCTCTATTAATGATGATCATCACACTTCTATTTATTTACAACTCAATGATTACAACTCAATACTAGAACAAAAATATGACTCTATATGAATGCCTCCGGCGGTGTACTGGGAAGGGCAATGAAACGAGAGTGACATGTATGATAAATTATGCATGGTGGCTTTGCCACAAATACGATTTCAACTACATGATCATGCAAGGCAATATGACAATGATGAAGCATGTCATCAATGAGACGGTGGAAAGTTGCATGGCAATATATCTCGGAATGGCTATGGAAATGCCATAATAGGTAGGTGTGGTGGCTGTTTTGAGGAAGATATAAGGAGGTTTATGTGTGATAGAGCGTATCATATCACGGGGTTTGGATGCACCGGCGAAGTATGCACCAACTCTGAAGGTTAGAAAGGGCAATGCACGGTACCGAAGAGGCTAGCAATGATTGAAAGGTGAGAGTGTGTATAATCCATGGAATCAACATTAGTCATAAAGAACTCACAATCTTATTGCAAAAATCTACAAGTCATCAAAAACCAAGCATTACGTGCATGCTCCTAGGGGGATAGATTGGTAGTAAAAGACCATCGCTCATCCCTGACCGCCACTCATAAGGAAGACAATCAAAGAACACCTCATGTTTCAAATTTGTTACACAATGTTTACCATACGTGCATGCTACGGGACTTGCAAACTTCAACACAAGTATTTCTCAAATTCACAACTACTCAACTAGCACAACTCTAATATCACCATCTTTACATCTGAAAACAATTATCAAGTATCAAACTTCTCAAAGTATTCAATGCACCTTTTTATGCAAGTTTTTATTATACCAATCTTGGATGGCTATCATATTAGGACCAATTTTATCGCCAAAGTAAATTACCATGCTGTTCTAAAGGACTCTCAAAATAATATAAGTGAAGCATGAGAGATCAATAATTTCTATAAAATAAAACCACCACCGTGCTCTAAAAGATATAAGCGAAGCACTAGAGCAAAATTATCTAGCTCAAAAAATATAAGTGAAGCACACAGAGTATTCTAATAAATTCTGATTCATGTGTGTCTCTCCCAAAATGTGTGTACAACAAAGATGATTGTGGTAAACTAAAAAGCTAAGACTCAAATCATACAAGACCCTCCAAGCAAAACACATATCATGTGGTGAATAAAAATATAGCCTCAAGTAAAGTTACCGATGGACGAAGACGAAAGAGGGGATGCCTTCCGGGGCATCCCCAAGCTTAGGCTTTTGGTTGTCCTTGAATTTTACCTTGGGGTGCCTTGGTGAAAGTGCAACTATCCCTAGGTGGTTTTGGTAATTCATAACAACATATAGCTCATTGAGCTAATGCTATTCCAAGATGGTTATTTCAGGAAAGCTCAATGATTGGCATGGCATGGATGTGAAAGTGGAACCCTCAAAATGCTAAGGACAAAGGATTGGCTCAAGCTCAAAAGCTCAAGACTCTTCATTTTATATTTTAGTGATCCAAGATCACATTGAGTCCATAGGAAAAGCCAATACTATCAAGGAGGGATGAGGTGTTGCTCAATGAGCCTCTTGCTTCATGTGCTTAGTGATATGCTCCAAAACCCTCAACTACTTTCCCATATCCACATATGACCTAAACCCTAAGCCAAACTCGGTCCTACCGATTCTTCCTATCCGGCACCACCGAGTTTCACTTGTCATTAGCCACTGCCAAACCCTAGCAATTCGGTTCTACCGATAAGGATCTCGGTCTCACCGAGATGGGGTTGCAAACTCTCTGTTTCCCTTTCGTAACTTTTCGGTCTTACCGAAAGAGCGAATCGGTCCCACCGAGATTGCAATGTAAACTCAGTGTTTCCCCTTTGTAACTTTTCGGTCTCACCGAGTTCCACTCGGTCTCACCGAAAGAGCAAATCGGTCCCACCGAGTTTGCCTGACCAACTCTCTGGTTAGCTAATTACCAAATTCGGTCTCACCGAGTTTGTGTAATCGGTCTCACCGAGATTACGTTATGCCCAAACCCTAACCATATCGGTCCTACCGAGTTGCATGTCAGTCCCACCGAAAATCACTAACGGTCACTAGGTTTACATTTTCGGTCCGACCGAGCTTATTGATTCGGTCCCACCGAGATTGGAAAACTGTGTAACGGTTGGATTTTGTGTGGAGGCTATATATACCCCTCCACCTCCTTCTCATTCGATGAGAGAGCCATCAGAACACACACACCATTCCAACTCATATGTTCTGAGAAAGAACCACCTACTCATGTGTTGAGACCAAGACATTCCATTCCTACCATATGAATCTTGATCTCTAGCCTTCCCAAGTTGCTTTCCACTCAAACCCTCTTTCCACCAAATCCAAATCCTATGAGAGAGAGTTGAGTGTTGGGGAGACTATCATTTGAAGCACAAGAGCAAGGAGTTCATTACCTACACACCATTTGTTACTTCTTGGAGAGTGGTGTCTCCTAGATTGGCTAGGTGTCACTTGGGAGCCTCCGACAAGATTGTGGAGTTGAACCAAGGAGTTTGTAAGGGCAAGGAGATCGCCTACTTCGTGAAGATCTACCGCTAGTGAGGCAAGTCCTGTGTGGGCGATGGCCATGGTGGGATAGACAAGGTTGCTTCTTCGTGGACCCTTTGTGGGTGGTTGCTTCTTCGTGGACCCTTCGTGGGTGGAGCCCTGTGTGGACTCGCGCAACCGTTGCCCTTGGGTGGAGCCCTGTGTGGACTCGCGCAACCGTTACCCTTCGTGGGTTGAAGTCTCCATCAACGTGGATGTAGGATAGCACCACCTATCCGAACCACGGGAAAAACATCCGTGTCTCCAATAGCGTTTGAATTCTCCAAACCCTTCCCTTTACATTCTCGCAAGTTGCATGCTTTACTTTCCGCTGCCTATATACTCTTTGCATGCTTGCTTGAATTATGTGACGATTGCTTGACTTGTCCTAAATTAGCTAAAATCTGCCAAGAACTAAAATTGGGAAAAGGTTAAGTTTTTATTTGGTCAAGTAGTCTAATCACCCCCCCCTCTAGACATACTTCCGATCCTACAAGTGGTATCAGAGCTTTGGTCTCCATTTGCTTTGATCTCCATAGCTTTTGGTGGTCATAGCCTTGGTTTCACAACCTAGGAGAGTATGGCGTCTAGCGAGGGAAATTATCACCGTAGAGGTCCTTACTTTGATGGTACTAACTTTGCTAGTTGGAAGCATAAAATGAAAATGCATATTCTTGGACATAACCCCGCCGTTTGGGCTATTGTGTGTGTTGGTTTGCAAGGTGACTTCTTTGACGGGAGAGAACCAAACCGTGAAGCTACCGCGGATGAGTTGAAGATGTTGCAATACAATGCTCAAGCTTGTGATATTCTCTTCAACGGATTGTGCCCCGAAGAATTCAACAAAATCAGCCGCCTTGAGAATGCAAAGGAAATTTGGGACACTTTGATTGATATGCACGAAGGTACCGACTCCGTCAAGGAATCCAAGTTGGATGTACTTCAAAGCCAACTTGACAAGTTCAAGATGAAGGATGGTGAAGGTGTCGCTGAGATGTACTCTAGGCTTGCTCTCATCACAAATGAGATTGCCGGCTTAGGAAGTGAAGAGATGACCGATAGATTCATCATCAAGAAGATTCTAAGAGCCTTGGATGGAAAATATGATACCGTGTGCACATTGATCCAAATGATGCCCAACTACAAAGATCTCAAGCCAACGGAGGTGATTGGAAGAATTGTTGCTCATGAGATGTCACTTAAGGATAAAGAGGAACTTCACAACAAATCAAGTGGTGCCTATAAAGCCTCATGTGAAGCCCCTACATCATCGAGTGAGAAACAAGACTTCAATGAAGAATTGAGCTTAATGGTGAGGAACTTCAACAAGTTCTACAAGAGTAGAAGCAAAGATAGAAGCTCCAAGTCAAGGTCCTACAATGACAAAAGATCTTCTAGTCGAGAGCGAAACTGTTACAATTGTGGAAGACCCGGACACTATTCCAATGAGTGTACGGCTCCCTACAAGAGAAGAGAAGATTCTCCAAAAAGAAGAAGCAAAGAATCATCACCAAGAGAGAGAAGGAGTAGAGATGATCATTATGAACGAAGATACTCACGGAGAAGCAAGGATTCGGAAAGGAAGGAAAAATCATCAAGGAGCTACACAAGACGAAGACATCAAGCTCATGTTGGTGAATGGGTATCCGGCTCCGACTCCGACAGCCACTCCGAGAAAAGTTATCACTCCGACTCCGAAGATACTCAAGATGAAGGTGTTGCCGGTCTAGCACTTGTGTCAACCAACTCCTACGACATATTTGACTCACCAAATGAAGGAATTGGAAGATGCTTCATGGCCAAAGGTCCTAAGGTAACACACCCCGAGTATGTTGATTTCAATAGTGATGAAGATGACTTGTTAGGTGATGATTTGCTTGTTGACAACTCTAGTGATGAATACTATGATGAAGTGTCAATTAAACATGCTAATCAAGATAAAACGAATGACAATGATAAGGAGAAGATTGAGGCTCTAACTAAAGAACTAAAAACTCTTAAGTTAGCTCATGACACTATCTTCGAAGATCATCGAGAACTTTTAAGAGCTCATGAGAAATTACGCTTTGAAAAGCTCAATCTTGAGCAAGAGCATGAGTTCTTAAAAGCAATCAATGATGATCTCCGCAAGAAAAGTTCTTCTTACATTGCCAAGCGTTTACTCTTATCCACTTACATGCCTCAAGTCAAGTCTAACAAGAAAGATTCTTCCTCTAGCAGTAACAATGATCATGTTAAATGCAATATTGTTGCTTCTAGTAGTTCTCTTGATTCCACTAATGATTCTCTTAGCCAAGTTACACTTGAGCAAGAAAATAGTTTATTGAAGGGAATTATAGAGAAAGGAGTGTACAAAAGCCTTGCCGGGAGTAAGCAATTCGAGGAAACCGTGCGCAAGCAAGGAATGCACCGGAAGAATCAAGGTGTTGGTTTTGAACAAAAGTTCAATGCCAATAGAGTTGAGTGGGAAGAAGATCAATACCCCAAGACAAAGTTTGTCCATCAACATGATACTTCTTTCAAGGGGACACAAGCTCAAGATGATCTTCCATCACAAGACTACAAGCAAGAAGGCAAGGACAAGCTTCAAGAGGAAATTGATGCATTTGAAGAAGCTTTGAAGACCTTAGTCAAGTGGATTCCCAAGACTACTTCAAGCTCCACTTCATCAAGTACGACTACAACTCCAAGGATTCCCATCAAGATGATGTGGATCCAAAAGAAGAAGAACTAGAGAGTTCTTGAGGGTGACTCCGCCAACATACTTCACTCTTATCATTTTGGCAAGAACAAGTGCAATCAACTTCCACATCTTGCACTAGTTCAAGGAGTCACAAACCCTCTTGTTGGTAAGACAAGGGACAAGGTAACCTAAAAGTTTTCATGGACATCATCTTTTGTGTGCATCACTCTATGTCTATGGATATCCTTGTTTGTTCCTTGTGGGACTAACCCATGTAGGTATTGAAAGTGCAATTCACTCAAATGGATAGCTCCAAGAGATCTACATCAACATTGAGCATCCACATCTTCAATATCTACATGAAGTCATCATCGACAAAACCCAAGGTTAGTTCATCCCTCTTAGGGGGGATATCACATCTAGGGGGAGCTTTAATCTAAGACTTGAGCTAAAGCAACTCTAAAGATGTGAACACAACAATGCTTTATGTAAAAGTGGTAACCCCACTTGGGCTTAAACGATGAGTATGACCTATGATCAAGTGTTCTCACTTGACTCCTAAGTCAATATACTCATACATAGATGACCTAGTCATCGCAAATTGCTTGATAGATGCTAGTATTGGTTCTGCATGCCTTGCCACATATTTCATTTGCCATCTTATTGTGTGAGCATACTGGTTGCATATTTTACTCGTTCGAGGACATCCACTTGTTGTTTTGATTGTTCGGTTTTATTTCTTTTTGCCAAGTGGATGGACAAGAATGCCTAAGAACCTCCTCTAGCTATCTATGCTTTTCTCGTCTCAAACTCTATTCATGCTGCATCACAAAATTTGATCAAGTCAGATTCGAACCACTTTGTGTGAGGAGCGCTCGGAGTCCCCGATTCGTCATAGACTTAAACTTCCAAAACCTCTTTATGATTCTCGGTCTGACCGATACTCCACTTTCGGTCCTACCGAGATCATTAAGTTGATCTAGGTTTTCGATCTCGGTGCAACCGATTTGAACTTTTCGGTCACACCGAGTTTCAGTAACTGCACGCAGTTATGAATCTCGGTGCCACCGAGTCGTTCCACTCGGTCACACTGACAGGGTCAGGCTATATATAGTCACGGGCAAAATTTGGAAATTTCTCCGAATCCCTTCACCCACGCGATAGCCTGCTCTGCCCTCAAGGTCTCCGGATCGTCTTCTCGCCGCCAGCAGCCTCCAGTCACTGGTATCTGTCGCCGTCAACGGGAATTCTGCCCCGCCGTTGCCGCCGTAGCAAGTCCCCGCCGAACTAGGGTATGGACTTGATCTCTGTGCTATTCCTCAATCTGATTCCTAGCACATTGTGATCATATTGATTCTTGCCACGTTTGAGAAACTTCTATCCAGTCAAAACGCCCGTAGATTAGGTTTGATTCGAAAATTCTAGGTTTAGGTTTCCGCCAAAACCATCTCGGACCCACCGAGTTGAAAAACTTGGTCCCACCGATTTGGCTTATGCCATTGCACAAGTGAGACTCGGTCTGACCGAGAATTACTTATCGATGTGACCGATTTTGGAATTCTGTGAAACCCTAGCAGTCTCGGTGCCACCGAACTGTGACTCGGTCCTACCGAGTTCACTAGTTTAGGTTCCAAAACTGCTTCGGTATCACCGAGTTTGAAAATCGGTAGATCCGAGATGATTTCAGTAGGAAACTAAAACTAAGTTTTTGGATCATTCTTTTTGCAAAAATCTCTACATTTTGTGATGCTCATCCTTTCTACCTCATCTATAATCTATTCACAGGGTCAGCAGTCAGTGCAGCATGTCTAATCAAAGTGATAGCCAAAATATGTCAGAGCAGCAAGTGGTGATGAGTGAGGGCACTAGTCCCTCCAGTTCATCTGATGAAGGCAGCAGGAGCACTCCTAGCAATTTGCCAAAGGGTGCCACGAGACAAAGGAAGAAGAAAACTTCAGACTCTGAAGATGAGGACTATGTGGCAGAGGAAGAGGCCACTTCCAAGAGAATTGAGCCAGCTCAAGGCACTAAGCCAGGTCTGAAAATCAAAAGGCCAGCAGGCAGGCAGCCCATGTCAAAGGCTAGAGCCTCAACTGAGAAGCCCACTCCCCAAGAGCCAGTTGCATCTGAGGGAAAGAAAAGAAAGGAAAGGGTGAAGAATATTGTGGCTAGAGTTCTTGGTAAAGCTTCCATCATGGAAGAAGAAGAGGAAGAAGAGGTAGCTGCACCAGCGCCCAAGGCACCCAAGCTAATGGGTGATGCCATAAGGTCATGGGCTACTGCATCTAAGCCCAAAGCTGCCTCCAAGCCAAAAACAAAGAGGAATACAAGGAGCATTCCTGCAGCTGAAAAGAACAAGGCCCCAGTGCCTGAGACTGTTGCTGAAGAAGAAGAAGAAAATGTCCTGAGAAAGCTAAAGCCCAAGATCCCAGACCACAACGATGTTCATCCTGTGGCTGAGGACATGAAGCTCAGGAGAGATTCAGGGCTGAGAAAGTGGAGAGAAGCAGACCCGTATGCTTCAAGGAGAAGGACTGCCGTGGACTACAGGTTTCACATCAAGGAGCAGCAGGATTTCTATGAGACTGTGCTGTTAGATAAGAAGCCCATTGTCTGTGATATGCGTTGGGTTGATTGGACATACATCAAGGACAATGAGGAGCACTATCCTGGAGTGCAAGACAGCTTCATAGCTTGTGGAGTAGCCGACTTTGTTGGGCGGAAGCTCACAAAGTGGAACGAGGAGCTTATCATGCAGTTCTACTCCACGGCTCACTTTTATCCAGATGGGAGGATCACATGGATGTCTGAGGGTACAAGGTACCAATCTACAGTGGCTGAGTGGGCATAGATCATTAATGCCCCAGAGGAGCAAGATGAAGACTTGGATATCTATGCCAAGAAGAAGATGGACCACAACTCCATGTCCAATATGTACAAGGAAATTCCCAATGAAGCTCTTGACACCTTCAAGTTTGGCTCTGTGCATTACCTTCTGTCAGGACTCCCGACGATCAATTGGATACTAAGGCACACCTTACTGCCCAAGTCTGGAGATCACAAGATGATCAGAGGCCATGCTATCAACTTGCTACATGTGTTTGATGTGCCTTAGAAGTTCAAGGTGATGAGCCTCATAGTGGAAACAATTAAGAGGACTGCAGCAGATCAGAAGAGGAGCTGCGGATATGCCCCTCAAATTCAGGAGCTCATCAACTCCAAGATGGGAACGGGCATATATCTGTTGGACAAGGAACACCTGCCCATCCGTCCAGATTTCGAGGACAATGAAGTTGTCATGACTGAGAACGAGCCATCATCTGCCCAAGCATTTGCAAAGAAGGAGAAGGCGAGGAAGGAGAAAGCTGCCAAGATGCCTACCCAAGAGGAGGCATCTGAATACTTCTTGAAGACTAAACAAGAGCAGCTCGGTTACTTGATTGCATCCACGCCGAGGATTGAGCAAAGTCTGGCCACTCTCACTCAGAATCAGTAGAGCCTAGAGAGAATCATGGAACAAAAGTTCTATGACTTGGATGTCAAGGTAACAGAAGTTCAGTCTGCAGTGGAGCAGCTCCAGGAGGACATGCAGGAGAGGAGAGGCAGGACTACCACTCATACCTTTGCCAGAGTGCCACGAGGCCCGAGGTCATCTGTCGTGCCAGTTGCTGACACCAGAGCCACCACTTCAGCACCAGCTACAGCCTCAATTCCACCAGCTCCAGCATCTACTTCAGCTCCAACTCCAACGACTACTTCAACAACTACCGAAGCCTTCGTCCTTGGAGTGATCCGGACTCCACCACCACCTGAAGATCAAGCCTGAGCGTCGATCTAGTGCTATGCATTTTCTAGGAACTTTTTGGTAACTTGTTGCCAAAGGGGGAGAAGATGTATAGATCATAGGCTTCGAGAGAGAGAGTGTTGCTTTTCTCTCTTGCTTTATTTGGTGGTTTTTCGAACTTGTTTGCTTTTGAGTGCTATTATTCGTGAGACATTGATGATCATGTGTTTGATCATAAGCTACACTTAATGCTTGCTTAATGCTATTATCTTATCTATCTTGTGATCATTCATTATTCTTGGTGATGAGTGCATGTATTTCATTCTTATCATTTTGAGTGCTCCACCAAGATGTATGTGACATGGAAGAGTAACCCATGACTCTAACTCTTTGTGCATTTGCAGTCCAAAGCAAATTTTAAATATGCACAAATTTAGGGGGAGCTCTTACTTATCACATACTTCTCAAAGCGACGATATAATTCTTGCTTATTATCATTTGTCGAAGCTTTGATCTATATGTTGTCATCAATTACCAAAAAGGGGGAGATTGAAAGTGCAACTATCCCTAGGTGGTTTTGGTAATTCATAACAACATATAGCTCATTGAGCTAATGCTATTCCAAGATGATTATTTCAGGAAAGCTCAATGATTGGCATGGCATGGATGTGAAAGTGGAACCCTCAAAATGCTAAGGACAAAGGATTGGCTCAAGCTCAAAAGCTCAAGACTCTTCATTTTATATTTTAGTGATCTAAGATCACATTGAGTCCATAGGAAAAGCCAATACTATCAAGGAGGGATGAGGTGTTGCTCAATGAGCCTCTTGCTTCATGTGCTTAGTGATATGCTCCAAAACCCTCAACTACTTTCCCATATCCACATATGACCTAAACCCTGAGCCAAACTCGGTCCTACCGATTCTTCCTATCCGGCACCACCGAGTTTCACTTGTCATTAGCCTCTGCCAAACCCTAGCAATTCGGTTCTACCGATAAGGATCTCGGTCTCACCGAGATGGGGTTGCAAACTCTCTGTTTCCCTTTCGTAACTTTTCGGTCTTACCGAAAGAGCGAATCGGTCCCACCGAGATTGCAATGTAAACTCAGTGTTTCCCCTTTGTAACTTTTCGGTCTCACCGAGTTCCACTCGGTCTCACCGAAAGAGCAAATCAGTCCCACCGAGTTTGCCTGACCAACTCTCTGGTTAGCTAATTACCAAATTCGGTCTCACCGAGTTTGTGTAATCGGTCTCACCGAGATTACGTTATGCCCAAACCCTAACCATATCGGTCCTACCGAGTTGCATGTCAGTCCCACCGAAAATCACAAACGGTCACTAGGTTTACATTTTCGGTCCGATCGAGCTTATTGATTCGGTCCCACCGAGATTGGAAAACTGTGTAACGGTTGGATTTTGTGTGGAGGCTATATATACCCCTCCACCTCCTTCTCATTCGATGAGAGAGCCTTCAGAACACACACACCATTCCAACTCATATGTTCTGAGAAAGAACCACCTACTCATGTGTTGAGACCAAGACATTCCATTCCTACCATATGAATCTTGATCTCTAGCCTTCCCAAGTTGCTTTCCACTAAAACCCTCTTCCCACCAAATCCAAATCCTACGAGAGAGAGTTGAGTGTTGGGGAGACTATCATTTGAAGCACAAGAGCAAGGAGTTCATTACCTACACACCATTTGTTACTTCTTGGAGAGTGGTGTCTCCTAGATTGGCTAGGTGTCACTTGGGAGCCTCCGACAAGATTGTGGAGTTGAACCAAGGAGTTTGTAAGGGCAAGGAGATCGCCTACTTTGTGAAGATCTACCGCTAGTGAGGCAAGTCATGTGTGGGCGATGGCCATGGTGGGATAGACAAGGTTGCTTCTTCGTGGACCCTTTGTGGGTGGTTTCTTCTTCGTGGACCCTTCGTGGGTGGAGCCCTGTGTGGACTCGCGCAACCATTGCCCTTGGGTGGAGCCCTGTGTGGACTCGCGCAACCGTTACCCTTCGTGGGTTGAAGTCTCCATCAACGTGGATGTAGGATAGCACCACCTATCCGAACCATGGGAAAAACATCCGTGTCTCCAATAGCGTTTGAATTCTCCAAACCCTTCCCTTTACATTCTCGCAAGTTGCATGCTTTACTTTCCGCTGCCTATATACTCTTTGCATGCTTGCTTGAATTATGTGACGATTGCTTGACTTGTCCTAAATTAGCTAAAATCTGCCAAGAACTAAAATTGGGAAAAGGTTAAGTTTTTATTTGGTCAAGTAGTCTAATCACCCCCCCTCTAGACATACTTCCGATCCTACACTTGGGAATCCCCAATCTTAGTGATCTCTACTACACAACCTCTTCTTGTAGACGTTTTTGGGCCTCCAAGTGCAGAGGTTTGTAGGACAGAAGAAAATGTCCCTCAAGTGGATGACCTAAGGTTTATCAATCCGTGGGAGGCGTAGGATGAAGATGGTCTCTCTCAAACAACCCTGCAACCAAATAGCAAAGAGTATCATGTGTCCCCAACACATCCAATACAATGGTAAATTGTATAGGTGCACTAGTTCGGTGAAGACATGGTGATACAAGTGCAATATGGATAGTAGATAAAGATTTTTGTAATCTGAAATATAAAAACAGCAAGGTAGCAAGTGGTAAAAGTGAGCACAAACGGTATTGCAATGCTAGGAAAAAAGGCCTAGGGTTCATACTTTCACTAGTGCAAGTTCTCTCAATCAATAATAACATAATTGGATCATATAACTATCCCTCAACATGCAACAAAGAGTCACTCCAGAGTCACTAATAGCGGAGAACAAACGAAGAGATTATTGTAGGGTACGAAACCACCTCAAAGTTATCCTTTCTGATCAATCTATTCAAGAGTCCGTAGTAAAATAACACGAAGCTATTCTTTCCGTTCAATCTATCCTATAGTTTGTACTAGAATAACACCTTAAGTCACAAATCAACCAAAACCCTAATGTCACCTCAAGTATCTGTGGGTATGATTATACGATATGCATCACACAATCTTAGATTCATCTATTCAACCAACACAAAGAACTTCAAAGAGTGCCCCAAAGTTTCTACTGGAGAGTCAAGACAAAAACGTGTGCCAACCCCTATGCATAAGTTCACAAGGTCACGAAACTCGCAAGTTGATCATCAAAACATACATCAAGTGGATCACATGATATCCCATTGTCACCACAGATAAGCATGTGCAAGACATACATCAAGTGTTCTCAAATCCTTAAAGACTCAATCCGATAAGATAACTTCAAAGGGAAAACTCAATCCATTAAAAGAGAGTAGAGGGGGAGAAACATCATAAGATCCAAGTATAATAGCAAAGCTTGCGATACATCAAGATCGTGCCGACTCAAGAACACGAGAGAGAGAGAGAGAGAGAGAGAGAGAGAGGGAGAGAGAGAGATCAAACACATAGCTACTGGTACATACCCTCAGCCCCGAGGGAGAACTACTCCCTCCTCGTCATGGAGAGCGTCGGGATGATGAAGATGGCCACCGGAGAGGGATTCCCCCCTCCAGCAAGGTGCCGGAACGGGTCTAGATTGGTTTTCGGTGGCTATGGAGGCTTCTGGCGGCGGAACTCCTGATCTAGGTTATTTTCTGGAGGTTTCTGTATTTATAGGAATTTTTGGCTTTGGTCTCACATCAAGAAGGTGCCCGAGTCCTCCATGAGGTAGGCCCATGCACTCGGGGGGCGCCCCCCACCCTTGTGGATGGCCCGGGACTCTTCTGGCCCAACTCTTTTACTCCGGGTCTTCTTTTGGTCCATAAAATATCGTCAAAAATTGGCAAGTCAATTGGACTCCGTTTGGTATTCCTTTTCTGTAAAACTCAAAAACAAGGAAAAAAACATAAACTGGCACCGTGCTCTAGGTTAATAGGGAAGTCCCAAAAATCATATAAAATATCATATAAATGCATATAAAACATCCAAGGTTGATAATATAATAGCATGGAACAATAAAAAATTATAGATACGTTGGAGATGTATCAAGCATCCCCAAGCTTAATTACTGCTCGTCCTCGAGTAGGTAAATGATAAAAATAGAATTTTTGATGTGGAATGCTACCTAACATATTTATCCATGTAATTCTCTTTATTGTGGCAAGAATATTCAGATCCATAAGATTCAAGACAAAAGTTTAATATTGACATAAAAATAATAATACTTCAAGCATACTAACAAAGTAATCATGTCTTCTCAAAATAACATGGCCAAAGAAAGCTATCCCTACAAATTTATATAGTCTGGCTATGCTCTATCTTCATCACACAAAATATTTAAATCATTCACAACCCCGATGATAAGCCAAGCAATTGTTTCATGCTTTTGATGTTCTCAAACTTTTTCAATCTTCACGCAATACATGAGTGTGAGCCATGGACATAGCACTATAGGTGGAATAGAATGGTGGTTGTGGAGAAGACAAAAAGGAGAAGATAGTCTCACATCAACTAGGCGTATCGACGGGCTATGGAGATGCCCATCAATAGATATCAATGTGAGTGAGTAGGGATTACCGTGCAACGGATGCACTAGAGGTATAAGTGTATGAAAGCACAACAAAAGAAACTAAGTGGGTGTGCATCCAACTCGCTTGCTCACGAAGACCTAGGGCATTTTGAGGAAGCCCATCATTGGAATATACAAGCCAAATTCTATAATGAGAGATTCCCACTAGTATATGAAAGTGACAACATAGGAGACTCTCTATCATGAAGATCATGGTGCTACTTTTAAACACAAGTGTGGTAAAAGGATAATAGCATTGCCCCTTCTCTGTTTTTCTCTCATTATTTTGTTTTTTTGGGCCTTCTTTTTTTTATGGCCTCTTTTTTTCCTTTTTTTCGTCCGGAGTCTCATCCCGACTTGTGGGGGAATCATAGTCTCCATCATCCTTTCCTGACATGGGATGATGCTCTAATAATGATGATCATCACACTTTTATTTACTTACAACTCAAGAATTACAACTCGATACTTAGAACAAAATATGACTCTATATGAATGCCTCCGGTGGTGTACCGGGATGTGTAATGACTCATGAGTGACATGTATGAAAGAATTATGAATGGTGGCTTTGCCACAAATACAATGTCAACTACATGATCATGCAAATCAATATGACAATGATGGAGCGTGTCATAATAAACGGAACGGTGGAAATTTGCATGGCAATATATCTCGGAATGGCTATGGAAATGCCATAATAGGTAGGTATGGTGGCTGTTTTGAGGAAGATATATGGTGGGTTTATGGTACCGGCGAAAGTTGCGCGGTACTAGAGAGGCTAGCTACGGTGGAAGGGTGAGAGTGTGTATAATCCATGGACTCAACATTAGTCATAAAGAACTCACTTACTTATTGCAAAAACCTATTAGTTATCGAAACAAAGTACTACACGCATGCTCCTAGGGGGGTAGACTGGTAGGAAAAGACCATCGCTCGTCCCCGACCGCCACTCATAAGGAAGACAAATCAATAAATAAATCATGCTCCGACTTCATTACATAACGGTTCACCATACGTGCATTGCTACAGGAATCACAAACTTTAACACAAGTATCTCTCAAATTCACAACTACTCAACTAGCATAACTCTAATATCACCATCTTCATATCTTAAAACAATCATCAAGTATCAAACTTCTCATAGTATTCAATGCACTTTATATGAATGTTTTTATTATACCCATCTTGGATGCCCATCATATTAGGACTAGTTTCATAACCAAAGCAAACTACCATGATGTTCTTAAGAATCTCAAAATAATATAAGTGAAGCACGAGAGTTCAACAATTTCTTCAAAATAAAGCCACCACCGTGCTCTATAGGATATAAGTGAAGCACTATAGCAAATGAAAAACTACTCCGAAAGATATAAGTGAAGATCAATGAGTAGTCGAATAATTATGCAACTATGTGAAGACTCTCTAACATTTAAGAATTTCATATCTTGGTATTTTATTCAGACAGCAAGCAAAACAAAAGAAAATAAAATGATGCTCCAAGCAAAACACATATCATGTGGTGAATAAAAATATAGCTCCAAGTAAAGTTACCGATGAATGAAGACGAAAGAGGGGATGTCATCCGGGGCATCCCCAAGCTTAGGCTCTTGGTTGTCCTTGAATATTACCTTGGGGTGCCTTGGGCATCCCCAAGCTTATGCTCTTGCCACTCCTTATTCCATAGTCCATCGAATCTTTACCCAAAACTTGAAAACTTCACAACACAAAACTTAACAGAAAACTCGTATGCTCCGTTATTATAAGAAAATAAATCACCACTTAGGTAATGTAATGAACTAGTTCTTCATTTATATTGGTGTTAAACCTACTGTGTTCCAACTTCTCTATGGTTCATAACCTCTGATGCTAGCCATAGATTCATCAAAATAAGCAAGCAACACACGAAAAACAGAATCTGTCAGAAACAGAACAGTAGGTAGTAATCTGTATCAAACGTATACTTCTGTAACCCCAAAAATTCTGAAATAAACTGGTGGACCTGAGGAATTTGTCTATTAGTCATATGCAAAAAGAATTAACCTAATCTCACTCTCTAGTAAAAAAATGGCAGCAAAACTCGTGAGCGCTAAAGTTTCTATTTTTTACAGCTAGATCGCAAAGACTTCACCCAAGTCTTCCCAAAGGTTCTACTTGGCACAAACACTAATTAAAACATAAAACCACATATAAATAGAGGCTAGATGAATTATTTATTACTAAATAGGAGAAAAAATCAAGAACAAAAATAAAATTGGGTTGCCTCCCAACAAGTGCTACCGTTTAACGCCCCTAGCTAGGCATCATGATTTCAATGATGCTCACATAAAAGATAAGAATTGAAACATAAAGAGGGCATAATGAAGAATATGACTAGCACATTTAAGTCTAACCCACTTCCTATGCATAGGGATTTTGTGAGCAAAAAACTTGTGGGAACAAGAATCAACTTGCATAGGAAGGTAAAACAAGCAAATCTTCAAGATTTTCATCACATAGATAGGAAACTTGATATTATTGTAGCGACCCGACCTCGGACGGTCAAGTCTCTGTGTATCGATGCCATCCATGGATCAGTATGCTGGCACACGCAGTACATCAATGTCTATATCAAAGTGCAATCACATGTATGAATAATGTAAAACTGATATATACCTCGTAAGTCTCAGCGGAAACAAACAATCTGGTGTGGAGTCCCATCAACACCATCGGCAAGTTGAGTGTAGACCGTAACCCTGTACCGTACTCTTACTCGTCGTAAGTAAAAATATCTACAACATGAAACGTTGCAGCCGTGTAGGTCATTACATTGAATGTATCGGCAAGATCACAACATGAGAAAGCAGATGATAATAATATTCTACATGCAATATGGTTTTGTGGCTCTGTGTCTGATGTTTTTGTGTAAAAGTTGGTTTTATTTTCCCTACAACAAAGGAATATCACGAGTCTGTACTACGAAGTTTTCTATCATCACATGGTTCCACCAACCGTTGTCTCATACCCAAATCATCATAAGTTGCCCACAATTAAATTATCAGTCCGGTGTTGAGAGTTCCGAGATAGATCCAAGTCCAGAGGCTCAATTTGTCCGTAACCAGGGACACGGCTAATCAATTAGGATTTAACCCTCTGCAGAGGTTTGTACACTTTACCCGCAAGAATCGATCCCTCTTTTTATGTTCCCGTACTTCAGGGTGTTTGAGGACAAGATGACCAAAACATGGTCTTCCGAAGAGTTCCTCTGACCACTATCCGGTGCTCATCCAATCCTACCATAGTTCTACATCTTCTAGCACCATCCCAGCCAAAGTCACCACTAAGGTCAACCAAGCCAGAGCCCATAGTGACTTGCGGTTGCACAAGTAAGCTTCCGGGCATGAAGTATTCTTCCGTCTCTTTGAATCTAGTTGAAGCTTTTCGCAAGATGTCATGGCGCTTCTCCATGCATCCCGGCCATCCACTGGTTCCTCTAGGGTGCCTGTCAACCATCCTTCACCCAGTAGTGTGTATTGAATTCTTGTCTCGAGTCTCAAAATCTTGAGGCCTTGGAGTCCTGAAGATGTCGTCCTTGCCGATGCCATCATGAAGTTGTCGCCATTGACGTAGAGTCCTCCTTCTTCACACCACTCTCGTGCACTCATACCAAACCCCGTCTACTATAGCGTAGCATTAAAACTATATAACGTCCCGGGCTTGGTAACAGGGAGATGGGTTTCTACCTCATGCATTCTACTCAACTACAAGATTCAATAACACTACTGGAGGGATTGTTGAAAGGGTGCTACTACATGCAAATAAAACATAGGTATGGAAAACATGGTCAAAGTGAACTTGCCTGGTATTACTTGATGAATATAATAACACTCTCGGAATCTTTGATAAACTATTCGTCAGTCCAAGAAAATCTATATAGTCAAACATTATACTCACATAAGTAATAATCCTAGCAAACAATACTAGCAACCAAAATAACAACCAAAAAGCAATAATTAAAAAAATAGTGAAGTCAAAGAAAACCAAATAGAATTGCAAAAAAAAAACTTCAAGAAAGCAAGGGAGAAACCAACTCACACAATAACAGACAATACTCTCGTAGCAACACCAAATTACTCTAATATTTTTTTCTACAACAAAGAAAATATAATTATAATGAAACAACAGAAAATAATTTACAAAAGCATTTACTAGCAAAAAGAACTAGTATAAAAACTATTATAACTATCTAGTTAACACTAGAACAACAATAACAACTAGCAAAACGCCAAGACAATAGTAAACAATACTAAAATAATTATCAAACTAATTTACTCCCAAATAACAGAATCAATGACAACATATAATGAAGTGGCAAAAATAATTACTTTTGAAACTAATGAAACTACTTTTATCAACTATCACTATGAATTAAACAAACAAATACTAAAACAGTAGTTAAACACTAATAAATAACTAAAAAAATTTATCTACTGTAGTCTAACATAAACATATGACAACATGTAAAAAATTTCAAAAAGAATTAACTAAAAATAATTAAAAACACTAATTATATGACTAAAACAACTACATAAGCAAAACAGTACTGTTATCGCAATAAACCTAATTTAAAATAAACTATAAATAATCTGCTACATGCTACTAGATAAAAAAACAATAACAAAACAGTAGCAAAAGGAATCAATCAAAAAAAATTCACAAAACTCAAGATACGGCCAAAATAGTGATTTGAATAAATTTCATCAAACTCAAATTTAAACTACTCAAATCTGAAATCCAATTGGTCTAACAGAAACTTCGAGAAATTTTGAATCTAATGCAAAAAGAATCTCTCAATTTGGATCTAAAAAATAAAAGTTATAACCAATCTAAAACAGAAACTATTCTGAAACTAAAACAGAAAGAAAAAAACACTACGATCGGTCAAAGGCCACGTGGCGCTACGCGGCTGGACTAAAGCGGTGGCCGAAAAGAGCTAGCGGATGGACAACGTAACCGTAACAGAAAATGGTTTGGGGCAAAAGAAAGATCTAATCTAACATGTCTGATGCAGATCTAACGGTGGAGTGGGAGTGGAGAGCTTACCATGGTGGTCGACGACGGCGTGGGCTTTGGGCATCATCGGCAAGGCGTCTCCACTGGTCGGCGGCGTCGAACAAGGCCATTGGCAGGTGCAGCAGCGCGTGGCATCCCCAACGATGGTCGTGGCGTTGGTGGAGGTGGTCGGAGACGGTCGGCGGTGAGCTCGAGGCGTAGATGGTGCTCGATGGTCATCTGCGTTGGTCCTATGGCGGTCCTCCGACGAAAAAAGGGAACCGCGCGACGTGGTAGAGGGTGGCGCGACTGTTGGTGGTGTTGGGAGAGGTCGGGGTGAGCATGGGCGGCGGAGGCGGACTCCGGCGAGAAATTGCGACAGGGAGAGGTGACAGGAGTAGGGGCTTTAAGGGGGAATCGGACGAGGGGCGAGAGTTATATATAGGGGAGGGTGCTTGGAGAAGGGGGCGAGGGGATTCGTGATCCCAAGAAGATCGGGATTCCGGCGGCGGCGGTGCGACTTAGCGTGGGGAGGAAGAAGAGGAGGAGCGGGTCGGGTCAGACAGTAGGCCCCGCGTGTCAGCGGCAGTGGGGAAATGGGAGAGGGGGCGGGCAACTGATGCAGATGTGGTTCGGGCGCGGGCGTGGTAAGTGGGCCGAGGGAGGGAGAGGGAGAAGGGTACGTGGGCCTCGGTCCGTCAGTTTCGGCCATTTTTTTTGAAATAAGCACAGACAAGAAAACTAAATAAAGGAAAAACAATAAGACTTTTATATAGACATACTATATACCAAAATTTTCAGAAAACTAAATCCAAAAACATGCACATATTTTCATGTACAAATAGAAGCCACAAAAATTCGAATAAAGCAGACAATGCCACTATTGCAATAAAACCCAATAAAATCATTTTTAAAATACCAAAATTATTTTCTCCTAATTTTCCATTGAAGGGAATCATTTTACCCTTATTTCCATTTATTTAGTTTTAGGATAAAAATAATTTGATTAAAAGTTAAATAACTCCTAAATGGTTTTGAAATTGAAATTCAAACCACTTCCAAATCTTTTCTGTTTTTCCTCATTCAAATATATTTCAAATTTGCCCCTGGTTTGGAGTGTCATATTACTCCTCTCTTTATTTTGCAATGGGTCGGAGGAATTTGAAACTATTCAAATGGGAGGGATTCCAAATCGAATTTCAAAAGTGGTTTAACTCCCCACTATCTTTCACTTAATCTTTGGAGAAGTCATTTCTTCTCCTCTCTTGAAAGTCCTTGAGTGGCACGAAGTTTGCATTACTTTGAAATGAGGTTTCAAATTATTTCAGATGGAAACACTTTTGGGAAAGTCCTTTTTATTCCCTCTCATTCAACTTTCAAAAAGTTTCAAATTGCACTCAATGTCACCAAATCATTCACACAACAATCAAAACTATTTATTTAATATAACATTCCAAAATTTAGAATTTTCGGATGTTACAAACCTACCACACTTAAAATGAATCTCGTCCTCGAGATTCAAAGAGGCAAGCAAGAAAAGGTTAGGGTTTGGGGGTCTTCCAGCAATTCCATTGATCGGAATGGTCTAGTGTGCTACCACACTTAAAATAAGGGTTATGATTCCGAGAAAACTCATGTACCTAGACGATATGGGTCTTCTCATATTCTTTGGGATAATTCCTTCACCGAGGCTCTTCCAATAGGGGCATAACCTTTTTCTCAAAATCTTGTGTCCTCTCAATCATGGTGAGGTTCTTCCGAGGATGAGTCTTCTCAGTTGACGGGTCTATCGCCAGTACTAAACAACTATCGAAAATCTCATGGTGGTCAACAATTTATGGTTTCTCCTGCAGAAAATGGGTATGGGCTAAATCTCACCGTATAACCTACGATTGGCAACAGTTGACTGTATAGGGTTTCATCGTTCTACCATTCTAGGGTTTAAACAAGGTTTGACATCATCGTCTCTCTACTATAGGTAAGTCACTCAGATTTACCATTCCAAATAGCAAGAGTGAATGATCAAAGTAACTCGGTATGGTGATCAATCCATTCCGCACCCAAATCATTACCCTATATAAGGTTTAGCAAATCTCGCATTTCTAACACTCCGGAGTTCTCACAAGCATTGCAGGATTTCTCTTGTCGACAAACTTAGTTCGGATAATTCCATTGATTTTGCAAGATGAATGAAACATCTATCGTTACTTCACAACTCTCGAGGTTTCGTAACCCCCTAAGGAACGTCTGCTCATCAAATCACATCTTCTTCCAAAATTTCTTCTTGCAGGGAGTACTTGATCCTTATTAACTCCTGGGCATGTGGGTTGTGGGCCCACTTCAATACTCGCACAACTTTAACCCATCATTTGAGCTACCGTTGTTCCATATTCCAACATTGCACGTCCTTTAAATCAAATATTACTTCATTCCTTCATACTCTTGAGGTAATCAAATAAAATCCTTAAACTTAATCCGTCCAACTCCACTCTGTGGGATACATTTTTCCTTACCATCGGTCAGGTGTTCTCACAGGGTACTACCACCCTTAAAGTGAAATTTACAATTTCATCCATAGACCATATTTCTCATATCCTCGAAAATGGTCCAAATCTATGTTCATAGACTAACAACTCATACAATTCAATGTACGAAAACACGTCACCTTAACTTTATTGATTTCATGAATCCATTACAAACTCTGAGGCTTCGATTACATAATTCAACTCATCAAACTTATGAAAATAAATTTGCCTTCTACTATTCTTATTATCCATATCAAAATCTCAACTACTCAGCTCCAACTTTCATTTGATATGAACATTCCCTAGCAAAATGTCCTGCTTCCTTGCAACAAAAACAAATGAGTTCCGACATGTCTTGGGGCTTCTTTGTGATTATGTAGGCTCCTTGGATTTATTTTTCTTCTCTGGACATTTATCAGCGTAATGACCTAAATTCTTGCACCAGTAACAAGTGATATGACCGAGGTCCTTCTCTGCAGAAATTGGGTTGTTCTGGGGATGCCTTAATTTTCTCTTCCTGGGTTTCTTCGTAATGATCAAAGCGTCTATTTCTTGGTGGTCAAACTTCACTTCTGTTGTCGGGAAATCTCTCAGATACTCTTCTCTTTCCTTTGTGTAATACCGTGAAAAATGTCCTTCTTCTCCACATGAATAGCAGGCATGAACGTAAAATCTATTTAGGCCTTCACCATCAGGGTCTTCAATAACTTCCTTCATCGCAGGTTCTTTTGAATTTTCCCTCAGGGTTTATTTCACAGCTTCTTTCTTCTGCTTGGTAATTTCCTTGTACCTTGGGGTAACTGACCAGGGTAGTGTGTAGTTCCTTCACACAGGAAACAAGTAACTTGCCCAGTCGGGCACTCTTCAGCTGGGTGATTCTCCTCGCAATGAGGGCATCCATCCTTGTGTTCCTCTTGGATGTGTCCTATTTCTCCACATATCTTGCATGCACAAGTTTGCTTCATCGGGTTATGACGGTTCTTCCGGATGAGACGTTATCTCATCTGAGTCTTCTTGAATTCCTCCCAAGTTCCTGCTCCATTACATCCTTGTATGGCCTGTTGCATTTTCCACCAGATTGCAGCACTCTTTGTAAAGTATTGAAATGCGTATTGAACCTCATACTTCCTTGCAATCAATTTTTTTCCGAAGTGATCCTCCATGTTTTGTATTCATAGCTGTCGGGGTTCTGATCCACGAGCACCTATGGAACCGGCGGACCGAGTCCCTTTCGGTTCGGCGGGGGCGGAGGTCGCACGAAGAGCGGATCGAGGCGAAGCACACGAGCGGTTTACCCAGGTTCGGGCCACACGGATGCGTAAAACCCTACTCCTGCTTTGTGGTTTGTATTGAGTTCTTGCTCGGGAGCGCGGAGTGCTACAGTACACTCCAGCAGCTAACGAGACCGAGCGTGAGTGTTCTCTTCCTCCTAGCTAGCTAACCCCCTCTACATTGTGCACGGGCCTCCTTTTATATGCTCAAGGGGTCACCGACAGGTGGCAACGTAGACAAGGGTAAAAATGGAAAGATGCTGCGGTAGGTACAGCTACCTGCTACAGTGTATCATACCTAACCCTGACGGCAGGGGACAAGGGCATTAAATGCCCGTCTGCGTCGCTTAAATAGTGCAAAAGGGATCGTCAGGGACGCCACCGCTCACCACGATGGCGATCTTGTCAGTGCCGCTTGCCACCGCGCACCCCCTGGCTGCACAGCCTCCCGCCACGTACGCCTAGAAGGGTCCCAGAGCGACACGTTGGTGGATGTGCTGGAGCGCGGGCACAGAGTGGTAGCTTGCCGCAGCAAGCGCCTTGCCGCGGGCGTTGTCTTGTCGCGTCCGGGAGCTTGTCACTCACCGGGCCTTGCCGGGACGCATGGCGCGTCGCGGCAAGTTCCTTGAGATGCCTTGGTTGGCCTTCCCGGCAAGCTCCTCTTGACGGGGTCTTGTCTCCTTAGGCGCCTTGCCTTGGTTGGCCTTCCCGGCAAGCTCCTCTTGCCGGGGTCTTGTCTCCTTAGCTTGGATACTTTGTTCTTGAATGGCTCCAAAGGAACCACGGAGGACCTTGGCGGTCACCCGGCAAGCCTTGCCGCGGGATGCTGCGACTACCCGTGCACAAGTTCGGGATACTAAGGTACCCCTACTTTAGTACACCGACAGGAGCCCCCGGGCCTGGGCCATACACGGTGCCGAGCGCTGTTGGGCCAGGCCCAAAACAGGGCACGGGCATGCGCGGCCTAGGTTACGCCGTATCTCTCCCCGAATCCACCGCGCCCTCCCCGAACGGCACGCGTTGAATGCGGCATCGTGGGAGAGATCGTGGGTGGTTTCTTTATTCGGAAATGCGGAACATCCACCCTCCCCCTCTTTATAAGCAGGGGAAACAGGGGTAGTTCGCCCATTCGCCGGTTGCTGCTTCAATCTCGGAAATCTCCGCCGCTCCCTCGTCTTCCCGAATCTAAAAGAGAGCAGCACCCCGCCCCCATCGCCACCGGCACCACCAACGCCATCGGCCTCCTCCACCACTTCCGCCATGGCTCCGAAAGCCGACAAGGGGAAGGTTGTGAAGTCGACCGAGGCGCAGCGGCTTGCGGCGCTGCGAAAGGAGCGGGCAGTCTTCCCCCCAAGCTTGCCGCGAGGGAGCTGAGGGAGAACTACTACCTCTTCTGGTCGACGGAGACGCGAGCGCACCCGCACACGAAGGTACTTCCCGCCGCCGCTTGGAAGACGGATCCAAACGGATATCCATTCTTCGCCTTGTTCTTCTACTGCGGGCTCCGCCCGCCTTTCTCTGAGTTCTTCTGTGATATCATGAACACCTACGGATTCCACCTCCTTGACTTCACCCCCAATGCCGTTCTGACCATGGCAGTTTTCGCACATCTCTGCGAAAACTTTGTTGGAGTCCATCCCAATGTAGCCCTTTTTCCCCACTTCTTTATACCCCGAGTAGAGAGAGGAGAGCCTTTATCCGGCGGAATCGCCTGGATCTCGAGGGCCGGCAAGAAGGAAACTTATCTGGAGGGAGAATTCCGTGGCAAGTGGGAGGAGTGGAGAGCAGACTGGTGCTGGATTGACGAGGAGAACCCGCAGCCATTCACCACCCGGCGCCAAACCTCAGTAGCACACGGCAGCGATTGGAGTGACATGGCCCCGGAAGACGACAGGCTGAAGATTGCTGTCACCCGGATCCTGCGCCTCAGGCTTGCCAGGCTCACTGTGGGCGCTGTTGGCGCAGATTTTCTTCGCCGCCGCATTGCCCCCCTGCAGGAACGAGGGAGACCCGCCTGGGAGTTCAAGAATGCGGCGGATATCATGAGGCTGCGGCCGGGCCTCAACTTCAACTTCACTGTTCTGGAGCTCAACGCGATGCTGCAGGAGCTATTCAAGTATGACCCCCAACATCCCGAAGTGTTCAGGTTGCCGGGGGGCGTCGTTCCGCTGTGCAACATCTCCTCGCTTGACCGCATCCGTGCAATGATGCCGCTGTGTGATTCGCATGGAATTGTCCCAACTTGGCAAGAGCCTGCAGACGACGTCGTGCAGGAGTTCTTCGATGGCTTGGTAGAAGTGCTGATCCGCTCCGACGAAAAGGATAGCCTCACCCGCGACACCACCGATGCGGAGATGACACGCATCGCCACTAGGCTGGAAGAGGCAGCGGCAGCCGCAGCCGCGGGCGAATTTGGATTCACCGTGGAGGAGGTAGATGCAGCAGAGGCGGCAAGCCATGCCGAGCGAGGGGAGTCCGCTGGCGAGAAAAGGCTTGCCGGGCATGACGTCGAGCAGAGCGAGCCCGCCAAGGATACGAGCGGCTCGCTGGACATCAACTCCTCTTCATCTTCATCTTCGGGCAGCTCGCCGCAAGCAGAGCCTCCATCCCCACCAAGAAGGCGTCTCCGCAAGGCCGGCGACGTAGCGGAGCGGCAGGCGGGCCAACAGTCGCCGCGCCGCGTGACGCGCTCCACCGCGGCAAACACCGTTGCCGCGGGAGCACCTCATGCTACGACGGCAACTAGAGCGGGGTCTAGCCGGACCACCGCTTCTGCTCCTACCGCTTCTCACGCCGCGACGGCAACCGGAGCGGGGTCTTCTCAGACCACCGTCACCGTTCCCGCCAAGCGGCCAAGGGAAACTTCTCCTCCGTCTCCCTGCACCGGGCGTGAGCCGGACTTTGACTTCTCCGCGTTCAGCTCCAACGAGGAAGAAGAAGAAGAGTAAGATTCTCTTGTTGTACTTGTAGTTCTTCAATCCTTGTTGTCTTGTCTTGTATCTCATTTGCTTTACTCTGAACTTGTTCCTTTTTAGGACTCTGGCCCAGAGAGCAGCAAAGAGAGCCAAGGTCCCAGTGATCGTCATCGAGGACGAGCCCACTGCGACAGCAGGGGGTGCGCCCGAGACAACCTTGCCGGACCCGGCAACTTTCCTCCAGAGCAGCCCCCAGCGTAAGTATATGATTTGCTTTCCGCTGTGAGGTGTGCATGGATACTCTGTCTTTGCTGATATCTGTTTTTTGGTTTGTGTAGAAGCAGAGCAGCCCCACCAGGAGCCAAGGGAGAGTCCTCCGGCAAGGGAGAGCTTTCCGGCAAGGGAGAAGTCTCCGACAAGGGACAGCACTAGCGGCCCCCCGACGGCGGAGACTATGACTGCAGAACCCGGGACAGGTAATCCTTTCGCTGCAAGATTTCCCTTGGGTTCTTCTTCTTTTGATCTTATTCTTGGGTTTTTATTGGATTTTGCTTGACTCTTCTCCCTTTTCCGGCTGTCAGACCCATCTGCTACGGAGCCGATGGAGACTGAGGTTGCCGCCGACAAAGCAGCCGGTGCTGACGATCCCGCCGGCGCAGACGCCGCCAAGGCTGCCGCCGCAGCAACTGGCGAGGGGTCCGGCGATCGCACTGCCGGCCCTAAGGCCGCAGGAGCGCCAGGCGCTGCGCCGACCGCCGACCCGTCTGCCGCTGCCGCAGCGCCAGGCTCCGAAGAGCCCCAGCCCGGCGTCTACTTGAAGGCTGGCGATGACGTCTTCATCAACCTCCCCTGGGCGTCAAGCTCCAGGGCGCCGGTCGAGGGAGAGATCTTCGACGGGGAGGTGCTCGCCTCCACTGGGCTGACGCTGGTTGACATGCCGAGCAGCAGCAGCAACGAGCCCGAGGAGGAGCGGCTGCTGCGGAGGTTGTTGTCGCTCTACCGTGTGCGGCAAGCCAAGCTGGAATCCCGCGAGGCGCTTGTCGCGAAGGTGGGAGCAGACATCGAGAAGCGCGCGGAGGAGCTCCGGGGCCTCCACCAGGAAGCTCTCCGGTCCCTGGCGGAGGAGCGGGACCAGCTTGCCGAAGCGCAGAAGGCCTTCCTCCTCGAGAAGGCTGAAGTCAGAGAGCAACAGCGGCTTGCCGCTGAGAAGCTGTCTGCGCAGGAGGGCGAGCTGGCGCAGCGGAAGGTCAATCTTGACGCCCACGAGGAGGAGCTTGCCGCGCGCGAGGAAAAATTTGGCGGAGCCCTCAAGCAAGCGGAAGATGCTGCCGCAGCCGCCGAGGCCGCCAAAAAGGAGCTGGAGACGAAGGTGGCGCAGCTGGAGGCCGATCTCGCCGAGAAGGGCAAAGAGCTCAGTGCCGCCAAGGTTTCCAACGTGGATCTTGAGTTGAAGCTGACCACTTTGACAAAGACACTGGACGGTGCCAAGGAGCAAGAAGCGGCCTTGAAGGTGGAGATCAGGGCCGACAAGGCGCTGCTGGAGAGTGCTGCCGCCACCCAGAATGCTTTCAGGGAGACTATGGAGCACTGGACGGAGAGTCTTGTGAGTGTTGCCGCAGACATTGACAGGGAGCTGGCGCAGCTGGGGATGGAGGATCTCGGGTATCCCTCCGACGAGAACCTCCAACCCAGCGCCAAGCTTGTCTTGTTCTTCAAAGGCGTGGCGACGGCCCTCCAGCGACTCCGGGAGAGAATCCCAAAGCAGCTGGCCGACGAGTCACGCAAGATCTGCGCGGGAGCTCTTCAGAAAGTGTTGGTGAAGGTGGCCTTCCGCAATCCGGGCCTCAAACTCACCAACGTCCTCAAGACCCTGCCGCCGGATGCTGATCTGGAGGCGCTCAAGACCCTTGTCGCACCCATTGTGGACAAGGTGAGCGGGATCAAGAGGATCGAGGGCGCTCGCGTAGACTAGGCCGCCCGCTTCTTCTTTTCTTGTCGCTGTTTGTCATGTTATGAAAACAATCTGTTAGAGCCGCGACAAGCTATCTTTGTAATATAACTCTATTTCGGGCAATGATTGCAATGTTATTCCCTTTACTTGATTCCTCCCTTTGTATGTTTTTTTACACTACACTTTTAGGGAACTTGCCGGTGCAGGCACCTGAGCCGCGAGCGCTGAGTGCGGGACGTCAGCAGCCTGCTGGCGGTGCTGCTACCGACAAGAAACCTTGTTGCAACTAGTTGCAGCTCACTTAAGTTGTTGAGCGGACTCGAAACAAAGTAAGGTCACAACTAGCTACGAGTTGGTTCCTCCACGCACAGGTTTTCCATACAAAGTGCGGTCGTTCAAGGGAGATAACTTAAAAAATTTAAAAATCTGATTGCTCAAACTTTGGCAACTTAGCTTTTCTGTTGTTTGCTTCCCGGTAAGGCGAAACTTTCTTGAACGACGCCTGGTCCATACCATTATCTTCTCCTCCCCCCCCCCGGCAAACTTGTCGGCGAGGGAACCTTCCTTTCCTTGAGAAAAAAGAAAGAAGAGAAAATAAAGATATGGAGCTTTACGGCTCGTTATTGCTTACCGGGGAGTAGGTGCTGCACAAGGTGTCAGATCACATATGCAAAAAATAGAAAGCATGAAATCGACAAGATGTGCGGAGCACATGAGCTTTACTTATGCACGGGGTCTGCGCCCGGCTTTGTACAAAGGATTACATGCAACAGCGGCAAGACTTGTACAAAAGGTGGTTGCTGGAACAGGTTCCGGCAACCGCGCCTTACGGGTAAAACTTACGAAGATGCTCAATGTTCCAGGAGTTGCTCACCGGAATGGCGTCTTCGGTCTCAAGGCGGACAGCGCCAGGCCTAGTGACTCGTTTCACCCGGTAAGGGCCTTCCCACTTCGGCGTCAACTTGTTGGAATTCTTGGCGGACTGAACACGCCGAAGAACAAGGTCGCCTTCCTCGAGACTTCTGGCATTAACTTTGTGGCTATGGTAGCGGCGCAAAGCTTGCTGGTAGCGAGCAGCTCGCACAGCAGCCTGAAGACGGTCTTCCTCAAGGAGCAGCGCGTCATCTTGTCGCAGCTGCTCTTGCTCAAGCTCATCATAAGCGAGCACTCGAGGTGACCCGTATACGAGTTCCGTGGGGAGAACTGCCTCTGCTCCATAGACTAGAGCGAAAGGTGTCTGGCCAGTGGCTCGATTTGGTGTCATTCTGATCGACCAAAGAACCACCGGCAGCTCCTTGATCCAGTTTCTTCCGCACTTGTGCAGCCTGTTGAAAGTTCTGGTCTTGAGCACACGCAACACTTCAGCATTTGCCCTCTCCGCTTGACCGTTGCTTCTCGGGTGAGCAATAGAAGTGAAGCAGGCCTTGGCGCCAAGATCTTGGACGTACTGCATGAAGTTGCGGCTCGTGAATTGCGTATCGTTGTCGGTGATTATCCTGTTAGGGATCCCGAAGCGGCAAACAGTCGACCTAAAGAACTTGACTGCTGACTGTGCTGTCACCTTCCTCACTGGTTCCACTTCCGGCCACTTTGTGAACTTGTCAATTGCAACGTACAAGTACTCAAAGCCCCCGACTGCTCGGGGAAAGGGGCCAAGGATGTCGAGCCCCCAGACCGAAAATGGCCAGGATAAAGGGATCGTCTGGAGAGCTTGAGCTGGTTGATGTATCTGCTTGGAATGGAACTGGCACGCTTCACACTTGGTTACTTGTGCAGTTGCATCCTGGAGGGCTGTCAGCCAAAAGAAACCTTGCCGGAATGCTTTGCCGGCAAGTGCTCTTGCGCCAATGTGGTGACCACATATGCCTCCATGTATCTCTGCCAACAGCTTTTGTCCGTCTTCCCGGTGAATACACTTCAATTTCACACCGTTGAGTCTTCTTCTGTACAGTGTCTTGTCGACAAACTGGTACATACTTGACTGTCGGGCTACTCTTTTCGCTTCTTCTTGCTCTTCGGGAAGTTCTCCTGTCTGAAGGAAACGGACAATCTGCTGTGCCCATGCTGGAGCTTGTGGCTCGACAACAAGGACTAAAGGCAAATCTGCTGCTGCGGGAACATCCGCTTCTACGGCGAGAATCTGTGGCTCTGCCGGAGCTTGACGTTCCCCGGCAAGCTTGTCGGAGCAAAACTTGTCGGGAGCTTCTGCTTCGATGGAACAAACCCTAGAGTTTGCCGGAGTAGATTGCTCCTCAGCGCAAGGCAAATCAGTTGCTGCGGGAACGTCCGCTTCTACGGCGAGAACCTGCGGCTCTGCCGGAGCTTGACGTTCCCCGACAAGCTTGCCGGAGCAAAACTTGCCGGGAGCTTCTGCTTCAACGGAACAAACCCTAGAGTTTGCTGGAGCAGATTGCTCCTCAGCGCAAGGCAAATCTGTTGCTGCGGGAATGTCCGCTTCTACGGCGAGAACCTGTGGCTCTGCCGGAGCTTGACGTTCCCCGGCAAGCTTGCCGGAGCAAACCTTGCCGGGAGCTTCTGCTTTAACGAACAAACCCTGGGGCTTGCCGGAGCAGACTGCTCCTCAGCGCTCTTGGCATTGATCTTGGGGACCTTCTTGGCGGCGGCTTCGGGAAGCTCTGCCAGCAAATAGTCACCAGAAATCAACTTCCTCTTCTTGCTCTATCCAGTTGATGTCGTTATAGACGGTTGAGTCAGCTTGAGCACAAAGATCCCTGGTTCCACAGGTAACTTAAGTGCGGCGCACTTTGACAGGCTATCGGCAATGGTGTTCTGAGCTCTTGGAACATGCTCCATCTGTAGGCCGTCAAAGTGCTCTTCTAGCTTTCTCACTTCGTCGACGTAGGCTTCCATCAATGGACTCTGATAGCTCTTGTTCACTTGGCAGACAACAAGCTGCGAGTCACCCCTGACAATGAGCTTCTTGATCCCAAGGTTTGCCGCAATCCTGAGACCGGTAAGCAAGCCTTCGTATTCTGCAGTATTGTTTGTTGCTTGCTCCTTGGGAAAGTGCATCTGGACTACGTACTTGAGGTGCTCTCCGGTGGGTGCGACAAGCAGCACGCCAGCGTCGATGCCTTGCAGCGAAAAGGCACCGTCAAAGTACATCAGCCACTCTTTGCTTGCTTCCTTGATGGGGATGCTCATTTCTGGAATTTCTTCGTCTAGTGTTGGCGTCCATTCTGCTATGAATTCTGCCAATGCTCTGCTTTGGATAGTTGAAGTACTCTCAAACTTGAGGCCAAAGCTTGACAGTTCCAGTGCCCACTCAACAATCCTTCCTGTCGCTTCTGGATTCTGTAGTATCCTCTTCAACGGAAAGCGAGTGACAACTGTGATCTCATGTGCTTGGAAGTAATGGCGCATCTTTCTCGAGGCCATGAGAAGGCCTAAAAGCAATTTCTGCACGCCAGAGTACCTTGACCTAGCCCCCTGCAGAAGGGAACTGACAAAGTAAACTGGGCGCTGTACCATTTTCTTCTGTATCTCCTCGCGCGTTTGCGCAGATCCATCCTTGTCGGGACCAAAGCTTGCCGGGGAAGCCCCCTGCTTGTCGTTGGATGCGTCTGCCGTGGTTGCTGGCTTGTCATCTGCCTCCCTCTCCGCTACTAACGCAGCAATAACCACTTGATTGGTTGCCGCTATATACAGCAGGAACTTCTCTTGTGGCTTAGGTGCGACAAGTATCGGAGTGGAGGACAGGTATCTCTTCAAGTCTTGCAGCGCAGCCTCCGCTTCCAGAGTCCATTTCATTGGACCTGCCTTTTTCAATATTTTGAAAAACGGCAGGGCGCGCTCAGCAGACCTAGAGATAAACATGCTGAGAGCAGCCATGCAACTGGCAAGTCTTCGTACATCCTTGACGCGCTTGGGTGCTTCAATCTGCTCAATGGCCTTGATCTTGTCGGGATTGGCTTCGATTCCCCGCTGAGACACGAAGAACCCGAGAAGCTTGCCGGAGGGGACTCCAAACACACAATTCTCGGGGTTGAGCTTGAGGCTGATCTTGCGCAGATTTGCAAAGGTCTCGTCTAAATCTTGAATTAGAGTTGCCTTGTTCTTGCTCTTGACCACTATGTCATCCATGTAGGCTTCTACATTTCTGTGCATTTGTGGCTCCAGAGCGACATGGACTACTCTTGCAAATGTTGAACCAGCATTTTTCAAACCGAAAGGCATCCGTATGAAACAGTACGTGCCACATGGAGTGATGAATGCGGTTTTCTCCTCATCTTCTTCTGCCATGAAGATCTGATGGTATCCTGAGTATGCGTCAAGAAATGAAAGCAAATCACATCCGTCTGTGGAGTCAACGATTTGGTCAATGCGCGGCAAAGGAAATGGGTCTTTGGGACAAGCTTTGTTAACATCAGTAAAGTCGATACAAAGTCTCCATTTCCCGTTCGCCTTGCGCACGACTACAGGATTGGCCAACCACGTAGGATGGAGCACTCCTCTGACAAGGCCTGCTGCTTCCAACTTCTTGATTTCTTCTGCTATGAATTCTTGGCGCTCCACTACTTGCTTCCTGACCTTCTGCTTGACGGGCCGCGCATGAGGACAAACGGCAAGATGGTGCTTAATTACTTTCCTGGGAACACCGGGGATGTCAGACGGTTGCCACGCAAACACATCGACGTTCACCCGCAGGAAAGCAATGAGCGCGCTTTCCTATTTAGGGTCGAGAGTGGCGCTGATGGTGAAGGTACCACCAGTGCCGTCCTCCTTGGCGGACACCTTCTTGGTTTCTGGCGGAGCTGCCATTGTCTTCTTACACTTGCCGGTGGAGCTCGATGGTGCGTCCTCGACGGCAGCGCAGCACTCCAAAGAGGTGCGCTTGCCGGAGTGGGCATCAGAACTCTTGCCGGACTTGGTCTTCTTCCCCCCGGGAGCTTCAACGGCAAGTGACTTGCAGTCTGTTGTGGCTGCCGCTTCCCGGTAGATCATGTCGGCGCAGATAAGAGCATCCTTCTTGTCGCCAGGGACAGAGATGACGCTCATCAGGCCTGGCATCTTCAGTATGTTGTATGCGTAGTGAGAGGCTGCCGTGAACTTGGCGAGTGCTGGACGGCCGAGTATCCCATTATAAGGCAATGGAAAATCGGCAACGTCAAAAGTGACCCTCTCAGTCCTGAAGTTCATCTCGCTGCCAAATGTTACTGGCAACATGACCTTCCCCTTCGGCTTGCTCCTTCCCGGGTTGATTCCTTGGAATGTGCCGGTCTCTTCAAGCTCGCTGTCAGGGATCTGGAGTTTCTGGAGTACAGCGGAGGAGATCAGGTTCAAGCCGGCCCCGCCGTCAACTAGCATCTTAGTGACCTTGAGGTTGCGGATAGTTGGTGAAACCAACATCGGCAAGCACCCGACCGCAGTTGTGCAATCAGGGTGGTCCTCAATATCAAAGATGATAGGCGTGCTGGACCATTTCAGAAGCTTGCCTGACTCGATAGGCGGTTCTGCCGCATAGACTTCCCGCACCCACTGCTTGAGTTGGCGGTGCGAAGTATGCAGAGAAGCACTGCCGTCAACGCACAAGACCTCTGTGGCTTTTTGGAACTCCTTCTCACTGGTCTCGACATCATCCATGTCTTCGTCCTCGTCGTCGTCTTCATCCTCGTCGCGGCCGCAGGGAGGTCTGTCTCCTTGCCGCTGCTTGGCCTTGCCGCGGCGTCCTCCCCGGCCGGCGCGCTTCTTGCCGGATTCTCCAACGCCTCCTTGGGCCCTCTCCTTGTCGCATCGCTCATACTCAGCCTTTTGCTGCTGGACAAGCTGTTTGACCTTCTTGCAGCTCTGGAGGTCATGGCCCTTGGTGCGGTGGATCTTGCAGTACTGCTTGTCGGTGTCGTCCTGCTTGTCGGTGACCGCCACAGCCTGGCAGTTGGTGCATGCGGCAATCTCCTTGCCGGAGCTACCAACTTTGGCTTTATTGACGCCACCTTCGTTGCCGGACTGCTCAACGACTAGCACATCTTTGCCTTTCTTCTTCCTGTTGTTCCGCCGCCGGTTTTTCTTTGCCGGGGCAACATCCTCGCTGTCAGATCCTCCTGCTCCTGTATTCTCTCCAGGGAGTTTCCTTCCTTCCTCAGCCCGTGCACACTTGTCGGCCAGGGCATACAGCTCACTGACGTCTCTGATCTTGCACATCGCCATCTCCTCCCGCATCCTGCGGTTACACACGTTCTGATGACCGCGGCAGGGTGGACATCTGGGATGTTGTGCTGTACACGGCTGAATCTCTGAATGTACTTGCGCATGGGCTCTCCTTCCTTCTGGGCGAGCAGATGAAGGTCACTCTCTTGGCCATGAGGTTTGTGGTCGCCTGTAAATGCGCCGACAAACTGATGGCATAGGTCTGCCCAGGAGGATATGGAGTTGTCCGGCAAGTGCATGAGCCAGGACCTGACGTTGGGCTTCAGCACCAGCGGGAAGTAGTTGGCAAGGATCTTGTCGTCCCGCCCCCCGGCAGCCTGCACCATGATGGTGTAGATGCTGAGGAACTCCGACGGATGCGACTTGCCGTCGTACTTCTCTGGTACGTCTGGCTTGAAATTCTTCGTGCTGGGCCACTAGACTTGCCGCAGCTCACGAGTAAACGCAGGGCAACCTACCGCGTACGGCAAGTCTCCTAGTTCCCCTGGCGCATGCATGTCGACAGAGGGCCCAGCGCGCTGGTCTGATTGATGTCGCGCTTCTCTTTGGCGCTCGATGCGAGTACGAGCGTCTTCTTGCTGTCGTTCGTGAAGAACTTGGCGCTGATCGCGACGATCTCATGGATCTGATGACGCAGTGGAGTCGCTGTCGAGGTGGATCCGGCGAGTCGGCGATCTTGGCCTTCGGGGCGGAGAGTGCAGAGTGGTTGCACCCCCACCGGTCTTGTCGCCACCGGCTCGTGCCTGGTTGACTTGCCGCGGCTGCGACGTGATCGGCTGCCGTTGAGTGTCGCCGTTGGCGAAGCCGATGAGACTCTGAATGGTGGCCCTCCAGTCGTCGATCTTGTCTGCCGTTGGAGGGTAGTCCAGGAGCAATTGAGCTCGCGCCAAAGCTTCTGCTGGAGTGGTGGGTGGCGGTGGCGAACGGTGCAAGGAGTGGGATATGCTCGGACTTCTAACTATGTTAGAAGGAGCAGTATCCCGTCCAGGCGACCGTGCCTCGCTCGTGCCAGCATGTTGGCGTGCATGTTGGTCTTGAGCACTCCGAGATCCACCAGCTCGATCTTGGTCCAGCAAACGCATGGTACCGTGAGTACCATGACGCTGCTGGTCCCGCGCTTCCTGAGATGGGCGCGGTGCATGTACGGATGCCGAGGTCTTGGAGTGCGCCCGGTCGTTGTGGGAGCCGGCTACGCCGCTGATGGGCAGCGCAGCCTTGTCCTTGGACCTGGCAGCACCATGAGCTCCCTCGTCGACGCCCGTTCTTCCGCCGGCGTCTGCCCCATCAGCCGTTTGCTCCGGCGGTGGTGGGTTCGGCGCGGACGGAGCAGCCGCCTCCGAAGCCTTCTTCTTCGGCGGCATGTCGATGAAGATGATGAAGATCTAGCTCGTGTGAACGCTGAATCTGGTTCACACAACCTCGACGCCCCCTACCTGGCGCGCCAAAGATGCCGGGGTTCTGATCCACGAGCACCTATGGAACCGGCGGACCGAGTCCCTTTCGGTTCGGCGGGGGCGGAGGTCGCACGAAGGGCGGATCGAGGCGAAGCACACGAGCGGTTTACCCAGGTTCGGGCCGCATGGATGCGTAAAACCCTACTCCTGCTTTGTGGTTTGTATTGAGTTCTTGCTCGGGAGCGCGGAGTGCTACAGTACACTCCAGCAGCTAATGAGACCGAGCGTGAGTGTTCTCTTCCTCCTAGCTAGCTAACCCCCTCTACGTTGCGCACGGGCCTCCTTTTATATGCTCAAGGGGTCACCGACAGGTGGCAACGTAGACAAGGGTAAAAATGGAAAGGTGCTGCGGTAGGTACAGCTACCTGCTATAGTGTATCATACCTAACCCTGATGGCAGGGGACAAGGGCATTAAATGCCCATATGCGTCGCTTAAACAATGCAAAAGGGACCGTCAGGGACGCCACCGCTGGCCACGATGGCGATCTTGTCAGCGCCGCTTGCCACCGCGCACCCCTGGCTGCACAGCCTCCCGCCACGTACGCCTGGAAGGGTCCCAGAGCGACACATTGGTGGATGTGCTGGAGCGCGGGCATAGAGTGGTAGCTTGCCGCGGCAAGCGCCTTGCCCCGGTTGTTATCTTGTCGCGTCCGGGAGCTTGTCGCTCACCAGGCCTTGCCGGGACGCGTGGCGTGTCGTGGCAAGTTCCTTGAGATGCCTTGGTTGGCCTTCCCGGCAAGCTCCTCTTGCCGGGGTCTTGTCTCCTTAGGCGCCTTGCCTTGGTTGGCCTTCCTGGCAACCTCCTCTTGCCGGGGTCTTGTCTCCTTAGCTTGGATACTTTGTTCTTGAATGGCTCCAAAGGAACCACGGAGGACCTTGGCGGTCACTCGGCAAGCCTTGCCGCGGGATGCTGCGACTGCCCGTGCACAAGTTCAGGATACTAAGGTACCCCTACTTTAGTACACCGACAATAGCTTTGCCTCCGACTGAGTCCTCGGTCTAGAGAATACAAGTCCATCTTCATTCATCATCTATCAGCTCCAAGGGTTTTGGGATGAGATACGAGAGATAGAGAGGGAAGCACACAATGCAAACAATATAGTTTTGAAAACGGGTTTTACTTGCGGCTGTCGGAGAAACATCAAACATGAGACAACTCACAAATCGTCGCATCTAACGTAAGTATATAACAGGGGTTTGGTCCTCTAAAGGTCAAATAAATCTTTAGAGTCTTCAAATTCTTCAAGTCTTCGGAGTCTTCAACTGTTGTAGCTTCACCTCTTCTAATGCATGGTGAAATCCTCTTTACTCTGAAATGGTCATCGGTTGTCCGATATCTTGTCCTTCTTGGAGCGGCTTCAGTTGATCCTCCGTGTGGTCAAAAGGGAAGGGGGTATATTCTAACTATTTGAGGTAAGAGAGGATATTTGATAAAATCAGAAAATATGAGAAGTAATGGATTCATTTGAAAATAAAGTTTTAGAGATTTCCTATCCCGGGGGTTTTCCGATTTCTAGAGTCACGTCCTACAATCAACATGTGCTCTGATACCATATCTATAGCGACCCGACCTCAGACGGTCAAGTCTCTGTGTATCTGTGCCATCCCTGGATCAGTATGCTGGCACACACAGTACATCAATGTATATATCAAAGTCCAATCACATGTATAAATAACGTAAAATTGATATATACGTCGTAAGTCTCAGCGGAAACAAACAATCGGGTGTGGAGTCCCATCAACGCCATCGGCAAGTTGAGTGTAGACCGTAAGCCTGTACCATACTCTTACTTGTCGGAAGTAAAAATATCTGCAACATGAGACGTTGCAGCCGTGTAGGTCAGTACATTGAATGTACCGGCAAGATCACAACATGAGAAAGCAGATGGTAATACTATTCTATATGCAATATGGTTTTGTGGCTCTGTGTCTGATGTTTTTGCGTAAAAGCTGGTTTTATTTTCCCTACAACAAAGGAATATCATGAGTCTGTACTACGGAGCTTTCTATCATGACATGGTTCTGCCAACCGATGTCTCATACCCAACTCATCATAAGTTGCCCACAATTAAATTATCAGTTCGGTGTTGAGAGTTCCGAGATAGATCCAAGTCCAGAGGCTCAATTTGTCCGTAACCGGGGACACGGCTAATCGATTAGGTTCTAACCCTCTGCAGAGGTTTGTACACTTTACCCGCAAGATTCGATCCCTCTTTTTATGTTCCCGCATTTCAGGGTGTTTGAGAACAAGATGACTGAAATATTGTCTTCTGAAGAGTTCCTCTGACCACTGTCCGGTGCTCATCCAATCCTACCGTAGTTCTACATCTGCTAGCACCGTCCCAGCCAGAGTCACCACTAAGTTCAACCAAGCCAGAGCCCATAGTGACTTGCGGTTGCACAGGTAAGCTTCCAGGCATGAAGTATTCTTCCCTCTCTTTGAGACTAGGTGAAGATTTCCGCAAGATGTCATGGTGCTTCTCCATGCATCCTAGCCATCCACTGGTTCCTCCAGGGTGCCCGTCAACCATCCTTCACCCAGTAGTATGTATTGAATTCTTGTCTCGAGTCTCAAAATCTTGAGGCCTTGGAGTCTTGAAGATGCAGTCCTTGCTGATGTCATCATGAAGTTGTCGTCATTGACGTAGAGTCCTCCTTCTTCACACCACTCTCGTGCACTCATACCAAACCCCATCTACTATAAAGTAGCATTAAAACTATATAACGTCCCGGGCTTGGTAACAGGGAGATGGGTTTCTACCTCATGCATTCTACTCAACTACAAGATTCAATGACACTACTGGAGGGATTGTTCAAAGGGTGCTACTACATGCAAATAAAACATAGGTCAAAGTGAATTTGCCTCGTATTACTTGATGAAGATAATAACGCTCTCAGAATCTTTGATAAACTATTCGTCACTCCGAGAAAATTTATATAGTCAAAGATTATACTCACATAAGTAATAATCCTAGCAAACAATACTAGCAATCAAAATAACAACCAAAAAGCAATAAATAAAACAATAGTGAAGTCAAAGAAAACCAAATAGAATTCCAAAAAAACTTCAAGAAAGCAAGGGAGAAACCAACTCACACAAAACCAGACAATACTCTCGTAGCAACATGATACGTCCATTTTGCATCATGCTTTTATATCGATATTTATTGCATTATGGTCTGTTATTTCACATTATGTTACAATACTTATGGCTATTCCCTCTTATTTTACAAGGTTTACATAAGGAGGGAGAATGCCGACAACTGGAATTCTGGGCTGGAAAAGGAGCAAATATTAGAGACCTATTCTACACAACTCCAAAAGTCCTGAAACTCCACGGAACACCTTATAATAAATAATGAAAAATCTTCGCCAAAGATGAAGACCAGGGGGCCCACACCCTGCTCATGAGGGTGGGGGCCGCCCCCCCCTAGGGCGCGCCCCCCTACCTCGTGGGCCCCCTGGTGGCTCTCCGATGACCATCTTCTCCTATATGAAGTCTTTCGTCGAGAAAAAAATAAGAAGCAACCTTTCGGGACGAAACTCCGCCGCCACGAGGTGGAACCTTGGCGGATCCAATCTAGAGCTCCGGCAGAGCTGTTCTGCCAGGGAAACTTCCCTCCCGGAGGGGGAAATCATCGCCATCGTCATCACCAACGCTCCTCTCATCGGGAGAGGGCAATCTCCATCAACATATTCATCAGCACCATCTCATCTCAAAACCCTAGTTCATCTCTTGTATCCAATTCTTGTCTCCAAGTCCTGGATTGGTGCTAGTAGGTTGCTAGTAGTGTTAATTACTCCTTGTAGTTGATGCTAGTTGGTTTAATTGGTGGAAGATCATATGTTCAGATCCTTTATGCATATTATTACCCCTCTGATTATGAATATGAATATGCTTTGTGAGTAGTTACGTTTGTTCCTGAGGACAAGGGAGAAGTCTTGCTATTAGTAGTCATGTGAATTTGGTATTCATTCGATATTTTGATAAGATGTATGTTGTCTAGCCTCTAGTGGTGTTATGTGAACGTTGACTACATAACACTTCACCATTATTTGGGCCTAGATGAAGGCATTGGGAAGTAATAAGTAGATGATGGGTTGCTAGAGTGACAGAAGCTTAAACCCTAGTTTATGTGTTGCTTCGTAAGGGGCTGATTTGGATCCATATGTTTCATGCTATGGTTAGGTTTACCTTAATACTTTTGTTGTAGTTGCGGATGCTTGCAATAGAGGTTAATCATAAGTGGGATGCTTGTTCAAGTAAGAACAGCACCCAAGCACCGGTCCACCCACATGTCAAGTTATCAAAGTACCGAACGCGAATCATATGAATGTGATGAAAACTAGCTTGACGATATTCCCATGTGTCCTCGGGAGCGCTTTTCCTTATATAAGAGTTTGTCCAGGCTTGTCCTTTGCTAGAAAAAGGATTGGGACACCTTGCTGCACTTTATTTACTTTTGTTACTTGTTGCTCATTACAAATCATCTCATCACAAAACTATCTGTTACCACTTATTTCAGTACTTGCAGAGAATACCTTGCTGAAAACCGTTTATCATTTCCTTCTCCTCCTCATTGGGTTTGACACTCTTACTTATCGAAAGGACTACGATAGATCCCATATACTTGTGGGTCATCAAGACTCTTTTCTGGCACCGTTGCCGGGGAGTGAAGCACCTTTGGTAGGTGGAATTTGGTAAGGAAAAATTTATATAGTGTGCTGAAATTTACTGTCACTTGTTACTATTGAAAGTAATCCTGTAAGGGGCTTGTTCGGGGTATCTTCACCCCGACCAGTAGAGCAAAGAGTTGCTCCTCAACCTACTGAACCTATTGAAAATGAATATGAAAATGAAATTCCTTATGAGTACCCTTCGGGTATGATAGAAAAACTGCTAGCTAATCCTTTTACAGGAGATGGAACAAAGCATCCTGATGAACACCTAATATATGTGGATGAAGTTTGTGGATTATTTAAGATTGCAGGTATACCCGATGATGTTGCTAAAAAAAAGGTCTTCCCTTTATCTTTGAAGGGAGACGCATTGACATGGTATAGGCTATGTGATGATACGAGATCATGGAATTATAGAAGATTGAAATTGGAATTTCATCAAAAGTATTACCCTATGCATCTTGTTCATCGTGATCGCAATTATTATATAATTTTTGGCCTCGCGAAGGAGAAAGCATCGCTCAAGCTTGGGGGAGGCTTAAATCAATGTTATATTCATGCCCCAATCATGAGCTCCCAAGAGAAACAATTCTTCAAAAAATTATGCTCGGCTTTCTGAAAATAATCGCACCATGCTCGATACTTCTTGTGCTGGCTCTTTTATGATGAAGACTATTGGATTTAGATGGGATTTATTGGATAGAATTAAATGCAACTCTGAAGATTGGGACCTCGACAATGGTAAGGAGTCAGGTATGACACCTAAGTTTGATTGTGTTAAATCTTTTATGGATACCGATATTTTCCGTAAGTTTAGCACTAAATATGGACTTGATTCTGAGATAGTAGCTTCTTTCTGTGAATCTTTTGCTACTTATGTTGATCTCCCTAAGGAGAAGTGGTTTAAATATCATCCACCCATAGAAGTAAAAGTAGCTGCACCTATTAAAGTTGAAGAAAAGACTATCACTTATAATGATCCTATTGTTCCTACTTGTTATGTTGAGAAACCACCTTTCCCTATTAAGATAAAGGATCATGCTAAAGCTTCAACTGTGGTTCGTAAAAGCAATATTAAAACATATACACCTCCTAAGCAAGTTAAAGTAGAACCTAATATTGCTATTGTTAAAGATCTCTTGTCTGATAATGTTGATGGGCATGTTATTCAGTTTTGCGGTGAAACTGCTAGAATTTCTAAACCTTGTGCTAAAGATAAAAATAGACATGTGGTAGGCATGCCTGTTGTTTTTGTTAAAATAGGAGATCATTGTTATCATGGCTTATGTGATATGGATGCTAGTGCTAGTGCAATACCTATTGACTTATACAAAGATATTATGCATGACATTGCACCTGTTGAGTTAGCAGAAATTGATGTTACTATTAAACTTGCTAATAGAGATACTATTTCACCAATGGGAATTGTTAGAGATGTTAAAGTCTTGTGTGGGAAAACTAAATATCCTGCTGATTTTCTTGTTCTCGGTTCCCCACAAGATAGCTTTTGTCCCATTATATTTGGTAGACCCTTCTTAAATACTATTAATGCTACCATAGATTGCACTAGGGATGTTGTTACTATTGGCTTGGATGATATGACTCATGAATTTAATTTCTCTAAATTTACTAAACAACACCGTGAAGAAGAATTTCCTAGTAAGGATGAAATTATTGGTCTTGCTTCTATTGTTGTACCTCCTAGTGATCCTTTAGAACAATATTTGCTAGACCATGAGAATGATATGTTTATGAATGAAAGAAGGGAAATAGATGAAGTATTCTTTAAACGGGAACCTATGCTGAAACACAATTTGCATGTTGAAATCCTAAGGGATCCTCCTCCACCTAAGGGTGATCCCGTGTTTGAGCTTAAACCGTTGCCTGATAATCTTAAATATGCTTATCTTGATGAAAAGAAGATATATCCTATTATTATCAGTGCTAACCTTTCAGAGCATGAAGAAGAAAGATTATTGAAAACTCTGAAGAAGCACCGTGTTGTTATTGGATATACTCTTGATGATCTAAAGGGCATTAGTCCCACTCTATGTCAACATAAAATAAATTTGCAAGCAGATGCCAAACCAGTTCGTGATCCTCAACGACGTATGAATCCTAAAATGAAAGAAGTGGTAATAAAAGAAATACTAAAGCTTCTGGAGGCAGGTATAATTTATCCTCTTGCTGATAGTCAGTGGGTAAGTCATGTTCATTGTGTCCCTAAGAAGGGAGGTATTACTGTTGTTCCTAATGATAAAGATGAATTGATTCCACAAAGAAATATTACAGGTTATAGGATGGTAATTGATTTCCGCAAATTAAATAAGTCTACTAAGAAAGATCATTACCCCTTACCTTTTATCGATCAAATGCTAGAAAGATTATGCAAATATACACATTACTGCTTTCTAGATGGTTATTCTGGTTTCTCTCAAATACCTGTGTCGGCTAAAGATCAATCAAAGACTACTTTTACATGCCCTTTTGGTACTTTTGCTTATAGATGTATGCCTTTTGGTTTATGTAATGCACCTGCTACCTTTCAAAGATGCATGATGGCCATATTCTCTGACTTTTGTGAAAAGATTTGTGAGGTTTTCATGGACGACTTTTCCGTCTATGGATCTTCTTTTGATGATTTCTTGAGAAATCTTGATCGAGTTTTGCAGAGATGTGAAGAAACTAATCTTGTCTTGAATTGGGAAAAGTGCCACTTTATGGTTAATGAAGGTATTTTCTTGGGGCATAAAGTTTCTGAAAGAGGTACTGAAGTTGATAAAGCCAAGGTTGATGCTATTGAAAAGATGCCATGTCCCAAGGACATCAAAGGTATAAGAAGTTTCCTTAGTCATGCCGGATTTTATAGGAGGTTCATTAAGGACTTCTCAAAAAATTCTCGGCCTCTGACTAATTTATTACCAAAAGATATACCGTTTGTCTTTGATGATGATTGTGTAGAAGCATTTGAAATACTTAAGAAAGCATTAGTCTCTGCACCTATTGTTCAGCCACCTGATTGGAATTTACCCTTTGAAATTATGTGTGATGCTAGCGATTATGCGGTAGGTGTTGTTCTAGGGCAAAGAGTTGATAAGAAATTAAATGTTATCCATTATGCTAGTAAGACTCTAGACAATGCTCAAAGAAATTATGCTACTACTGAAAAAGAACTTTTAGCAGTTGTATTTACTTGTGATAAGTTCAGACCTTATATTGTTGATTCTAAAGTAACTATCCACACTGATCATGCTGCTATTAAATATCTTATGGAGAAGAAAGATGCTAAACCTAGACTTATTAGATGGGTTCTCTTGCTACAAGAATTTGATTTGCATATTGTTGATAGAAAAGGAGCTGAGAACCCCGTTGAAGACAACTTATCAAGGTTAGAGAATGTTCTTGATGACCCACTATCTATTGATGATAGCTTTCTTGATGAACAATTAAATGTCATAAGTACTTCTCATAGTACCCCTTGGTATGCTGATTATGCTAATTACATAGTTGCTAAATTTATACCACCTAGCTACACATACCAACAAAAGAAATAGTTCTTCTATGATTTGAGACATTACTTTTGGGATGACCCACATCTTTATAAAGAAGGAGTAGATGGTGTTATTAGACGTTGTGTACCTGAGCATGAATAGGAACAGATCCTACGCAAGTGCCACTCCGAAACTTATGGAGGACACCACGCGGGAGATAGATATGCACATAAGGTATTGCAATCCGGTTTTTATTGGCCTACTCTCTTCAAGGATGCCCGTAAGTTTGTCCTATCTTGTGATGAATGTCAAAGAATTGGTAATATTAGTAGACATCAATAAATGCCTATGAATTATTCACTTGTTATTGAACCGTTTGACGTTTGGGGCTTTGATTATATGGGACCTTTTCCTGCCTCTAATGGATATACACATATTTTAGTTGTTGTTGATTACGTTACTAAGTGGGTAGAAGCTATTCCAACTAGTAGTGCTGATCATAACACTTCTATTAAAGTGCTTAAAGAAGTTATTTTTCCTAGGTTTGGAGTCCCTAGGTATTTAATGACTAATGGTGGTTCACATTTTATTCATGGTGCTTTCCGTAAAATGCTTGCTAAATATGACGTCAATCATAGAATTGCATCTCCGTATCACCCACAGTCTAGTGGTCAAGTAGAATTGAGTAATAGAGAACTCAAATTAATTTTGCAAAAGACTGTCAATAGGTCTAGAAAGAATTGGTCCAAGAAACTTGATGATGCATTATGGGCCTATAGAACTGCATATAAAAATCCTATGGGTATGTCTCCGTTTAAAATGGTATATGGAAAAGCATGTCACTTACCTCTAGAACTAGAACATAAGGCATATTGGGCTATTAAAGAGCTCAACTATGATTTCAAACTTGCCGGTGAAAAAAGGTTATTTGATATTAGCTCACTTGATGAATGGAGAACCCAAGCTTATGAAAATGCCAAGTTGTTTAAAGAAAAGGTTAAAAGATGGCATGACAAAAGGATACAAAAGCGTGAGTTTAATGTAGGTGATTATGTATTGCTATACAACTCTCGTTTAAGACTTTTTGCAGGGAAACTTCGCTCTAAATGGGAAGGCCCCTATGTTATCGAGGAGGTCTATTGTTCCGGTGCCATAAAAATCAACAACTTCGAAGGCACAAATCCGAAGGTGGTAAATGGTCAAAGAATCAAACATTATATCTCAAGTAATCCCATAAATGTTGAAACCAATATTATTGAAACCGTAACCCCGGAGGAATACATAAGAGACACTTTCTAGAACGTTTTAGACTCTGAAAAGGAATAGGTATGTGGTACGGTAAGTAAACCGACTCCAAAACAATTTTTAAGGAAATATTTGTCTGTTTTGGAATATTTAGAAAAATAGAAAATTAAGTAGCAGTCCGGGAAGGACACGAGGGCCCCACGAGGGTGGAGGGCGCGCCCCCTACCTCGTGAGCACCTCGTGTGCCTTCCGGACTCTGTTTTCTTGCACGATACGTATTTTGGCCAGTAAAAATTCATTATATAACCTCCCGGGTATTTTGACTACCGTATCACGCAAAAATCTCTTGTCTTTGTTTTGAGCCGTCCTGTTGCAGACAGAGCAACATGTCGTCCCAGGATTCGGAAGGAGAAAGCTATGCGGCTGATTATCTTGCAGACCCTAAGGTCTATGGAGAGGTGGAGCATTATGGTTGGACCACGGAAGAAGAAGAAGAAGACTATGAAGTCAAGGGAAAGGAGGAGACAAGCTTAAATGAAGATGAAGTCCCACTACCTCAACCTGGGGACATGCATGTGGAGTTCAAAAAGTCAAGCCTCCCAGATAGGGTAAAGAAACCTAAGATCGAGTTTATCCCTTTTCGACTCTTGCAGGAAAAAAGCAGGAACTATGCAAAAAGATACTGAGCCTGGAACAAGAGATCGAGGACCTAAGGGACCAAAATTCTGTCCTCAAATGCAAATTAAGGAAGAAGCCTACGCCATCAACAATATAATTACCGTCTCCTCCAACAAAGAAGAATTGAGTATCTGGTATGGGCACTCCACTTGGCAACTACCAAGCTTGGGGGAGGTGCCCCGATATCGTATCACAATCACAACTCCTATCTTTACCGTTTTCCTTAGTTCGATCCCATTAGTAGTATTTTGAGCTAGTAGAATAAAGTTTATGGCATGATCTAGTTTTAAGTTTTGCTTTATGATCTCTCTATGTAGTCGAGTCCGTGAGCTATATAATAAAGATTAATGTTGAGTCAAGGGCTTGATTTTCTTGCTATGATCTTGGGTGAATAAAAGAAAAGAGAAAAAGAATAAAAACAAACAAAAGTTCATATTGATCTTATTGATAGTAATGACTTCACATAGAAAGAGTGTGATGATTAAAAGTTGTTGGGAGTTGGCAGACATAGCTTTGGTCATCGTTGCAATTAATAGGAAGTAATAAGGAAAGAGAAGTTTCACATATAAATATACTATTATTGACATCTTTTATGATTGGGAGCACTCATCAAAATATTACATGCTAAAGAGTTGATGTTGGACAAGGAAGACAACGTAATGGGTTATGTTTTCTTATATATGACATAAAGTATGTTGTCATGGATCATCCAACATGTTGAGCTTGCCTTTCCCCCTCATGTTAGCCAAATTCTCAGCACCAAGTAGAGATACTACTTGTGCTTCCAAATACCCTTAAACCAGTTTTGCCATGAGAGTCCACCATATCTACCTATGGATTGAGTAAGATCCTTCAAGTAAGTTGTCATCGGTGCAAAGCAATAAAAAATGCTCTAAATATGTATGATTAGTGTGGGAGAAATAAGCTTTATACGATCTTGTGATGTGGAAGTAATAAAAGTGACGGACTGCATAATAAAGGTTCATATCACAAGGGGCAATATAAAGTGACGTTCTTTCGCATTAAAATTTTGTGCATCCAACCATAAAAGCGCATGGCAACCTCTGCTTCCCTCTGCGAAGGGCCTATATTTTATTATTATCTTCTATCTTATGCAAGAGTCATGGTGATCTTCACCTTTCCTTTTTACATTTTATCCTTTGGCAAGCACAGTGTGTTGGAAAGATCCTGATAGATATATCTAATTGGGTGTAGGGGGGGCATGAGTTATTATTGTTGACATTACCCTCGAGGTAAAAGGTTGTGGGGCAAAACTATAAGCCCCTATATTTCTCTGTGTCCAATTAAAACTCTGTAACCACAAGTATTGCACGAGTGTTAACAATTATGAAGGACTAGATGATAGTTGAGTATGTGGACTTGCTTTTTAGCTCTAACATAGACTCTTTCTGATGTTATGATAAATTGCAATTGCTTCAATGATTGAGGTTATAGTTTGTTGGTCCTCAATAAGGTTTCTGATTCATACTTTTGCATTGTGAATAGATCATCACTTGAACATAAGCAATCATATGACAATATCTATGTATGTTGCTGTTATGAGAATAATCATGATGCCCTCATGTCCATATTTTATTTTTATCGACGCCTCTACCTCTAAACATGGGGACATATTTGTTGTTATCGGCTTTCGCTTGAGGACAAGCGAGGTCTAAGCTTGGGGAGTTGATATGTCCATTTTGCGTCATGCTTTTATCTCGATATTTATTGCATTATGGGTTGTTATTTCACATTATGTTACAATACTTATGGATATTTCCTCTTATTTTACAAGGTTTACATAAGGAGGGAGAATGCCGGCAGCTGGAATTCTGGGCTAGAAAAGGAGCAAATATTAGAGACCTATTCTGCACAACTCCAAAAGTCCTGAAACTCCACAAAACACCTTATAATAAATAATGAAAAATCTTCGCCAAAGATGAAGACCAGGGGGCCCACACCCTGCTCACGAGGGTGGGGGCGCCCCCCTAGGGTGCGTCCCTCTACCTCGTGGGCCCCCTGGTGGCTCTCCGATGACCATCTTCTCCTATATGAAGTCTTTCGTCGAGAAAAAAATAAGAAGCAACCTTTCGGGACAAAACTCCGCCGCCACGAGGCGGAACCTTGGCGGATCCAATCTAGAGCTCCATCAGAGTTGTTCTGCCGGGGAAACTTCCCTCCCGAAGGGGAAAATCATCGCCATCGTCATCACCAACGCTCCTCTCATCGGGAGAGGGCAATCTCCATCAACATCTTCATCAGCACCATCTCATCTCAAAAGCCTAGTTCATCTCTTGTATCCAATTCTTGTATCCAATTCTTGTCTCCAAGTCCGGGATTGGGGCTAGTAGGTTGCTAGTAGTGTTAATTACTCCTTGTAGTTGATGCTAGTTGGTTTAATTGGTGGAAGATCATATGTTCAGATCCTTTATGCATATTATTACCCCTCTGATTATGAACATGAATATGCTTTGTGAGTAGTTACGTTTGTTCCTGAGGACAAGGGAGAAGTCTTGCTATTAGTAGTCATGTGAATTTGGTATTCATTCGATATTTTGATAAGATGTATGTTGTCTAGCCTCTAGTGGTGTTATGTGAACGTCGACTACATAACACTTCACCATTATTTGGGCCTAGAGGAAGGCATTGGGAAGTAATAAGTAGATGATGGGTTGCTAGAGTGACAGAAGCTTAAACTCTAGTTTATGCGTTGCTTCGTAAGGGGCTGATTTGGATCCATATGTTTCATGCTATGGTTAGGTTTACCTTAATACTTTTGTTGTAGTTGTGGATGCTTGCAATAGAGGTTAATCATAAGTGGGATGCTTGTTCAAGTAAGAACAGCACCCAAGCACCGGTCCACCCACATGTCAAGTTATCAAAGTACCGAACGCGAATCATATGAATGTGATGAAAACTAGCTTGACAATATTCCCATGTGTCCTCGGGAGCGCTTTTCCTTATATAAGAGTTTGTCCAGGCTTGTCCTTTTCTACAAAAAGGATTGGGCCACCTTGCTGCACTTTATTTACTTTTGTTACTTGTTGCTCGTTACAATTATCTCATCACAAAACTATCCGTTACAACTTATTTCAGTACTTGCAGAGAATACCTTGCTGAAAACCGTTTATCATTTCCTTCTGCTCCTCGTTGGGTTCGACACTCTTACTTATCGAAAGGACTACGATAGATCCCCTATACTTGTGGGTCATCACAACACCAAATTACTCTAATAATTTTTTCTACAACAAATAAAATATAATTCTAATGAAACAACTGAAAATAATTTACTAAAGCATTTACTAGCAAAAAGAACTAGTATAAAAACTATTATAATTATCTAGTTAACACTAGAACAACTATAACAACTAGCAAAACACCAAGACAATAGTAAACAATACTAAAATAATTTTCAAACTAATTTTACTCCCAAATAACAGAATCAGTGAAAACATATAATGAAGTGGTAAAAAGAATTACTTTTGAAACTAATGAAACTACTTTTATCAACTATCACTATGAACTAAACAAACAAATACTAAAACAGTAGCTAAACACTAATAAATAACTACAAAAATTTATCTACTATAGTCTAACATAAACATATGACAACATGTAAAAATTCACAAAAATAATTAACTAAAAATAACTAAAAACACTAATTATATGACTAAAACAACTACATAAGCAAAATAGTACTGTTTTCGCAATAAACTTAATTTAAAATAAACTATAACTAAGCCGCTACATGCTACTGGATAAAAAAACAGTAGCAAAAAGAATCAATCAAAAATATTTCATGAAACTCAAGATACAGCCAAAATAGTGATTTGAATAAATTTCATCAAACTCAAATTTAAACTACTCAAATCTGAAATCCAATTGTTCTAATAGAAACTTCGAGAAATTTTGAATCTAATGCAAAAAGAATCTCTCAATTTGGCTCTAAAACATAAAAGTTATAACCAATCTAAAACAGAAACTATTATGAAACTAAAACAGAAAGAAAAAAACACTACGGTCGGTCAAAGGCCACGTGGCGCTATGCGGCTGGACTAAAGCGGTGGCCGAAAAGAGCTAGCAGATGGACAACCTAACCGTAACTGAAAACGGTTTGGGGCAAAAAAAGATCTAATCTAACGTGTATGATGCAGACCTAACGGTGGAGTGGGAGTGGAGAGCTCACCACGATGGTCGACGGCGGCGTGGGCTTCAGGCGTCGGCGTGCGAGGTGTCTCCGATGGTCGGCGGCGTCGAACAAGGCCATAGGCAGGTGCAGCAGTGCGTGGTGTCCCCAACGATGGTCATGGTGTCGGCGGAGGTGGTCGGAGACGGTCGGCGGCAAGCTCGAGGCGAAGACGACGCTCAGTGGTCGTCGGCGTTGGTCCTACGGCGGTCCTCCAGTGAAAAAAAGGGAACCGGGCGACGCGGTAGAGGGTGGCGCGGCTATTGGTGGTGCTGGGAGAGGTCGGGGTGAGCGTGGGAGGCAGAGTGAGCGACGGCGTGCGGCGGCGGAGGCGGACTCCGACGAGAAATTGCGACGGGGAGAGGCGACGGGAGTATGGGCTTTAAGGGGAATCTGACGAGGGGCGAGAGTTATATATAGGGGAGGGTGCTTGGAGAAGGGGACGAGGGGATTCGTGATCCCGAGAAGATCAGGATTCCGGCGGCGGCAGCATGACTTGGCGTGGGGAGGAAGAAGAGGAGTAGCGGGTCGGGTCGGACAGTAGGCCCCATGCGTTAGCGGCAGTGTGGAAATGAGCGAGGGGGCGGGAAACCGATGCGGAGGTGGTTCGGGCGCGGGCGTGGTAAGTGGTCCGAGGGAGGGAGAGAGAGAAGGGTAGGTGGGCCTCGGTCCGTCGGCTTCGGCCATTTTTTTTGAAATAAGCACAGACAAGAAAACTAAATAAGGAAAAAACAATAAGAATTTTATATAGACATATTATATACCAAAATTTTCAGAAAACTAAATCCAAAAATATGCACATATTTTCATGTACAAATAGAAGGCACAAAAATTCGAATGAAGCAGACAATGCCACTGTTGCAATAAAACCCAATAAAAATAATTTTTAAAATACCAAAATTATTTTCTCCTAATTTTCCATTAAAGGGAATCATTTTACCCTTATTTCCATTTATTTAATTTGAGGAGAAAAATAATTTGATTAAAAGTCTTAAATCCTAAATGGTTTTGAAATTGAAATTCAAACCACTTCCAAATCTTTTATGTTTTGCTCATTCAATTATATTCAAATTTGCCCCTAGTTTGGAGTGTCATATTACTCCTCTCTTTGTTTTTTCAATGGGTCAGAGGAATTTGAAACTATTCAAATGGGAGGGATTCCAAATGGAATTTCAAAATTGGTTTAACTCCCCACTCTCTTTCATTTAAACTTTGGAGAAGTCATTTCATCTCCTCTCTTGAAAGTCCTTGAGTGGCATGAAGTTTGCATTACTTTCAAATGAGGTTTCAAATCATTTCAGATGGAAACACTTTTGGGAAAGTCATTTTTATTCCCTCTCATTCAACTTTCAAAAAGTTTCAAATTGCACTCATTTTCACCCAATCATTCACACAACAATCAAACAAACAATCAAAACTATTTATTTAATATAACATTCCAAAATTTAGAATTTTGGGATGTTACAATTATTGCAATTCCTACAAGCATATGTTCCTCCCTCATAATAATTACATGTAGGATCATAAGCAAATTCAACAATATAGCTATCACAAAACATATTCTTAACATGATCCACATGTATGCAAAGTTGACACTCTTCCAAAATAGTGGGATTAACATTAACTAAAGTCATGACCTCTCCAAATCCACTTTCATAATTATCACAATAAGATTCAACACCCTCCAAAATAGTGGGATCATTACTTCCTAAAGTTGACACTCTTCCAAACCCACTTTCATCAATATAATCATCATAAATAGGAGGCATGCTATCATCAAAATAAATTTGCTCGTGAAAACTTGCGGGACAAAAAATATCATCTTCATCAAACATAGCATCCCCAAGCTTGTGGCTTTGCAGATCATTAGCATCATGGATATTCAAAGAATTCATACTAACAACATTGCAATCATGCTCATCATCCAAAGTTTTAGTGCCAAACATTCTAATGCATTCTTCTTCTAACACTTTGGCACAATTATTGGAATCCTTATTTTCATGAAAGACATTAAAAAGATGAAGCATATGAGGTATCCTCAATTCGGTTTTTAATTTTCTTTTATAAACTAAACTAGTGATAAAACAACAAACTAAAAGATTCGATTGCAAGATCTAAAGATATACCTTCAAGCGCTAACCTCCCCGGCAACGGCGCAACAAAAGAGCTTGATGTCTACTACACAACCTTCTTCTTGTAGACGTTGTTGGGCCTCCAAGTGCATAGGTTTGTAGGACAGTAGCAAATTTCCCTCAAGTGGATGACCTAAGGTTTATCAATCTGTGGGAGGCATAAGATGAAGTTGGTCTCTCTCAAACAACCCTGCAACCAAATAGCAAAGAGTATCTTGTGTCCCTAACACACCCAATACAATGGTAAATTGTATAGGTGCACTAGTTCGGTGAAGAGATGGTGATACAAGTGAAATATGGATAGTAGATAAAGGTTTTTGTAATCTAAAAATATAAAAACAGCAAGGTAGCAAGTGGTAAAAGTGAGCACAAACGGTATTGCAATGCTAGGAAACAAGGCCTAGGGTTCATACTTTCACTAGTGCAAGTTCTCTCAATCAATAATAACATAATTGGATCATATAACTATCCCTCAACATGCAACAAAGAGTCACTCCAAAGTCACTACTAGCGGAGAACAAACGAAGAGATTATTGTAGGGTACGAAACCACCTCAAAGTTCTCCTTTCTCATCGATCTATTCAAGAGTCTGTAGTAAAATAACACGAAGCTATTCTTCCCGTTCAATCTATCCTAGAGTTCGTACTAGAATAACACCTTAAGGCACAAATCAACCAAAACCCTAATGTCACCTCAAGTATCTGTGGGTATGATTATACGATATGCATCACACAATCTCAGATTCATCTATTCAACCAACACAAAGAACTTCAAAGAGTGCCCCAAAGTTTCTACTAGAGAGTCAAGACGAAAACATGTGTCGACCTCTATGCATAAGTTCACAAGGTCACGGAACTCGCAAGTTGATCACCGAAACATACATCAAGTGGATCACATGATATCACATTGTCACCATAGATAAGCATGTGCAAGACACACATCAAGTGTTCTCAAATACTTAAAGACTCAATCCGATAAGATAACTTCAAAGGGAAAACTCAATCCATTACAAGAGAGTAGAGGGGGAGAAACATCATAAGATCCAAGTATAATAGCAAATCTCGCGATACATCCAGATTGTGCCGACTCAAGAACACGAGAGAGAGAGAGAGAGAGAGAGAGAGATCAAACACATAGCTACTGGTACATACCCTCAGCCCCGAGGGAGAACTACTCCCTCCGCATCGTGGAGAGCGCCGGGATGATGAAGATGGCCACCAGAGAGGGATTCCCCCCTCCGGCAGGGTGCCGGAACGGGTCTAAATTGGTTTTCGGTGGCTACGGAGGCTTCTGGCGGCGAAACTCCCGATCTAGGTTATTTTCTGGAGGTTTCTATATTTATAGGAATTTTTGCGTCGGTCTCACGTCAAGAAGGTGCCCGAGTCCTCCACGAGGCAGGCCCATGCGCTCGGGGGGTGGGCGCGCCCCCACCCTCGTGGACGGCCCGAGACTCTTCTGACCCAACTCTTTTACTTCGGGGTCTTCTTTTGGTCCATCAAAAATCGTCAAAAATTGGCACGTCAATTGGACTCCGTTTGGTATTCCTTTTCTGTAAAACTCAAAAACAAGGGAAGAAACGGAAACTGGCACTGGGCTCTAGGTTAATAGGTTAGTCCCAAAAATCACATAGAATAGCATATAAATGCATATGAAACATCCAAGGTTGATAATATAATAACATGGAACAATCAAAAATTATAGATACATTGGAGAAGTATCACTTAGGCTCTTGCCACTACTTATTTCATAATCCATCAAATCTTTACCCAAAACTTGAAAACTTCACAACACAAAACTCAACAGAAAATCTCATGAGCTCCATTAGTATAAGAAAACAAACCACCACTTAAGGTACTGTAATGAACTCATTCTTTATTATATTGGTGTTAAACCTACTGTATTCCAACTTCTCTATTGTTCATACCCTCCGATACTAGCCATAGATTCATCAAAATAAGCAGACAACACACGAAAAACAGAATCTGTCAAAAACAGAACAGTCTAAAGTAATCTGTAGGTTTTGAATATTTCAGTAACCCCAAAATTCTTAAATAATTTGTGGACGTGAGGAATTTTTCTAATAATCATCTGCAAAATGAATCAACCTAATCTCACTCTCCAGTAAAAAATGGAAGTAAATCTCATGAGCGCTAATGTTTCTGTTTTTTATAGAAAGATTGCAAAAACTTCCCCCAAGTCTTCCCAAAGGTTCTACTTGGCACAAACACTAATTAAATGCATAAAACCACATCTAAATAGAGGCTAGATGAATTATTTATTACTAAACAGAACCAAAAAGCAAGAAACAAAAATAAAATTGGGTTGCCTCCCAACAAGCGCTATGGTTTAACGCCCCTAGCTAGGCATAAAAACAAGAATATATCTAGGTATTATCATCTTTGGTATGCAATTCATAGGTGGCTCTCTTAATAGATTCATAAGGTAATTTAATTTTCTTTCTAGGAAAGTGTTCCATGCATTTCCTTAATGGAAATTGGAATCTAATATTTCCTTCTTTCATACCAATAATTGTACCAATCGTTCTAAGGAAAGGTCTACCAAGAATAATGGGACATGTAGGATTGCAATCAATGTCAAGAACAATGAAATCTATGGGCATATAATTCCTATTTGCAACAATAAGAACATCATTAATCCTTCCCATAGGTTTCTTAATAGTGGAGTCCGCAAGATGCAAATTTAAAGAGCAATCATCAAATTCACGGAAACCTAACACATCACACAAAGTTTTTGGAATCGTGGAAACGCTAGTACCCAAATCACATAAAGTATAGCATTCATGATCTTTAATCTTAATTTTAATAGTAGTTTCCTACTCATCATGGAGTTTTCTAGGGATAGAAACTTCTAATTCAAGCTTTTCTTCATAAGATTGCATTAAAGCATCAACGATATGTTTGCTAAAAGCTTTATTTTGACTATAAGCATGCGGAGAATTTAGCACGAATTACAACAATGAAATACAATCTATCAAAGAGCAATTATCATAATTAAATTCCTTAAAATCCAAAATAGTGGGTTCATTGCTATGTAAAGTTTTGACCTCTTCAATCCCACTTTTATTAATTTTTGCATCAAGATCTAAAAACTCCGAATCATTGGGACGCCTTTTAACTTAAGTTGACTCATTTCCAGTCCCATCATTACCAAGATTCATATTGCAAAACAAATATTTAATAGGAGACACATCAATCACTTTTAGATCTTCATCCTTGTTATCATCAAAACTAGAAGAACACGCTTACATAAAGCAATCTTTTTTAGCACGCATCCTAGCGGTTCTTTCTTTGCACTCATCAATGGAAATTCTCATGGCTTTGAGAGACTCATTGATATCACGCTTAGGTGGAATAGATCTAAGTTTCCAATAATCAACATCAAGAGAAATTCTATCCACGTTCCTAGCCAACTCATCAATCTTAGACAATTTTTCTTCAATCAAAGCATTGAAACTCCATTGCAAACTAATAAATTCTTTAATACTAGATTCAAAATCAGAGGGCAACTTATTAGAATTTCCATAAGAATTGTTGTAGGAATTACCATAATTATTAGAGGAATTACTAGGATACGGCCTAGTATTAAAGTTTCCTCTATACGCGTTGTTACCAAAGTTGTTCCTACCAACAAAATGCTGGGACGATGCTTGGTTTCCTCTATACGCGTTGTTACCAAAGTTTCCTCTATACGCGTTGTTACCAAAGTTTCCTCTATACGGACGGATGTTGGGACGATGCTTGCCGCTCGTCCCTCGCCGGGCCGGTGGCGGCGTTGATGGCAGGTGAAGGGGAACGGGTGGATGCCCGCCAACAGGGGCCGTCTGGGCGACGCGGGAAGCGAGTGCGGCCCGGCGCTTGGCGCGGGCCCGACGAGCGTCAGACATGGGCGTGACGGTCGGAGGAGAACGGGGCGGTGGAAGACAAATTCCGGCGCACCCCTACCTGGCACGCCAAATGTCGGATTTCAGGTTCCGGCAGACCCTTGAGGTTCGAACACTGGGGTGTGCACGGAGATTTCACCTCCTACCTACCTGCACCCCTCCGCCATGCTAAGATCTAAACTAAGGAAAGAACAACTCAAGAGACACAGGTTTTATACTGGTTCGGGCCACCGTTGTGGTGTAATACCCTACTCCAGTGTGTGGTGTGTGGATTGCCTCGTGGGCTGGTGATGATGAACAATACAAGGAAGAACAGCCTCGCGAGGGTCTGTTCTTGGCTGAGGCGATGAACTGCTGGGAGGAGTTCAACCACCTTTCTCTCTCTTTCTCTCCCTGACCTTTTGCTGACCGGAACCCCCCTTTGGCCGACCCTTCTAACGAGCCTCTTTCTCCCTATATCTTTTTCGTCCCCCCCAGCTATGTGGGTGGCTGGTCCTATTTATAGAGGCCCTGGTCCTCTTCCCAAATATTGAGCGGGAAGGGAGCCAACAATGGCGGGCTAATTTGAAGGGGGACAGCAACTATCAGTTATCCTGACAAAAGTAGTCTTCGCCTGCGCAAAGCTCTGGTGATGACGCCGTCTTGGGCTCCACGGTGACCTCCATCTTGTAGTCCTCCTGGTCTTGGTCTCGTTGCACCGAAATGGCAAACTTTGCCTGATGCCTCGGTACTCCGCGGCTGCACTTGCCCCCTTTGCACCAAAGAGGAAAGGAGGACGCTGCGCGGGCTGGCACCCGCCTGGCGCCCTGAGTTGTCATGGCTTGCGTCATGGGCACCTCGTGAGGTACCCCGCCTTGATCTCTCCGCCTCCTCGTGAGCCAGCCTGACGAGGCCGTGCCTGAGGAAGCTTCACGTCGTCCGCCTCGCGAGGCTTGGCCCCTCGCGAGGGTCTTGGGTTTCTGTTGGTGAAGATGGGCCGTGCTGGGCCCCCCTTTGAGCCACGCCGCAGGCCGCGGGCAGGCAAGTCTGGGGACCCCCGTTCCCAGAACGCCGACAGTAGCCCCCGGGCCCAAGGCACGCCCGGACTTGGCCGTGCAGGGAGGCGGAAGGGCAAGAGCGAAGCGACGCGGGCCCTAACAGCCTGCGGCCTTGGGCGCCGCGTGGCGGTTGACTGGACGTGGGTGCCTCAGCAACCGTGTGAGTTGATAAAGGAGTGGCATCCGCTTAGGCCCTGCTTCTTGCTTTCTCTGGCTGCTGCTCAGATCCCCTTTCTTGCGCCCCTCCTTCCTTTCTCCGAGATTTCCAAATCTGCTCTGACCGCGCGGCCTAGGGAGCCATGGCGCCTCGTCAGCCCCCGGCCGCAGCTTGGTACTCGTCTGCCCTGGACTCGCCAAACGTGTCGGAGGCGGGCCTTGCCCGGTTGCGCCGGATGGCAACGGCATGGGGAATCGACGGGAAGAAGGTGTTCAAGGCCGGCCCCGCCACCCCTGAAGGTCACGGGAGCACCTTCTATCCGCTCTTCGTAAGTGCCATTGTTGCTAGCCTGGTGCCTCCCTTCTCCGAGTTCTTCTTCTCTGTCCTCCACCATTACAAGCTACAGGCTCTGCATCTCCATCCCAACTCCGTCCTTCTCTTGGCAATCTTTGCTTATTATTGCGAAGCACATGTTGGGGTGCAGCCCTCAGTGGCCTTGCTGCGCCACTACTTCTACCCCCGGACCTCTCGCGGGACCGCTTCTGCGTGCGCGAGCTTCGTCGCGTCCGGCGGCGCCATTGCCATCTCGAACTCTGGGAAGAAGATTGAGGGCTTCAGGTGCAAGTGGATCTTGGTGGATGCTTGGCGCATCCACCCTCAGCTGATCTTGCCCACGGAGCAGCCCAAGAGCTCCAGCAACTGGGGTCGAGCGGAGCTCACGGATCCCCGCGTGAAGATGGTGTTGGAGAAGATGGACGCGGATGTGAGGACGGCCGACATGGTGGCGGCGAAGCTGACCGGCGCGTCGCTGCTGAGGGAGTTCCTGGAGCACCGGCTGGCTCCGCTTCGGCAGTACTCGCTTCCAATGTGGAGGCCCCGTCCGACCCCCGCGGCCTTGGCCGTTGGAGACCTGGCTGCGGTTCTCCAATCTCTGGTCGGGGGCAATGTGGCGAGGTTGGAGGGCGCTCCTACGCCCTTGTTCCTCCGCAATGACTGGGAGCAGGTGGTGAAGTCCATGCCCGTCTTCAACGGGGATGGGCCGGTGCCCCTGGAAGCTCCCGAGGAACCGGTGGACGTCCCTCCGGCGACTCCAGCAAAGAGGAAGAGGGAGAGGAGCGTGGAAAGGGGCCTGACTCCAAGGTGAATGACGGAGAGTCGAGGGCTCCCCTCCCCCGGCGTAGGTCCCGCGTTCTCCGCCTCTCTCCGAATGATGATGACGAGGATGACAATGCAGATGACGATGAGCAGGACGGCGGGAGCTCGCTCCCGATCCCGAAGAAGGACAGGACTGGGCTGATCTCCCGCGGGTCTCCCCCGGCCCCGGGGTGAACCGCAGACGCACCTTCTGCCTCCAAGCTTCCCGAGGTCGACCCTTCCAGCCGACTTTCAGGCTTGAAATTTGGCCGGAGGCCGCTTGAGCTCACTAGCGATGACCCGTAAGCATTCGATCCTTGTCTTTATCTCTTGCTATGCTTCTGAGGCTTGACGTCCGCATCTTTGGGTAGGTTGGCGCCTGCAGCAAAGAAGCCGAAGGGGGCTCCGAGGTCCCATCCATGGTGGCGCTTCTGCCCGCGAAGGAAGGTGACCGCGACACACAGGCTTCTCCTGCCCAGTCGTCCTCGCGAGGTTTGGCTGAGCCGGCTGGGGCGAGCTCAGCCCCCATGGCCCAAGTGGCTCCCGAGGTGCTCTTGCCTGCCGCCGCCACTACAGCTGTCGGGGCGCGGCAGATTCCGCCTCAGGGTGCTGTGGTTGCGCTGCCGCCTTCTCCTCCTACTCCACCGGCCGCTGTCTCTCTGACTCCTTCTGCCGTTCTGGATCGTGTTGTTGCCGAGCTGGACCGACTGCGGCAGGATCTTCTTGGCGCCGACCCCCGCTTGGTGGCCGGGCGTTTAGAGCTGGCTTCTGGATGGGTTCGCTCCGACGCCTCGATTTGGGCAGCGCTGGTCCAGGCCTCGACGGCATGCGACGAGGAGAAGCAGGCCATCCTGGAGGTGAAGGCTGCCCGTGATGCAGCCTTGGGGGAGGTGGTCGACGTCCACGGTCGCTGCAAGGCACTGGAGGGTGAGCTGCAAGGCCTGCGGGATCGGCTCGCGGAAGAGGTCCGCCTTCGCCAAGAGCAGGAAGAAGGCGTGAAGGCTCGCGAGGCAGCCGTCGAGGGCCGGGAGGCCAAGCTCAGGAAGCGCCGCGACCGCCTAGGCGTGCTAGAGCAGGAGTTGGGGGCGAGGAAGGCCGAGCTGGACGGCAAGGCCCTGGTTCTTGCCGAGGACCGCGCAGCCTTCACGGAGTTGGAGGCGAAGGCTCGCTCCTCGCAGAGGACGCTTTATGACAGCGGCCTGGAGAGCCCGCTGGCTGGCGCCGAGAACGGCCCCGCCAAGCTGCTTCCCTTCCTGGTTCACGCTCTTGAAGATGTCACCCTTGGTCTTGGCCCCACAGCCGAGGCCGAGGCGCGTGTCCTGTCTTCTGCAGCACTGACGCGGGTCCTCACCCACATCTACCTTTGCGATCTCGGTGTCAACCTCGACAGCTTGCTGGAGCTAGTGAGCGGTGAGCGTGCCGCTATCGCTGCCGAGGCCGTGAAGGGTCGCGCGGAGGTTCTGCTGGGGAAGTTTCGGGCCTTCAACACCAAGCCGGAGCAAGGCGCTGCCGACCCCACTGCTCCGTGAGGCGAACCCACTCCGCGCTGCTCCCCCGCCGCCAAGTGACTCCGTCGTGGCTCCTATCCTGCTTTTAATTCCTGCACACGTATCATGCCTCGGGGAGGCGTTTAAACTTGCGTTTGGCATTGAAATAACAGTGTGGACTGTAATATTTGCTTTTGAATTCCTTGAAATTAGCACTTTTCCTTCCTACTTGCTTACGTTCTACGCCGGCAGAGCCCGGCCCCGCGCGTACCTCACCCAGCAATAGTCCCAACCAGAAACCAGGACGGGACCAAGGAGTGAGGGGCTACGTGACAAGTTAGGCTCCTGAGTCGCGATGCTCAGGAGTCCCCCTTGGCGCACGAACAACAAGTAGGGAGGTGTGATGCGGGTGGATCCATCGTTCTACGTCTGCAGAGCCCGGCCGCGCGCGTGCCTCACCCAGCGATGGTCCCGACCGGAAACCAGGATGGGGCCACGGAGTGAGGGGCTACGTGACCAGTTAGGCTCCTGAGTCGCGATGCTCAGGAGTCCCCCTTGACGCTCAAACGGCCTTCATACCTTGGCTCCGCTCGGGGAGAGATGCGCGACGAACCAGGCCCGGGGGGACCTGGCCGGGCGGCATGCGTCTGGGTGTGACCCAGGCGCAGCCCCCGTGCCCAGCCCCCTCGCGCGGCACTCCCGAGGGGAGGCGTTACGATGAGGCTAGACATTGAGCTCTAGGCTCCCTGAGGTTGATGCGGCCCGGGGGCCACCCTCAGTTGTTTATCACCAGTGCGGAGCATAGTGCTACCGTATGTGTACAGGCATAGCCGCTCCTCGGCAGTGTCGTCAGCCAGCGCGGAGCATGGTGCTTCCACTGGTACGTGGGAGGGGGCCCCCTCCGGGAGGAGCCCCCGGGGCGTGTACAGCCCCGCCCTGACACGTGGCTGGGACGGTAGGGTCTGGCGAGGTGTATCTAGGCACCCGTGAGCCAGTGCGGGACTCACAGTGCCCTACCTCTAGGCGGGTTGCGCCTGGCTCTGGGCCTTATCTTGTGATGTGTCCCTGCAAATTTGGTTAGATGTTGGCACTCTACATCCTCGGGTCCCGGCCCTCGAGCTGGTCTCAGCCGTCTCTAGTATGCCAGGTCGTGATGCCATGGACAAGGCCAGAGGGTGAGGGCTGGAGAGCCAGTAAGAGCCCTGAGTCGCGATGCTCAGGTGCCCCCCCTTTAACGTGCAAGTAGTTGGCATGGAGGAGAAGAGGTGCCGCAGACTGGCATCAAATAATCAAGCATGGTGGGTCTAATGCATAATCGGAAATAAACGCAAATGGGATACATGCCACTGGGCCTGGCCCGAGCGGCTTGGGGATCATGCAGCCTGAGGGGCGCCCCCAATAAGGTAAGCTAATCGACGCGAAATAAAAGGGATACATGCCGCAGGATGGACCCACGCGGCCTGGGAATAATGCAGCCCTGGGGGCACTCCCAGCTGGAAGTAAAACTCAAAATATGTCACCTGATGATTTTGAGGACGAAGGGGTGTTGGTGTAGCAAGCTCGGGGGGCTGCGGGAGCCGATCCTCATGAGCCCCAGGCCCAGGGGCCTCGGGAGGCTCCGAAGGTGCTGGCGACTCCTCGCGCGCCATCTCCATCTCTGCCAGGGCTGTGGAACGCCTGGCCTCTCGTACCTCCGTGATGCCCCTCATGAGGCGCTGGTGCGTGTCAGCCGTGTTCGGCAAGCCGTAAGGCATGCGAACGTAGCTGTGGGGTGGACCTCCGCAGCGCCCCGCTCGCGACAGCCAGAGGCACCCCAGAGAGACGACTCGGTTGAGCCCTGGTATGTCGATGCAGACGCGCAGCCACCATCCTCGCCTGGATGGGGGGCCACTGCTGGTAGGCGGCGGGCGCCTCTCATGACTCTTGACTCCTGTAGCTCCTGAATGGCCTTGCTGACGAGCTCCTATGGGTCTGGATCTCCTTGCCTTGCTCCTTCTTGAGGGAAACGTGCTTCAAAACATGCCTCCATGTGGTGCCCAAGAGCCTCCCTCGTGACCCTGGCTAGGTCGGTGGCCCTCCATGGGAGAGCCCCCGAGCCCTGCCTGAGGAGGGCGCCGGGCATGCTTTCCTATGCGATGGAGGGAGGCTCCCCCTGGGCAGGCACGGGCCCAGAGGGGCCTGCCTCCCGAGTGGTCGAGCCGGACGATGTCTTCTTCTTCTTCTTGGGGGTGGCCTCAGGAAGCCTCCTGCTTCCGCGATCTGGGTCTTCCAGTGATGCGGCCTAAAAGGCTCGTTCCAGGGAACACATCGCGTCCTTCTCTTCACAGGGCACCGTGATGACTCCGCCGCTTCCTGGCATCTTGAGGACGTTGTAGCCGTGGTGAGTTACGGCCATGAACTTGGCCAGCGCTGGGTACCCAAGGATGGTGTTGTACGGCAGGCGAATGTGAGCGACGTCGAAGTCGATGAGCTCGGTGCGGTAGTTGTCGCGTGCCTCGAAGGTGACAGGGAGGCGGACCTGCCCAATCGGGACCGTGGAGCCGTCAGTGATGCCGGAGAAGGGCTTGGTTGGCTGAAGCTGGCTGTAGGGCACTTGGAGGTTGTTGAACGTCTCCACAGACAGGACGTTGAGCCCTGCCCCGCCATCGATGAGGGTCTTGGTGACCACCACGTTGCTGATGATTGGGGAACAAAGCATCGGGAGGACTCCGGCTGTTGCCACACACTTGAGCTGATCTGCTAAGCTGAACGTGATGGCGCACGCCGACCACCTGAGAGGGTGCGTGGCTTCGAGTCTGGGGAGTACTGCGTTCACTTCGCGGGCGAACTGCTTGAAGATGCATTGAGAGGCTGGGGCTTGAGCTCCGCCCAGGATGCAGGCGATCGCGCGCGGCTCCTGGAAGCCCCAGCCTCCTCGTCCCGATGGCGGTCCTCGTTTCTCCTTGGCTGCGGCGGCAGCGGTGGGAGGCCTGCGTTGCCTAGCGGGCGATCCTCACGAGGCTGATCCCTCCAGTCTCCCTCGCGAGGCTGATCCCTCCATCCTCTCTCGCGAGGCAGGTCTTGCCAGCGATCCTCGCGAGGTTGGTCGCGCCACCCTTGGCGCGGCCCACGGTCTTCCTAGCGTCCTGCGTTTCTTCCTCCTCCTCGACCGTAGCCCCGGTCACCGTGGTCGGGGCGATGGCCGATCCTTCCTTCACGCACGCTCGGAGTTCTTGGCATTCGTTGGTGTTGTGGGTGCGGAGGTCGTGGTACACACAGTACCAGCTGCCCTTGGGAGGTTCAGGCTGATCTCTGCCCCGCTTGGTGTCTGGTTCTGCCGCGAGCACTGCAGCCCCCTTGCGCTTCACATCCTTGGCCTTGAGCTTCTTCTCTTCTGGGTCTGCGGCAGGCAGCTCGAAGAGGGAGAGACGCCCCTCCTCAGCCATGGCGCACTTGTTTGCCAAGTTGAACAGCTCCAAGGAAGTGCACATGTCTTCATGCATCGCCAGCTCCTCCTTCATCTTGACGTCGCGCACACCGTCGGAGAAAGCTGAGATGATGGCCTCCTCAGTCACCTTGGGGATCTTGAGGCGTGCGTTGTTGAAGCGCTGGATGCACTTCTGCAGGGTTTCCCCGGGTTGTTGCTTGATGCAGCGAATGTCGCTCACGACGGGTGGCCGGTCGGGAGTACCTTGGAAGTTGGCGATGAAGCGGGTGCGCATCTCTTCCCAGGAGGAGATTGTGCCTGGAGCCAGGTTCAGGAGCCAGGTGTGGGCCCCGTCCTTGAGCGCCATGGGAAACCAGTTCGCCATGACCTTCTCGTCTCCGTTGCCAGCTTCGATGCCCAGTTCGTAGAGCTGTAGGAACTCCGCAGGGTCGGCTATGCCGTCGTAGCGAGGAGGCAGGTCTGGCTTGAACTTGCCGGGCCATGCGACGCTGCATAGTTCGGGGGTGTAGGCGCGGCAGCCTGCTATGGCCACGGGAGGCCTTAGGTGACGGAGAGCCTGGTCTTGCATGTCCCCACGCGCGGGAGCAGGGGGATGGTCGCGACGTGCTGGAGCAAGGAGCGCCCGGGCAGCTTCTGGCGGGCGAGGGACTTCTTGGCAGCTCCGTTCTTGCTGCGCTGGCACCTGACGGAGCGGGTTCCGCCCAGGGGCCATGCGCCTTGGAGCCATGGCGTCTTCTTGAGGAGGAGGCGGCCGGGGCGCCGCCGGAGCCTCTTCGCCCGCGCGGGGCGGGGTGCGGTGCAGCAGAACGGATGGCACGGAAGAGCCCCCTGCAGCGTGGACAAGCTCGGCGACGCGGTCGAGCCATTCCTCGTAGACGTCGTCGACGGGACGGTAGCGCAGGAGCTCGTTTGCGGCGATGAATGCAGCCCGAGCCTCCATGGGCACGCGGAGCGCACGGGACGAAGATCCAGCTGGGGCGAGCGAGGGAGTTGCGGTGCGGCCATCTTGCCGCACGGACGGATGCTGGGACGATGCTTGCCGCTCGTCCCCTGCCGGGCCGGTGGCGGCGTTGACGGCAGGTGACGGGGAACGGCGTGGATGCCCGCCGACAGGGGCCGTCTGGGCGACGCGGGAAGCGAGTGCGGCCCGGCGCTCGGCGCGGGCCCGACGAGCGTCAGACATGGGCGTGACGGTCGGAGGAGAACGGGGCGGTGGAAGACGAATTCCGGCGCACCCCTACCTGGCACGCCAAATGTCAGATTTCGGGTTCCGGCAGACCCTTGAGGTTCGAACACTGGGGTGCGCGCGGAGATTTCACCTCCTACCTACCTGCACCCCTTCGCCATGCTAAGATCTAAACTAAGGAAAGAACAACTCAAGAGACACAGGGTTTATACTAGTTCGGGCCACTGTTGTGGTGTAATACCCTACTCCAGTGTGTGGTGTGTGGATTGCCTCTTGGGCTGGTGATGATGAACAATACAAGGAAGAACAGCCTCGCGAGGGTCTATTCTTGGCTGAGGCGATGAACTGCTGGGAGGAGTTCAACCACCTTTCTCTCTCTTTCTCTCCCTGACCTTTTGCCGACCGGAACCCCCCTTTGGCCGACCCTTCTAACGAGCCTCTTTCTCCCTATCTCTTTTTCATCCCCCCCCCCAGCTATGTGGGTGGCTGGTCCTATTTATAGAGGCCCTGATCCTCTTCCCAAATATTGAGCGGGAAGGGAGCCAACAATGGCGGGCTAATTTGAAGGGGGACAGCAAGTATCAGCTATCCTGACAAAAGTAGTCTTCGCCTGCACAAAGCTCTGGTGATGACGCCTTCTTGGGCTCCACGGTGACCTCCGTATCGTAGTCCTCCTAGTCTTGGTCTCCTTGCACCGAAATGGAAACCTTTGCCTGATGCCTCGGTACTCTGCGGCTGCGCTTCCACCCTTTGCACCAAAGAGGAAAGGAGGACGCTGCGCGGGCTAGCACCCGCCTGGCGCCCTGAGTTGTCTTGGCTTGTGTCATGGGCACCTCGTGAGGTACCCCGCCTTGATCTCTCCGCCTCCTCGTGAGCCAGCCTGACGAGGACATGCCTGAGGAAGCTTCGCGTCGTCCGCCTCGCGAGGGTCTTGGGTTTGTGTTGGTGAAGATGGGCCGTGCTGGGCCCCCCTTTGAGCCACGCCGCAGGCCGCGGGCAGGCAAGTCTGGGGACCCCCATTCCCAGAACGCTGACACTCTCCCAAGATTGTGCAACATGCTCATGATATAGTTGCTTAAAGTTCATAATATTGTTTCTAAGAGAGATGATCTTAGTGGGAGGAAAATACTTAGAGATAAAAGTATCTTTGCACTTATTCCAAGAATCAATATTATTTTTAGGCAAAGAAGAAAACCAAGTTTTAGCATGATCTCTAAGCAAAAACGGGAATAGCTTCAATTTAACAATATCATTATCCACATCTTTCTTCTTTTGCATATCACACAAATCAACAAAGCTATTTAGATGGATAGCGGCATCTTCACTAGGAAGGCCAGAAAACGGATCTTTCATGACAAGATTCAGCAAAGCAGTATTAATTTCACAAGATTCAGCATCGGTAAGGGCAGCAATCGGACTGCTAATAAAATCATTATAGTTGGTATTGGAAAAATCACACAATTTAGTATTATCTTGAGCCATCGTGACAAACAATCCAATAGACAAGCACACAAGAAGCGAGCGAAAAAGAGGCGAACGGAAAAGAGGCGACCGAAGAAGAGGGCAAATAAAACGGCAAGGGTGAAGTGGGGGAGAGGAAAACAAGAGGCAAATGGCAAATAATGTAATGCGAGGGATAAGAGTTTGTGATGGGTACTTGGTATGTCTTGACTTGTGCGTAGATCTCCCCGGCAACAGCGCTAGAAATCCTTCTTGCTACCTCTTGAGCACTGTGTTGGTTTTCCCTTGAAGAGGAAAGGGTGATGCAGCAAAGTAGCGTAAGTATTTCCCTTAGTTTTTGAGAACCAAGGTATCAATCCAGTAGGAGACTACACGCAAGTCACCTCGCACGTACACAAACAAATAAGAACCTCACAACCAATGCGATAAAGGGGTTGTCAATCCCTTCACAATCACTTACGGGAGTGAGATCTGATAGAGATAATAAGATAAATATTTTTGGTATTTTTATGATATAGATTGGAAAATAAAGATTGCAAAATAAAATAGATTGGAAACTTATATGATGGAGAATAGACCCGGGGGCCATAGTTTTCACTAGTGGCTTCTCTCAAGATAGCATAAGTATTACAGTGGGTAAACAAATTACTGTCGAGCAATTGATAGAAAAGTGCATACTTATGAGAATATCTAGGAATGATCATGTATATAGGCATCACGTCCACGACAAGTAGACCAAAACAATTCTGCATCTACTACTATTACTCCACACATCGACCGCTATCTAGCATGCATCTAGAGTATTAAGTTCATAAGAACAGAGTAATGCATTAGGCAAGATGACACGATGTAGAGGGATAAACTCAAGCAATATGATATAAACCCCATCTTTTTATCCTTGATGGCAACAATACAATATGTGTCTTGCTGCCCCTGCTATCACTGGGAAAGGACACCGCAAGATTGAACCCAAAGCTAAGCACTTCTCCCATTGCAAGAAAGATCAATCTAGTAGGCCAAACCAAACTGATAATTCGAACAGACTTGCAAAGATAACAAATCATACATAAAGTATTTCAGAGAAGAATCAAATATTGTTCATAGATAAACTTGATCATAAACCCACAATTCATTAGATCTCGACAAACACACCGCAAAAAGAATTACATCAAATAGATCTCCAAGAAGATCGAGGAGAACTTTGTATTGAGATCCAAAGAGAGAGAAGAACCCATCTAGCTAATAACAATGGACCCGAAGGTCTGTGGTAAACTACTCAGACATCATCGGAGAGGCTATGGTGTTGATGTAGAAGCCCTCCGTGATCGATTCCCCCTCCGATGGAGCTCCGGAAAAGGCCCCAAGATGGGATCTCTTGGGTACAGAAGGTTGCGGCGGTGGAAATAGGGTTTCGTGGTGCTCCTGGATGTTTTGGGGTATATGGATATATGTAGGAGGAAGAAGTAGGTCGGTGGAGCTGTGAGGGGTCCACGAGGGTGGGGGCGCGCCTAGGGGGGCAGGCGCGCCTACCTGCCTCGTGGCCTCCTTGCTCCTTTCTTGCCGTCTACTCCAAGTCCCCTCGATCACGTTTGTTCCAAAAATAACTCTCCCGAAGATTTCATTCCGTTTGGATTCCGTTTAATATTCCTTTTCTGCGAAACACTGAAATAGGAAAAAAACAGCAATTTGCACTGGGCCTTGGGTTAGTATGTTAGTCCCAAAAATAATATAAAGGTGTATAATAAAGCCCATTAAACATCCAAAACAGATAATATAATAGCATGGAATAATCAAAAATTATAAATATGTTGGAGACGTATCAAGTGCCATAACGTGTATCAGGTGAATCAATAAGATATCCCAATGTCACCTCAAGTATTCATACCGCAAGACATACATCATGTGTTCTCAAATATGAACATTCAATCCGACATGACAAAACTTCGAAGGGTAAAGATTCAATTCATCACAACAAGAGTATAGAGGGGAGAAACATCATATGATCCGACTATATTAACAAAGCCCGTGATATAGATCACGAGAGAGAGAGAGAGAGAGATTAATCACACAGCTACTAGTACAAACCCTCAGCCCCGACGGTGGACTACTCCCTCCTCATCGCGGTGGTCGCCGGGATGATGAAGATGGCCACCGGAGATGATTCCCCCCTCTGGCAGGGTGCTGGAACGGGTCTAGATTGGTTTTTAGTGGCTACGGAGCATTACAACGGCGGAACTTCTGATCTAGGTTAACCCCGAGGGGTTTTGCAATATTTGGGAATTTATATTGCAAAGAATGGGTATGGGAGGCCACTGAGGTGGGCACAACCCACCTGGGCGCGCCAGGAGGCCCTGGCGTGCCCCCCTCGGGGCACCCCCAGGTGCAGCTCTGGCCCATTGGGTTCTTTCTAGTCGAAAAAATTCTCCAAAAAGTTTCGCGGCATTTGGACTTTGTTTGATATTGATTTCCTGTGATGTAAAAAACAAGCAACAAAACAACAACTAGCACTTGGCACTGGGTGAATAGGTTAGTCCCGAGAAATGATATAAAGTTGCTATAAAATGATTGTAAAACATCCAAGAATGATAAAATAACAGCACGAATACTTCATAAATTATAGATACGTTGGAGACGTATCAGCATCCCCAAGCTTAATCCCTACTTCGTCCTCGAGTAGGTACATGATCAAAGAAATAATTTATGAAGTGCGAATGCTAGCAAAGTGCACAAGTTTGATAAATGATAATTTCAATCACTCTTTCCTAGCATCATAACATCAATTCTTTCTTATGAAACTTCTCAAGTTATAGTAGCAACCAATTCACATGTTAAGGTTCAAACAATGATTTCTCTTGAACTCAACAACCTATGTTCTTAGTCACCAAGCAATTGCAATTCAACTTATTCGGCAGAGCTTAAGTAAGAGCTCCACATACTCAACCATCATATAGTCTTCTATGATTGCTAACACTCACCGCATACACATGAGCAAAACGTTTCAACCAGACACATAAAAAGATAGGGGCTTATAATTTCGCCTCCCAACGTATTCACCTCAAGGGTGATGTCAACAATAATAACTCATGCTACCCATATTCAACTGGACATATGTGCCTAGATCTTTCCTCACCACATGATGCTTGCCAAAGGAGAAAATAAAAAGGAATATAGAGAAAAACTTTGACTCTTTGCATAAAAGTAAATACTAAAAAGTAAAAGATAGGCCCTTCGCAGAGTGAAGTAGGGATTTGTAGAGGTGCCAGAGCTCAAAGAGAAAATTCAGAGATAAAACATTTTGAGAGGCTTACTTTTCCCACCAACGAAAATGACTTAGAGCTCCCAACACTTTCCATGCTAGATATATCATAGGCGGTTCCCAAACAGAAAATAAAGTTGATTCCTTTTTCCACCATACTTTCACTTTCCATGGCTAACCGTATCCATGGGTGCCCTCCATACCAACAGTTCCCAAGGAATTTTTTATTTGACAACATAAAGTAAATTCATTTTTCATTTCGGGACTGGGCATCCCTAATACATTTGCCTTACTCTCGTGCAATGACAAGTGAATAAACACTCATCGTGAGAATAACACATCTAGCATGGAGAATATTGGCCACCCCTCACCGCCTCATGAGCGGTACGAGCACACAAAATAGAAATTTGTTTTGAATATTAGAGATGGAACATACAAATTTTCTTAGAACGGCAAAAGAATATCACATATAGGTAGGTATAGTGGACTCTTGAAAATAAGATTTGGGTTTAAGGGTTTTTGGATGCACAAGTAGTATCTCTACTTGGTATAGAATTTTTGGCTAGCAAGGATGGGGGGCAAGCACCACATGTTGAAGGATCTATGACAATATAACTTCTATGTGAATATGAACAAACTTAAACCATTATGTTGTCTTTCTTGTCCAATGTCAACAATTTTGGCATATAATATTTTGATGGGGGCTCACAATCACAAAAGATTTCCATGATAGTGTATTTATATGTGAAAGTTCACTTCCTTATACTAATTATTCGTGAATTACTTGTATGACCAATATTGTGATTGTCAAGCCTCAAAAGATTTCACTTTATAAACCCAATGTGAAGCTACCACTAGGCATGATATGAATTCAACTTCATGACTTTCAATTTATTCAACAATTTACTCATAGGATATAAGTGAAGCACAAGAGTAAATGGCATAGAAAAGAGCTTTGTTGACGGGATGTGAATGTCACTTACTTAGCCTCTCTAGCAACTATTTGAGGAATCTATTTTATTTAAAAACTTTCAGATCTAATTAGTTTATTAAAACAGCAAGCAAAAAAATGACAATCCAAGGATAGCACACAACATGTGAAGAAGCAAAACCTTAGGCTCAACCGATACTAACCGATAATTGTTGAAGAAGAAAGGTGGGATGCTAATTGGGGCATCCCCAAGCTTAGATGCTTGAGAGTTATTGAAATATTATCTTGGGATGCCTTGGGCATCCCCAAGCTTGAGCTTTTGTGTCTCCTTAATTCCTCTCATATCATGGTTTTCCTAAATCTTAAAAGCTTCGTCCACACAAAACTCAACAAGAACTCGTGAGATAAGTTAGTATAAACCAATGCAAAAACCTTATCATTATCTACTGTAGCAAACCACTAAATTATTATTATACATTTCATACTAAATGCCTCTGCATATTTAATACTCCTATCCTCAAATAGAATCATTAAACAAGTAAACATATGCAAACAATGCAAACATAACAGTAATCTGCCAAAATAGTACAGTCTGTAAAGATTGCAAGAGTATAAATACTTATTCAACTCAAAACATTATGAAAATTTACCAATCTCTATAAAAATTTTTAGAGCTCATTTTGCAAAAAAATTCAACATTTTATCACATTCTGACTTTTCTAGGGAATTTTTGCAACAGCGGTAAACTTTCTGTTTTCAAACAGCAACATGTATACCTGCAAAATAAGCATGGCAAAGGCTATCATTGCCACTTTTATTGAAATAAAAGATGAAAAACATTATTATAAATAACATCAAGCAAATCCCAACAAAATAAATTGACGCTCCAAGCAAAACACATATCATGTGACGAATGAAGACATAGCTCCAAGTGAGGTTACCAATAATGTTCGAGACGAAAGAGGGGATGCCTTCCAGGGCATCCCCAAGCTTAGTTGTTTGGATCTTCCTTGAATATTTCCTTTGGGGTGCCTTGGGCATACCCAAGATTAGGTTCTTGTCACTCCTTATGCTCCTCATATCAATATCTCACCCAAAACTTGAAAACTTCAATCACACAAAACTTAATGGAACTTTGTGAGATAGGTTAGTATGATAAAGAGCAAACCATTCCACTTTTTGTAATGCCAAAGAAAAGATTCATAATTTTTCTCACACAATTCCTACATTATCATATCATTTTTACAATTTACATTGAGCACTATAAGCCATAGAAACTAGAAAACAAGCAAACTGTGCATAGAAAACAGAATCTATCAAAAACAGAACAGTCTGTAGTAATCGGCACTCAAACCATACTTCTGCTACTCAAAAAATTATGAAAAATTAGGACCACGTGAGAAATTTGTATTTTAATCTTATGAAAAAAGAATCAACTCAATATCACTCTTCTGTTAAAACTAGATTTATTTCTGTGAGCGCAAATGTTTCTATTTTTCAGCAAGATCAAAGCAACTATCACCCAACAAGATCCTAAAGGCTTTACTTGGCACTTTATTGAAACAAAAGCAATAAAACATGATTACTAAAGTAGCATAAGCATGTGAAAACACAAAAACAGTAGGTAAAAGTGTTGGGTTGTCTCCCAACAAGCGCTTTTCTTTAATGCCTTTTAGCTAGGCATGATAATTTCAATGATGCTCGCATAAAAGATAAGAATTGAAACATAAACAGAGCATCATGAATCATAAGTTCCTCTCTCATAATAATTTTAAGTAGCATCATGAATATATTCATCCATATAACCATCACATAAAACATTCTTTTCATGATCCACAAGCATAGAAATTTTATTATTCTCCACATAAGAAAATTTCTTCTCATTCACAATAGTGGGAGTATCATATGAAACTTGAATACTAAAAATTGTTCCCACATTAAGAGAGTAATGTTTAGTAAAAGGATATTCAAAATTATGAAAATAGTTATCACTACTTTTTATAACATAAGTATCATCACAATAATCATCATAAGTAGGAGGCATGCAATCATCATAGAAAATTTGATCATTCAAAGTAAGGGGACTAAAAAGATCATCTTCATTAAGCATAGCCTCCCCAAGCTTGGGACAAAAATTAATTGCAGCAAATAAATTCTCAAACATGTCATTATCATCAAACATAGCATCCCCATGTAACGCCCCGGACACACCCGCCGGTGGTCGTTACTCCTGGCGGGATCTAGACTGGCCCCACAGATCAATACTAGTCTTTTCTGCGCACTTTGTCCTCACTCGTGCGCACCCGGGAGCAACTTCCCGGTCGGTCACCCATCCTGAAACTACTCCAAGCTGAGCACGCTTAACTTTGGAGTTCTTTCCGAATGGGCTCCCGGAAAAGAAGGAATTCCTTACTTATATGAGTAGTCCATCATCCCTATTAAGCCAGGCTATCACACCCCAATTTTGTGGCTTGGCATATCATAAGCATAATTACTCTCATCATTAATAGTATTAATAGCACCAACAGTATACCAATTGCTATTATCATAATTTCCCAAGTTGGTGCCAAAAAGATTTCCAAGATTATAATAAGTATCATTATCTTCCCAATCATAATCATCACAACAAGCAATGGGCATAACAAAATCATCATCAATGGTGCTTTCCAACATTGTGCCACAATACATAGAAGTAATATCATCATCAAGTGCATCATCTTCCACAATTATTTTTGATTCATTTTCATGAGGCATAACAATAATAGAAGCAACATTATTTGGAAGAGATACCTTTTTACCTCTATTCTTTCTTCTTTTCCTTTTCTTCTTCACCACGTCATGTGTGGGTTTAATCAAAAAATTCAAGCTTCTTGTTGAAGAGATTGATTGGATAGGAAGCTCCTCCTCATTACCTGGTTCATCATAATAAACACTAGGATGGTATTAGGAAATATTCCCCCTTTCATTAGTACTCTCTTCATATTCTATTTGTTTCCTTATCTTTAGATAGTTGGGAATATAAGGATTCTCAATGCAATTTACCGTACAAAACATATAAATTTCCTCTAGATCAAAATCAAGAAATCTCTCGGGATTGGAAAACCCTTAGTTATATGTTTCATTTCTTCATACCCCAAAAGAAGACTAAGCTCTTTATGATGCTCAAGGGAAATCAAGTTATCACAACTTTTGGACATGATTTGATCATGAAACAAGTTGCATTGGAGATTTAAATGACCATGTTCATTGCAAAGTTCACAAGGATGGCGAAAAAATTACATCTTTTAGCACAATCATCTAGCCTCTCTTGCAAAATTTTCATTTCTAAATATTTATGCTTCTTACAAAATCTATCTTCCATTTTTGGTGTGCAAAGGCACTCCCAATTCACTCCGCAAAAAGTGACATGCTTATAAGAAACATTTTTGTCATGACTTGTGCAATCATCATTAGTATTTTGGATATTGAAATAATTCACACTAACAACATTGCAATCATGCTCATCATTCAAAAATGTTGTGCCAAGCATTTTATTGACTTCTTCTTCTAACAATTGAGCACAATTTTCCGAACCATCATTTTCAAGAAAGATATTATAAAGATGATCAATAATATGATGCAACCTAAACTCCATTTTTATGTATTTTCTTTTATAAAAAAACTAGTGATAAAACAAGAAACTAAAAGATTCAATTGCAAGATCTAAAGATATACCTTCAAGCACTCACCTCCCCGGCAACGGCGCCAGAAAAGAGCTTCATGTCTACTATGCAACTTTATTCTTGTAGACACATTGGGCCTCCAAGCGCAGAGTTTTGTAGGACAGTAGCAATTTTCCCTCAAGTGGATGACCTAAGGTTTATCAATCCATGAGAGGTGTAGGATGAAGATGGTCTCTCTCAAACGACCCTGCAATCAAATACAAGAGATCTCTTGTGTCCCCAACACACCCAATACAATGGCAAATTGTATAGGTGCACTAGTTCGGTGAAGAGATGGTGATAAAAGTGTAATGCGGATGGTAGAAATATATTTTTATAATATGAATAAATAAAAACAGCAAGGCATCAAATAATATACGGGCATAAAAACGGTATTGCAATGCTTAAAAACAAGGCCTAGGGTCCGTACTTTCACTAGTGCAATCTCACAACAATGCTAACATAGTTGGATCATATGATTATCCCTCAAAGTACAATAAAGAATCACTCCCGAGTTCCTATTAGCGGAGAATAGAAGATAGGAATTGTTTGTAGGGTACAAAACCACCTCAAAGCTATTCTTTCCGTTTGATCTATTCAAGACGTGCTAAAATAACGCAAAGCTATTTTTTCCGTTCGATCTATCCTAGAGTTCGTACTAGAATAAAACCAAAGCTATTTTTTCGGTTCGATCTATCCTAGATTTCGTACTATAATAAAACCAACGCATATTCATATTCATAATACTCAATCCACACAAAGAACTACAAGTAGACCCCAAAGTTTCTATTGGAGAAAATATAATAAAAACATGCATCAACCCCTATGCATAGATTACCCCAATATCACCGCGGGAATCCGCAATTTGAGTGCCATAATGTATATCAAGTGAATCAACAAGATACCCCAATGTCACCTCAAGTATTCGTACCGCAAGAAATAGATCGTGTGTTCTCGAATCTAAACATTCAATCCGACATGACAAAACTTCAAAGTGTGAAGATTCAATTCATCACAACAAGAGTATAGAGGGGAGAAACATCATATGATCCAACTATATTAACAAACCCCATGATGTAGATCACGAGAGAGAGATATTAATCATATAGCTACTGGTACAAAAACCCTCAGCCCCAAGGGTGGACTACTCCCTCCTCATCATGGTGGTCACTGGGATGATGAAGATGGCCACCGGAGATGATTCCCCCCCTCCGGCAGGGTGCCGGAACGGGTCTACATTGGTTTTCGGTGGCTACGGAGCCCTGCGGTGGTGGGACTTCTGATCTAGGTTAACCCCGAGGGGTTTCGGAATATTTGGGAATTTATAGTGCAAAGAAGGGGTACAAGAGGCCATTGAGGTGTGCACAACCCACCAGAGGGCGCCTTGGTGGGTTGTGCCCCCCTCAGGGAACCCCCCAGGTGCAGCTCTGGCCCATTGGGTTCCTTCTGGTCCAAAAAAATCTCCAAAAAGTTTCGCAGTGTTTGGACTCCGTTTGATATTGATTTCCTGCGATGTAAAAAACAAGCAAAAAACCAGCAACTGGCACTTGGCACTGGGTCAATAGGTTAGTCCCAAAAAAAGATATAAAGTTGCTATAAAATTATTGTAAAACATCCAAGAATGATATAATAACAACATGAATACTTCATAAATTATAGGTACATTGGAGACATATCAGGCGGCGCTCCGTCCTGAAACTCCTCTTCTTATTTTTTTTCTAGGTCAAAATGACTTATATACCAGAAGATGGGCACCGGAGGTGGGCCGAGGGGAGAACAACCCACCAGGGTGCTCCTGGGCTCCCTGGCGCGCCCAGGTGGGTTGTGCCCATAAGCTGGGCCCCCTCTGGTACTTATTGGCTCCAATATTTCTCATATATTCCATAAAAATCCCCGTAAAGTTTCAGCTCATTTGGAGTTGTGCAGAATATGTAGCCTAACGTAGCTTTTCCAGGTCTAGATTTCCAGCTGCAAGAATTCTCGCTCTTTGTGTGTACCTTGCATATTATGATAGAAAATGCATTAGAATTACTCCAAAAAGCATTATTATGCATATAAACATCATACATAACAGTAGGAAAACATGATGCAAGGAGTTGATTATGTGTTGCTATCCTATGAGGGAGCCAATAAGGGAGTTCATTATGTGTTGCTATCACATGCCACATATTATTATCCAATTATGTGTTGCTATCCTATGATGTTTGAGCAGATCCGTTTTGTTCTATGGGTTGATTGATGATCGTGATTGCTTTGAGTTGTATGTTTTATTTTGGTTTTGTCCTATGGTGGCCTCCATGTCATGCGAGCTTGAGGGGTTCCCGCTGTAGGGTGTTGCAATGCGTTCATGATTTGCTTTTGGTGGGTGGCCTGAGTGACTGCAACACATACCCGAGTAAGGGAGTTGTTGTGTGTGGGAGTGAAGAGGACTTGTTACTTAATGTTATGGTTAGGTTTTACCTTAATGATCTTTAGTAGTTGCGGGTGCTTTCTGGAGTTCCAATCATAAGTGCATTTGATCCAAGTACGGAAAGTATGTTAGCTCATGCCTCTCCCTCATATAATGAATACCGGTCTAGTTATTGATTGCCTTGGGACAAATCCTTATTTTGTGTTACAAAAAGCTTTCTACTAAACAATTAGCTTTTATTATCTTGCAAACTACGTATAGTTTTATTCTTGCTAAGTACATCTAGTTTTATTCTTCCAAACTTATCCCTACACCTACAAAATAGTTTCATACTTGTTCTAGGTAAAGCGAACGTTAAGTATGCTAGAGTTATATCGGTGGTTGATAGAACTTGAAGGGAATATAAATCCTACCTTTAGCTCATCGTTGGGTTCGGCACTCTTATTTATCGACAAAACTACAATTGATCCCCTATACTTGTGGGTTATCACCGAGTCTCTTTGCCCGCTGGTGTTGGTGGATGTATGATGGTGCATTGTGATGCACTCTTCCTTCCATTTTGTCGTTGTCCTCTCCTCTCTTCTCCCTCGCGCCGCCCATCTCTAGTGCTGATACGTCTCCAACGTATCTATAATTTTTTATTGCTCCATGCTATATTATCTACTGTTTTGGACATTATTGGGCTTTATTATCCACTTTATATTATTTTTGGGACTAACATATTAACCGGAGGCCCAGCCCAGAATTGCTGTTTTTTGCCTGTTTTATGGTTTCGAAGAAAAGGAATATCAAACGGAGTCCAAACGGAATGAAACCTCCGGGGACGTGATTTTCTCAACAAACAAGACCCGGGACACTTGGACCCTACGTCAAGACACAAAAAAGGAGGCCACGAGGTAGGGGGCGCGCCTACCCCCCCCAGGCGCGCCCTTGTCACATCCCTAGTTCTGACAATGCCTAGTGCATGCATTAGAGTGTTACATCATGTTTAAATTTCATTTAAACCTGAGATGGGGATTGACTAAGCCCTAACACCAAATGAATTCAACTAGGGTCAAAATAAAACCTTTTTCATTGAACTCAAAATGTCCTCTAAAAATGTTCAACATTTCTGGTTTGAGGTGGAAGCATCTACCAAAAATGGTTTATATTTTTGCAGGGCATATTTGGTCACTGAATTAAACCATATTGTATTTGACTTTGGGCATTTAAATACTATAAATAATTTAAATGTTCAAATAAATGTTGGAAAATTGTTAGGGGTCACTGAAATAATTCAGAAAACACCCATAACTGTTTCCAGGATTTTATAAAATGATTTGATATTTTAAATCAAATCAAAAACAAATTGCAGAAAATAGAAAAGATAAAACAGAACAGAATTATAAAAGAGAGAGAGAAAGACCCGTACCTGGGCCACTTACCTGTAGCCGGCCCAGCTCCCCCACCTGGCCGGCCCAGCCCACCTCCTCCCCCTTGTCATCTTCCTCCCCTCGCACCGAAGCAGCTCGGTGGCGAGCGCCGATGCCGCCTCGGCCACCTCCTGCTTCCACCGAGGCGTTCCCGAGCCTCCCCCTCACGCCACGCACTTCCCCTCGCCCCTGCACCTCCCCTCTCTTCCCCTGGACCCCGTTCCCTCCTCCGCTTTCCTCCCTGCACGCTCCCGAGCGGAGCTCGTCGTCGCCGACGCCGTTCGCCGTAGCCACCGTGCTCCTCACTGCCACCCGAAGTACCCAGGAGATCTGCCTCGACTACCTCTTCCTCCTCGCCGAGAAGCGCACCGTGGGAGCCCCTGCAACGTCGCCACCGCCGTCTTCTTCAACATCGGGACCGCCGGCCATCTTCGTCAAATTCGTCGGCTCCGGTGCCTCCCCGAGCTCCCCGAGGCCACCGTCGCAACCCCTGTGAGCTACTCTTCCATTCCCCCTCCTCCTCGCGCTCGTTCCCGTACCCTAGCCGCCTTTTCACTGGAGCCGATTGCTCCTCGCCGCCGGCCATGGCGTGGCCGTGGCCACAGCCACCGCAGCTCGCTCCTGAGCCCACCCGCGTGCTCACCGCAACCTCAGGAACCCAAAGCACTTAACCATTCGTCCTCCCGTGCACTGCAGCGCCGGTCCCGCGAAACCCCGAGCTCCGGCCGCCGCCTCGGGCTCCATTCCGGCGAACCCCGGCCACCCCCGCACCTCCCGTTGGTCCCCCTAGATGCGCACGGGCGCGGGCTACCTCCTGGTGCCCTTGGCGCGTCGATCCGATGCCCTAGCGCAAGTCCGGCGCTCCCCCGCCGTGCGGAATGGTCGCCGCCGGCGAAACTCCGGCGACCGCCGATGTGGCACGCCTAATTAGCACTAATGACCACACTAGACACCCCCACAGCCACTGACAGTGGGCCCCACCCCTGGTCAAACCCCAGTCAGCGCTGGGTTTGACCGGGATTAGCTCCTGTGTCACTGACGTGTGGACCCCACACGTCAGGTTTGACCTGGACGGCGCCCGTTGACCTGCTGACGTCATGCCAACGTCATGCTGACGCAATATTCATTTTCTGGAATTTAGTTTATTTTATTATATTCAGAAAATTCCAGAAAATGCCCTAAACTTCAATAAATCATAGAAAATTAACCGTAACTCCAAATTAAATAAATTATATATGAAAATTATCAGAAAAATTCAAGGAATCCATCTGTACCATTTTCATGCATGTTAGAACAACTTATCACTACTGTTTAGGGCAAATGAAGTGAATGGACATTTGAATAATCACATATGGAGTTTGAATTTGAATCTTGTATTCAAACCAACTTCATTTAATCTGTTGCTAGTTGCATTAGCTCAAAACACATTCATTTTGCCATGTCATGATCATGCATCATATTGTGCATTGCATTGATTGTGTTCCTTTCTGTGTTGCCGGTATTTGTCCCCTCTCGATAGACGTGATACCGATGATGTGATCGTTGACACTGATGAAGACTCAATGTTATCTTCAGAAGTGCCAGGCAAGCAAAACCCCCTTGTTCATTCCGATACAATCCCACTCTCTCGCTCCTGCTCTCTTTTACTGCATTAGGACAACAACGATTCATCTGTTACTTGCTGCGGTAGCTGAACCCCTTTATCCTTTGCATGACCTGTCATTGCCACAGTAAATAGATGAAACCCACTAGCATGAGTAGGAGTTGTTTGAGCCCTGATGTGCCTACTCATTCATGCTTGTTTGTCATGCCTGCTACTGCTTAGAGTTGAGTCAGGTCTGATTCATCGGGGATGAATCAGAGGCGTGTGAACATGTCCTACTGTGTGTGAGCTAAGTGTGTGAACACGATTTGGTAAAGGTAGCGGTGAGAGGCCATGTAGGAGTACATGGTGGGTTGTCTCATTGCAGCCGTCCTCAGGAACTGAGTTCTGTGTTTGTGATCCATGATCAGTTACTACCACACATTGGGCCCGCTCCAAGCCTCTCGACTTATTAATCAACTTGATCTCTGTCCAGGAGTTGCAACTAGTTTCTGGTGTTTGTAGGTAGTTAGTAGTCTACCAAGTGGCACCCGGTACAGGTGGGCTTGACAGACTAGGCACAGTGGCCGGTGTACCAAGTGGCACCCGTTGGTGGGCTTGGGAACCCTGTTCACATCGTTTGGGGCCGTGAGCGACACCCCGGCCGGATCTCCTTGCGGATGGAACCCGAATAGGCGATAAACCTGGACTAGAGACTTGTTCGGTTAGTCAGGTCGTGGCCGACTCCCTCGCCCGGCTTCCGCTTGAAGGTTGCCGAGGTACATGACGTGTACAGGGCGGTAAGTGGCGAGAGCGTGTGTGAAGAAGTACACCCCTGCAGGGTTAACATCATCTATTCGAATAGCCGGATTCCTCGGATATGGAAACTTGGACCCCTTGCATAGTTCATAGACAAGTGAAAGTGGATACTCTAAAATACGCAAGATAAGCGTGAGTGCTATGGATGGCGTTCTCGTAGGGAGACGGGAGCGGATCCATAGTGGTGTATTGATATGGTGAATATGTGGACTCGTGTGCGCCACCTCAAAAGAGTTACTTGCAGTCGTAGTTCAGGTTAGCCACTGAGTCAAAGCTGGCTTGCTGCAGTCAAACTCCACCATCCCCTTTGTTGATAATGAGGCATATGTAGATAGATCTGATGTAAGTCTTGCTGGGTGCATTTGTACTCACGTTTGCCCATTTTATGTTTTGCAGAGAGACTTCAGTCTCACTAGTAGTTCCGCGTGGACTTCGACATTTAGCTTGATACCTCAGCTACGATCTTGTGCCCTCGGCAGGATCTGATAGATAGTCAGGCTTTTCAGCCTTTTCCATTTATAGACGTCTGTACTCAGACATGATAGCTTCCGCTTGTGCTTTGTTTGTATGCTCTGATGTTGGGTCATGAGACCCATGTTTGTAATATCTCGCTCCTCGGAGCCTATTGAATAAACTACTTGAGTCGTAGAGTCATTTTGTGATGCCATGTTGTATTGCACATATCGAGCATATTGTGTGTATGTTATTGAAATGCTTGGTATGTGTGGGATCTGACTATCTAGTTGTTTATCTTTAGTAGCCTCTCTTACCGGGAAATGTCTCCTAGTGTTTCCACCGAGCCTTGGTAGCTTGCTACTGCTCCGGAACACTTAGGCTGGCCGGCATGTGTCCTTCTTCGTTCCTGTGTCTGTCCCTTCGGGGAAATGTCACGCGATGAATACCGGAGTCCTGTTAGCCCGCTACAGCCCGGTTCACCGGAGTCCTGCTAGCCCAGTGCTACAGCCTGGATTCACTCGCTGATGACCGACACGTTCGATGCTGGGTCATGGATGCCTGTCCCTGTAAGTCTGTGCCACTTTGGGTTTACGACTAGCCATGTCAGCCCGGGCTCCTTATCATATGGATGCTAGCGACACTATCATATACGTGAGCCAAAAGGCGCAAACGGTCCCGGGCAAAGGTAAGGCGACACCCGTGGGGATACCGTGCGTGAGGCCGCAAAGTGATATGAGGTGTTACATGCTAGATCGATGTGGCATCGAGTCGGGGTCCTGACAGCGTTGGTATCAGAGCTTGACTGCCTGTAGGATTACCAAGCCAAACTGGTCGAAGTTGAGTCTAGAAATTCTTTAGTTATATAAGGGAATTGATTGTGGGATGGAACGTAAGGCTCTTTTTACTCCTTATACCTCATGGCCTTCTGATCTGAGTCATCTTATCTTTCCTACGGGGATTAAGAACTAGGCTATCTCTTCTTTCTATCAGGATCACGTGTTACTAATCCGTAGACTTATAAGATTGTTGGATTCAAGCCTCAGTTCAGTTCCTACTATCTTCTGTATGTTAATTGTTGATCTCGAAACCTTGATATTGTGCTTCTGAGTGGTTATGCCACCATTTTTGTGAATGTCTCAAATCTTTTCTGAGCATTTACAGCCGTTATGCTGTCCGAGTCATCCCAGGTTCTAAGTAGTCTGATGCAATTGCAAATCCTTTCTTCCCGTTTCAATGTGCCCATGGGCCAGATTAATCACACTAATTGTTGAGTTGAGGTACTCCGTTACCTTGACATATATGTTGGAGATACTATTATGGCCCTAGGTGTTTAGGGAGTCACCTAGTAATCTAGCAATGTTTTGTGATCCCCAGTGTGATGATTCTGGCTTTATTCTCGAAAGCATCCCGTGATGCCACTTAGTAGTAGGTATTCTACTCCTTGGGTCTTGAACCCGAGATTCACTCTACTTACTTCATGTTGATAGTGTTTGCTAGTTCCTTCAGGATATTAGTAACTTTGCGATAGTCCTCGAGGTCCGTGGTATTTCCTTCTTCCAATTACCATGAACCACTCTTGGCAGGAGTTCTTCTGGATTAAAAGATCACAATTAGAGTACTCTTGAGGAGATCTCCACTCATAAATCGTGACTCTGCCAGTTCTACTTTCTGCATGGGTTATCCGGAAGAAATATGTTGAACTTGGTTCGACATACTAATCTATGCATCCACAACTCAGAAAGTTATATGTTCCTTTGAGTTGTTCTCTTTAGTTGCATTCTGACCCTCGTCTATCAATTGATAGTCAAGAGTATGCGTGCGTTCGTTCATCGATGCCTATGACTCTTGTGGTCTGTCAAGCCATTCCATTCCGGGATGACTAGGAGAAACAAACTCCAGTACCTCTTCCATATCTAGGATTGGGTCAAAGTAGTTGTATTCCGCAGATCAAATGCCAATCCAGCTTTTGGTTCTGCTCTACCTTGGAGTATTACATATTTTATATCGAGATTGTTATAGGAATTGCACATCATCCCATGAACTCTTGGTACAGTGATACTTCTTGCCATCACTGTTCATTCCTCGGCCCTCGTGTTGATGCAACCGGAATACCGACAAATGAATTGTGATGTGTGAAATCAATACTGCTAGCAACTCTGTTGCTTGGTAGTTAAAGGATAATAATTCCATTCTTAGTATGTTGGTTTTCGAATCATCCTTCTAAGACTGATCGTGCTACCTAGTCCTTATTTCGGTGCACCCTTCGATTGATGAGTTAGGATCTTGTCAAGTCCTCACTCATCTGATCATATCGTCTTGCCCTCAAAAGCAAGATTGTTCTCGAGCTTAGTAACATACCGGTGGTTCGTGACTTTCCAAATATCTTCTTGGAGGTGTTACCGGGTTGTCACCTGACCGCTATGTTGAGTTCGTGATCAAGTTGGTTTCTTGTGAACCACCTTCTCTCCAAGAATCGGTGTTAGATATCCCTGAGCTAGTTGGTTAAGCTAGACAACAACTTGGAAAGTTGGAAGATAAAAGCTTGTCTGACTTAGTTCGTTCCAAAGGGATATTCTTGTGTAGTGTGTGTTGAAGAAAGATGATATCTTCATCGATTGGTCCTTGTGATCAGTTGCTGGACCTATTGTCTTATCAATCCTTTGATTTGAGTGTGGGCTATCGTCAAATCAAATCAGTACCAACGATGCTCGTAATGTTGTCTTATTCGTGGTTGATCCCTCGAGCATACACCATTACATCTTTGGTCTGACCAATGCTATCACCGTGTTCACTTAACTATGGAATTCCTTTTAAAAGGAAACCTAGATGAATTGTTGTTGAGCCCATTGACAACATCCTTATCTCCTCCATGATTTTGTTGAACATTAAGCTAGTGTTGGAAACTTTTGAAAGCATTTGTTCATGCTAGCTCATGAAGTATTTGTTTGATGAAAGGAGTGACTTCCTCTTATACACGTGCATTTGGTGAAAGTTGCCGCCGTGAATTTGAGAAAGTTAGTTTTGCTTCCTCTGGAATCATCCCAAGTCAGTCATGCATACGTGCGAAGTATTCTGTGGTCTGGAGACTTGCAACCTTCATTCCATATGTGTTCCGAGCACACCAAGCCACTGATTGATTTGTTCAAGGAGAAGAAGTTCCTTCTTAAGACCATGCCTTCTGCAAGGATTTTGATATCCTCGTTGATGGTTCCCCACCTGAACTCGGTAGTGTTTTATTATAAGACTACTACGTGGCCATGCTTGTCTGGGACAACGTGTTCACATGTTTGTAGCAGAACCAGCTCATGTTTTGGAGCTTGCTATCGTAGTTCATCTCCCGAGAATCCCGCAACGTTATCTCGTCGATTTGTGTTGCAAACTTTCATTTTTCTTCCTAGACTCGATGAGTCTGGAATATCCTGACACCAACCAGATCTGAATCTCAGGCAGATATGATGGGTTGGAACATTTCCCAAGAACTATAATATCGGTCCCTCGGAAACCGGTAAAGTGGATGTCGTGGTCAACACACCCACCGGAAGACCTATTATTGCAGTATCTTGATTGAAGAAGTTGGCCACCTCCCCATAAGGATTTCGTAGGGTTTTACTCCCTAGTTGCCCCTATGGATTTTTGTGTTCCCGAAGTCCGACCTTTTACTTGATGTTCTAGATATAAACCATATCTATGGGTGGATTACGCTAGCACATCAAGGAGAACATTAGAAGCGGAGTGCTAAATGTCTCTCGGTCGATCGTCCAGATTTTGTTCCTTGGCTCGCTAAGGTGAAATCTGAGAAAGTGTTATCCTCCTTTGCATCTGCATCGTCCATCGCTATTCATCATGGTAGTATGTTGTGTTGTCAGCATCCTTGACACGGATGTTGGTAAAATCTTGATGATTATGGAAATGCTCAAGTTCTTGAGAGCACGCACAAGCGCTACGTGTTATCATCGGCTCTAACTGGGATTCCTCTCGGTTTCCTCGGCAATGCTATGACCTTTTCAAACAGTGAATCCACTCTCTATTGTTGGGTTCTTCCCTAGTTACCAGAATCATTCCCATCATTTGCATTTTGTTCCCAGCTTGCACCGCCAATGTGCCATTCTACCATGGGTCTCTTCCATTTCCGGTGATAAGCAAATTCATCCATTGCGTTGTCTTCAACAAGGTAATCCACATCATCCAAGTCTGAGTATGCCATTCTACTGACCCCCTCCAAATGATCGCTCGAGAATTGTCTTAGGCTGGTTTAAAGAGTTTCAATGATCTCTGAATCAAAGGTAATTCTTTTTGCCACTTAAGGGGATATATCTACGAGTCACGGTTCCGAAGGTGTCTCGTTGTGGTTTCATGGCAACTCAACTCCTCGCTACGTTGACAATCGATTACCACCTTCTTAAGCGTGAAATTGTTGTCTACCTAGTGAACCTTCGTCATCCGTTTCTTTCCACCCCTCTTGATGTGTATCTCGTGTCTCAACCCGAGAGATGGTCCTATGTATCATTCCGTGAGTTGTTCGATCTTTGAGAAGATCGACCCTTCTAGAGTCTCCTTCTTCCCTCCATGTCATGTTGGCAGGATTTCTCAGAGCAAGACATCAAGACAATGATGGTGAATGAATCAACGTTCAACTGAAGTGCACCCTGGATCGTGAAGACTATACTAGTTGCGTTTACCCCTCACTTTACCCTACGCTTGAATCTCGAGACGAGATTCTTGTTTAGTGGGGGTGAGTTGTCACATCCCTAGTTCTGACAATGCCTAGTGCATGCATTAGAGTGTTACATCATGTTTAAATTTCATTTAAACCTGAGATGGGGATTGACTAAGCCCTAACACCAAATGAATTCAACTAGGGTCAAAATAAAACCTTTTTCATTGAACTCAAAATGTCCTCTAAAAATGTTCAACATTTCTGGTTTGAGGTGGAAGCATCTACCAAAAATGGTTTATATTTTTGCAGGGCATATTTGGTCACTGAATTAAACCATATTGTATTTGACTTTGGGCATTTAAATACTATAAATAATTTAAATGTTCAAATAAATGTTGGAAAATTGTTAGGGGTCACTGAAATAATTCAGAAAACACCCATAACTGTTTCCAGGATTTTATAAAATGATTTGATATTTTAAATCAAATCAAAAACAAATTGCAGAAAATAGAAAAGATAAAACAGAACAGAATTATAAAAGAGAGAGAGAAAGACCCGTACCTGGGCCACTTACCTGTAGCCGGCCCAGCTCCCCCACCTGGCCGGCCCAGCCCACCTCCTCCCCCTTGTCATCTTCCTCCCCTCGCACCGAAGCAGCTCGGTGGCGAGCGCCGATGCCGCCTCGGCCACCTCCTGCTTCCACCGAGGCGTTCCCGAGCCTCCCCCTCACGCCACGCACTTCCCCTCGCCCCTGCACCTCCCCTCTCTTCCCCTGGACCCCGTTCCCTCCTCCGCTTTCCTCCCTGCACGCTCCCGAGCGGAGCTCGTCGTCGCCGACGCCGTTCGCCGTAGCCACCGTGCTCCTCACTGCCACCCGAAGTACCCAGGAGATCTGCCTCGACTACCTCTTCCTCCTCGCCGAGAAGCGCACCGTGGGAGCCCCTGCAACGTCGCCACCGCCGTCTTCTTCAACATCGGGACCGCCGGCCATCTTCGTCAAATTCGTCGGCTCCGGTGCCTCCCCGAGCTCCCCGAGGCCACCGTCGCAACCCCTGTGAGCTACTCTTCCATTCCCCCTCCTCCTCGCGCTCGTTCCCGTACCCTAGCCGCCTTTTCACTGGAGCCGATTGCTCCTCGCCGCCGGCCATGGCGTGGCCGTGGCCACAGCCACCGCAGCTCGCTCCTGAGCCCACCCGCGTGCTCACCGCAACCTCAGGAACCCAAAGCACTTAACCATTCGTCCTCCCGTGCACTGCAGCGCCGGTCCCGCGAAACCCCGAGCTCCGGCCGCCGCCTCGGGCTCCATTCCGGCGAACCCCGGCCACCCCCGCACCTCCCGTTGGTCCCCCTAGATGCGCACGGGCGCGGGCTACCTCCTGGTGCCCTTGGCGCGTCGATCCGATGCCCTAGCGCAAGTCCGGCGCTCCCCCGCCGTGCGGAATGGTCGCCGCCGGCGAAACTCCGGCGACCGCCGATGTGGCACGCCTAATTAGCACTAATGACCACACTAGACACCCCCACAGCCACTGACAGTGGGCCCCACCCCTGGTCAAACCCCAGTCAGCGCTGGGTTTGACCGGGATTAGCTCCTGTGTCACTGACGTGTGGACCCCACACGTCAGGTTTGACCTGGACGGCGCCCGTTGACCTGCTGACGTCATGCCAACGTCATGCTGACGCAATATTCATTTTCTGGAATTTAGTTTATTTTATTATATTCAGAAAATTCCAGAAAATGCCCTAAACTTCAATAAATCATAGAAAATTAACCGTAACTCCAAATTAAATAAATTATATATGAAAATTATCAGAAAAATTCAAGGAATCCATCTGTACCATTTTCATGCATGTTAGAACAACTTATCACTACTGTTTAGGGCAAATGAAGTGAATGGCATTTGAATAATCACATATGGAGTTTGAATTTGAATCTTGTATTCAAACCAACTTCATTTAATCTGTTGCTAGTTGCATTAGCTCAAAACACATTCATTTTGCCATGTCATGATCATGCATCATATTGTGCATTGCATTGATTGTGTTCCTTTCTGTGTTGCCGGTATTTGTCCCCTCTCGATAGACGTGATACCGATGATGTGATCGTTGACACTGATGAAGACTCAATGTTATCTTCAGAAGTGCCAGGCAAGCAAAACCCCCTTGTTCATTCCGATACAATCCCACTCTCTCGCTCCTGCTCTCTTTTACTGCATTAGGACAACAACGATCATATTGTTACTTGCTGCGGTAGCTGAACCCCTTTATCCTTTGCATGACCTGTCATTGCCACAGTAAATAGATGAAACCCACTAGCATGAGTAGGAGTTGTTTGAGCCCTGATGTGCCTACTCATTCATGCTTGTTTGTCATGCCTGCTACTGCTTAGAGTTGAGTCAGGTCTGATTCATCGGGGATGAATCAGAGGCGTGTGAACATGTCCTACTATGGGTGAGCTAAGTGTGTGAACACGATTTGGTAAAGGTAGCGGTGAGAGGCCATGTAGGAGTACATGGTGGGTTGTCTCATTGCAGCCGTCCTCAGGAACTGAGTTCTGTGTTTGTGATCCATGATCAGTTACTACCACACATTGGGCTCCGGGCGCTCCAAGCTCTCTCGACTTATTAATCAACTTGATCTCTGTCCAGGAGTTGCAACTAGTTTCTGGTGTTTGTAGGTAGTGTTAGTAGTCTACCAAGTGGCACCCGGTACAGGTGGGCTTGGGACAGACTAGGCACAGTGGCCCGGTGTACCAAGTGGCACCCGGTTGGTGGGCTTGGGAACCCTGCTCACATCGTTTGGGGCCGTGAGCGACACCCCGGCCGGATCTCCTTGCGGATGGAACCCGAATAGGCGATAAACCTGGACGAGAGACTTGTTCGGTTAGTCAGGTCGTGGCCGACTCCCTCGCCCGGCTTCCGCTTGAAGGTTGCCGAGGTACAAGACATGTACAGGGCGGTAAGTGGCGAAAGCGTGTGTGAAGAAGTACACCCCTGCAGGGTTAACATCATCTATTCGAATAGCCGGATTCCTCGGATATGGAAACTTGGACCCCTTGCATAGTTCATAGACAAGTGAAAGTGGATACTCTAAAATACGCAAGATAAGCGTGAGTGCTATGGATGGCGTTCTCGTAGGGAGACGGGAGCGGATCCATAGTGGTGTATTGATATGGTGAATATGTGGACTCGTGTGCGCCACCTCAAAAGAGTTACTTGCAGTCGTAGTTCAGGTTAGCCACTGAGTCAAAGCTGGCTTGCTGCAGTCAAACTCCACCATCCCCTTTGTTGATAATGAGGCATATGTAGATAGATCTGATGTAAGTCTTGCTGGGTGCATTTGTACTCACGTTTGCCCATTTTATGTTTTGCAGAGAGACTTCAGTCTCACTAGTAGTTCCGCGTGGACTTCGACGTTTAGCTTGATACCTCAGCTACGATCTTGTGCCCTCGGCAGGATCTGATAGATAGTCAGGCTTTTCAGCCTTTTCCATTTATAGACGTCTGTACTCAGACATGATAGCTTCCGCTTGTGCTTTGTTTTGTATGCTCTGAATGTTGGGTCATGAGACCCATGTTTGTAATATCTCGCTCCTCGGAGCCTATTGAATAAACTACTTGAGTCGTAGAGTCATTTTGTGATGCCATGTTGTATTGCACATATCGAGCATATTGTGTGTATGTTATTGAAATGCTTGGTATGTGTGGGATCTGACTATCTAGTTGTTTATCTTTAGTAGCCTCTCTTACCGGGAAATGTCTCCTAGTGTTTCCACCGAGCCATGGTAGCTTGCTACTGCTCCGGAACACTTAGGCTGGCCGGCATGTGTCCTTCTTCGTTCCTGTGTCTGTCCCTTCGGGGAAATGTCACGCGATGAATACCGGAGTCCTGTTAGCCCGCTACAGCCCGGTTCACCGGAGTCCTGCTAGCCCAGTGCTACAGCCTGGATTCACTCGCTGATGACCGACACGTTCGATGCTGGGTCATGGATGCCTGTCCCTGTAAGTCTGTGCCACTTTGGGTTTACGACTAGTCATGTCAGCCCGGGCTCTTTATCATATGGATGCTAGCGACACTATCATATACGCGAGCCAAAAGGCGCAAACGGTCCCGGGCAAAGGTAAGGCGACACCCGTGGGGATACCGTGCGTGAGGCCGCAAAGTGATATGAGGTGTTACCGGCTAGATCGGTGTGACATCGAGTCGGGGTCCTGACAGCCCTCCACCCTCGTGGGCCCCCTGTTGCTCCACCGACATACTCCTTCCTCCTATATATACCTACATACCCCCAAACGATCATATACGGAGCCAAAAACCTAATTCCACCACCGCAGCTTTCTGTATCCACGAGATCCCATCTTGGGGCCTGTTCCGGAGCTCCGCCGGACGGGGCATCGATCATGGAGGGCTTCTACATCAACACCATAGCCCCTCCGATGAAGTGTGAGTAGTTTACCTCAGACCTACGGGTCCATAGTTATTAGCTAGATGGCTTCTTCTCTCTTTTTGGAACTCAATACAATGTTCTCCCCCTCTCTCGTGGAGAACTATTCAATGTAATCTTCTTTTTGCGGTGTGTTTGTTGAGACCAATGAATTGTGGGTTTATGATAAAGTCTATCTATGAAAAATATTTGAATCTTCTCTGAATTCTTTTATGTATGATTGGTTATCTTTGCAAGTCTCTTCGAATTATCAGTTTGGTTTGGCCTACTAGATTGATCTTTCTTGCAATGGGAGAAGTTCTTAGCTTTGGGTTCAATCTTGCGGTGTCCTTTCCCAGTGACAGTAGGGGCAGCAAGGCACGTATTGTATTGTTGCCATCGAGGATAACAAGATGGGGTTTTCATCATATTGCATGAGTCTATCCATCTACATCATGTCATCTTGCTTAAGGCGTTACTCTGTTTTTAACTTAATACTCTAGATGCATGCTGGATAGCGGTCGATGAGTGGAGTAATAGTAGTAGATGCAGGCAGGAGTCGGTCTACTTGTCTCGGACGTGATGCCTATACAAATGATCATACCTAGATATTCTCATAACTATGCTCAATTCTGTCAATTGCTCAATAGTAATTTGTTCACCCACCGTAGAATACTTATGCTCTCGAGAGAAGCCACTAGTGAAACCTATGGCCCCCGGGTCTATCTTTATCATATTAATCTCCTACTACTTAGTTATTTCCTCTGCTTTTTACTTTGCCTTTATTTTACTTTGCATCTTTGTCACAAAAATACAAAAAATATTATCTTATCATATCTATCAGATCTCACTCTCGTAAGTGGTCGTGTAGGGATTGACAACCCCTATTCGCGTTGGTTGCGAGGATTTATTTGTTTTGTGTGGGTACAAGGGACTCGCGTGTAGCCTCCTACTGGATTGATACCTTGGTTCTCAAAAATTGAGGGAAATACTTATGCTACTTTGCTGCATCATCCCTTCCTCTTCGGGGAAAACCAACGCAGTGCTCAAGAGGTATCAAGAAGGATTTCTGGCGCAGTTGCCGGGGAGGTGTACACAAAACTCAACATACCAAGTACCCATCACATATCCTTATCTCCCGCATTACATTATTTGCCATTTGCCTCTCGTTTTCCTCTCCCTCACTTCACCCTTGTTGTTTTATTCGCCCTCTCTCTCTATCCTCCCTCTCTTTCGCTATTTGCCTCTTTTTGCCTGTTTGCTTTTTGTTTGCTTGTGTGTTAGTTTACTTGATTGCCTCAAATGGCTCTACCTAAATTTGGTGATCTCCACCTTAAAAGGCTAGAAGAGATCGAAAGCAATGTTAGGAGTTTTATGGTTTTGCAATTTGAACATAATAGTTTCTTCAGAAACGAGCTTAAGGAACAGAAAAGTTTTATGAGTTTTATGAATAAAGAGATTGATGATATGTCTAAAGAATTCGATGGTTTAACATCCCAGATTGCTTGCCTTGAGAAATTGACTGCTGAAATTTCGGATAAGCAGGCCACCTTAGTTAATAGGATGGCCGCTAAACCGGATTGCTATGAAAATAGAGATGAAGATCTAAAAGTTATTGATATGTCCCCTATTAAATCTTTGTTTTGTAATATGAATCTTGATAATGATGGGACTGAATATGATCCAGCTTTACCTAGAAGGAGTTCTAAGAATTCGGAATTTGTTGATCTTGATGCTAAAATTGACAAAAGAGGGATTGAAGAAATTAAAACCCTAGATCTTGCTAAACCCACTATTATGGATTTCAAGGAATTTAACTATGAAAATTGCTCTTTGATTGATTGTATTTCCTTGTTACAATCCATGCTAAATTCTCCTCATGCTTATAGTCAAAATAAAGCATTTACTAAACATATCGTTGATGCCTTGATGCAATCTTATGAAGAAAAACTTGAATTGGAAGTTTCTATCCCTAGAAAGCTTTATGGTGAGTGGGAACCAACTATTAAACTTAAAATTAAAGATCATGAATGTTGTGCTTTATGTGATTTGGGTGCTAGTGTTTCCACGATTCCAAAGACTTTGTGTGATTTGTTAGGTTTCCGTGATTTTGATGATTGCTCTTTAAACTTGCACCTTGCGGATTCCACTATTAAGAAACCTATGGGAAGAATTAATGATGTTATTATTGTTGCAAATAGGAATTATGTGCCTGTAGATTTTATTGTTCTTGACATAGATTGCAATCCTTCATGTCCTATTATTCTTGGTAGACCTTTCCTTAGAACGATTGGTGCAATTATTGATATGAAGGAAGGAAATATTAGATTCCAATTTCCATTAAGGAAAGGCATGGAACACTTTCCTATAAAGAAAATTAAATTACCTTATGAATCTATTGTGAGAGCCACTTATGGATTGCCTACCAAAGATGGCAATACATAGATCTATCCTTGCTTGTTATGCCTAGCTAGGGGCGTTAAACGATAGCGCTTGTTGGGAGGCAACCCAATTTTATTTTTATACCTTGCTTTTTGCTCCTGTTTAGTAATAAATAATTTATCTAGCCTCTGTTTTGGTTCTGTTTTTTGTGTTTAATTATTGTTTGTGCCAAGTAGAACCGTTGGTAAGACTTGGGGAAACTCTTGTTACACTTGCTGTAAAAAACAGAAACTTTAGCGCTCACGAGAACTACTTCCTTTTTTATTTGGAAATTGATATTTAGTTAATTATTTTTTAAGATGATTAGAAGATAAATTCCTCACGTCCAGAAATTTATTTTAGAATTTTTGGGGTTCCAGATCTTGCGCTAGCTACAGATTACTACAGACTGTTCTGTTTTTGACAGATTCTGTTTTTCGTGTGTTGTTTCCTTATTTTGATGAATCTATGGCTAGTAAAATAGTTTATAAACCATAGAGAAGTTGGAATAGAGTAGGTATAACACCAATATAAATAAAGAATTAGTTCATTACAGTACCTTGAAGTGATCTTTTGTTTTCTTTCGCTAACGGAGCTCACGAGATTTTCTACTTTAAGTTTTGTGTTGTGAAGTTTTCAAGTTTTGGGTAAAGATTTGATGGATTATGGAACAAGGAGTGGCAATAGCCTAAGCTTGGGGATTCCCATGGCACCCCCAAGATAATCTAAGGACACCTAAAAGCCAAAGCTTGGGGATGCCCCGGAAGGCATCCCCTCTTTCGTCTACTTCTATCGGTAACTTTACTTGGAGATATATTTTTATTCGCCACATGATATGTGTTTTGCTTGGAGCGTCTTGTATGATTTGAGTCTTTACTTTTTAGTTTACCACAATCATCCTTGCTGTACACACCTTTTGAGAGAGCCATACATGATTTGAAATTTGTTAGAATACTCTATGTGCTTCGCTTATATCTTTTGAGTTATATAGTTTTGCTCTAGTACTTCACTTATATCTTTTAGAGCACGGTGGTGGATTTGTTTTATAGAAACTATTGATCTCTCATGCTTCACTTAGATTATTTTGAGAGTCTTAAATAGCATGGTAATTTTCTTAAAATCCTAATATGCTAGGTATTCAAGACTAGTAAAATTATCTTATGAGTGTTTTGAATACTAAGAGAAGTTTGATGCTTGATGATTGTTTTGAGATATGGAGGTAATAATATCAAAGTCGTGCTAGTTGAGTAGTTGTGAAATTGAGAAATGCTTGTGTTGAAGTTTGCAAGTCCCGTAGCATGCACGTATGGTAAACGTTATGTAACAAATTTGAAACATGAGGTGTTATTTGATTGTCCTCCTTATGAGTGGCGGTCGGGGACGAGCGATGGTCTTTTCCTACCAATCTATCCCCCTAGGAGCATGCGCGTAGTGCCGAGATTTTTGATGACTTGTAGATTTTTTCAATAAGTATGTGAGTTGTTTATGACTAATGTTGAATCCATGGATTATAGGCACTCTCACCCATCCATCCTTGCTAGCCTCTTTAGTACCGTGCATTGCCCTTTCTCACATTGAGAGTTGGCGCAAACTTCACCGGTGCATCCAAACCCCGTGATATGATACGCTCTTTCACACATAAACCTCCTTATATCTTCCTCAAAACAGCCACCATACCTACCTATTATGGCATTTCCATAGCCATTCCGAGATATATTGCCATGCAACTTTCCACCATTCCATTTATCATGACACATTCATTATTGTCATATTGCTTAGCATGGTCATGTAGTTGACATAGTATTTGTGGGAAAGCCACCCTTCATAATTCTTTCATACATGTCACTCTTGGTCCATTGCATATCCTGGTACACCGCCGGAGGCATTCATATAGAGTCATCTTTTGTTCTAGTATCGAGTTGTAATCATTGAGTTGTAAATAAATAGAAGTGTGATGATCATCATTTTCTAGAGCATTGTCCCAAGTGAGGAATTATTAAAAAAAGAGAAAGGCCATAAAAAAGAGAAGGCCCAAAAAATGAGAGAAAAAGAGAGAAGGGACAATGTTACTATCCTTTGCCACACTTGTGCTTCAAAGTAGCACCATAATCTTCAGGATAGAGAGTCTCTTGTTTTGTCACTTTCATATACTAGTGGGAATTTTCATTATAGAACTTGGATTGTATATTCCAACAATGGGCCTCCTCAAGTGCCCTAGGTCTTCATGAGCAAGCAAGTTGGATGCACACCCACTTAGTTTCTTTTGTTGAGCTTTCATACATTTATAACTCTAGTGCATCCGTTGCATGACAATCCCTACTCCTTGCATTAACATCAATCGGTGGGCATCTCCATAGCCCATTGATTAGCCTCGTTGATGTGAGACTTTCTCCTTTTTTTGTCTTCTCCACATAACCCCCCTCATTATATTCTATTCCACCCATAGTGCTATGTCCATGGCTCGCGCTCATATATTGTGTGAAAGTTTATATGTTTGAGATTACTAAAGTATGAAACAATCTATTGGCTTGTCATCGGGGTTGTGCATGATGAGAGCATTCTTGTGTGACGAAAATGGAGCATGACTAAACTATATGATTTTGTAGCGATGAACTTTCTTTGGCCATGTTATTTTGAGAAGACATAATTGCTTAGTTAGTATGCTTGAAGTATTATTATTTTTATGTCAATATGAACTTTTGTCTTGAATCTTTCGGATCTGAATATCCATACCACAATTAAGAAGAATTACATTAATATTATGCCAAGTAGCACTCCGCATCAAAAATTCTGTTTTTATCATTTACCTACTCGAGGACGAGCAGGAATTAAGCTTGGGGATGCTTGATACGTCTCCAACGTATCTATAATTTTTGATTGCTCCATGCTATATTATCTACTGTTTTGGACATTATTGGGCTTTATTATCCACTTTTATATTATTTTTGGGACTAACCTATTAACTCGAGGCCCAGCCCAGAATTGTTGTGTTTTGCCTATTTTAGGGTTTCGAAGAAAATGAATATCAAACGGAGTCCAAATGGAATGAAACCTTTGGGAACGTGATTTTCTAAACAAACAAGACCCGGGAGACTTGGACCCAACGTCAAGACACAAAAGAGGAGGCCACGAGGTAGGAGGGCGCGCCCTCCGCCCTCGTGGGCCCCCTGTTGCTCCACCGACGTACTCCTTCCTCCTATATATACCTACATACCCCCAAACGATCAGATACGGAGCCAAAAACCTAATTCCACCGCCGCAACTTTCTGTACCCACGAGATCCCATCTTGGGGCCTGTTCCGAAGCTCCACCGGAGGGGGCATCGATCACGGAGGGCTTGTACATCAACACCATAGCCCCTCCGATGAAGTGTGAGTAGTTTAACTCAGACCTACGGGTCCATAGTTATTAGCTAGATGGCTTCTTCTATCTTTTTGGATCTCAATACAATGTTCTCCCCCTCTCTTGTGGAGAACTATTCAATGTAATCTTCTTTTTACGGTGTGTTTGTTGAGACCGATGAATTGTGGGTTTATGATCAAGTCTATCTATGAACAATACTTGAATCTTCTCTGAATTATTTTATGTATGATTGGTTATCTTTTCAAGTCTCTTCGAATTATCAGTTTGGTTTGGCCTACTAGATTAATCTTTCTTGCACTGGGAGAAGTGCTTAGCTTTGGGTTCAATCTTGCGGTGTCCTTTCCCAGTGACAGTAGGGGAAGAAAGGCACGTATTGTATTGTTGCCATCGACGATAACAAGATGGGGTTTTCATCATATTGCATGAGTCTATCCCTCTACATCATGTCATCTTGCTTAAGGCGTTACTCTGTTTTTAACTTAATGCTCTAGATGCATGCTGGATAGCGGTCTATGAGTGGAGTAATAGTAGTAGATGCAGGAAGGAGTCGGTCTACTTGTCTCGGACGTGATGCCTATATACATGATCATACCTAGATATTCTTATAATTATGCTCAATTCTGTCAATTGGTCAATAGTAATTTGTTCACCCACCGTAGAATACTTATGCTCTGGAAGCCACTAGTGAAACCTATGGCCCCCGGGTCTATCTTTATCATATTAATCTCCTACTACTTTGTTATTTCCTTTGCTTTTTACTTTGCGTTTATTTTACTTTGCATCTTTATCACAAAAGTACCAAAAATATTATCTTATCACATCTATCAGATCTCACTCTCGTAAGTGGCCGTGTAGGGATTGACAACCCCTATTCACGTTGGTTGTGAGGATTTATTTGTTTTGTGCAGGTTTGAGGGACTCGCGTGTAGCCTCCTACTGGATTGATACCTTGGTTATCAAAAACTGAGGGAAATACTTACACTACTTTGCTGCATCATCCCTTCCTCTTCGGGGAAAACCAACGCAGTGCTCAAGAGGTAGCAGGTGCCTCTCGTGTTCCATTGCCCTCACCATCATGGGCCTGCATGAGGAGGAACATGACCTGGAAGACAGACAACACAGGGGCACACACCAGCCTTGCCATTCGCTATCGTGAGCTCTACCCTCTTCTTCGCGTGCGGCAATTAGTGTGGCTCTACTTCCTCCCCTACCTGGATCAACATTGTCTATTCATGAGCTTTGTCTTGTGTAGCACCACAAACTTGTTCTGCCCTCTTCCTAACATCATATTTGATAACCCACAAGTATAGGGGATCACAACAGTTTTCAAGGGTAGAGTATTCAACCCAAATTTATAGATTCGACACAAGGGGAGCCAAAGAATATTTGTAAGTATTAGCAGTTGAGTTGTCAGTTCAACCACACCCGGAGATTAATTATCTGCAGCAAAGTGATCAGTAGCACAGTAATATGATAAATTGATAGAAGTGGTAACGGTAGCTGTGGTAACGGTAATAGCAGTAGCAGTTTTGTAGCAGTTGTAACAGTAGTAATACCAACTTAACAAGAACAATATGCGGAAAACTCGTAGGCATTGGATCGGTGAATTCGTTGGAAGATATTCATCATATAACAGTCATAACCTTGGGCGACACAGAACTAGCTCCAGTTCATAAATATAATGTACGCATGTATTCCGTAAATAGTCATATGTGCTTATGGAAAAGGACTTGCATGACATCTTTTGTCCTACCCTCCCGTGGCATCAGGGTCCATAAGGAAACTAAGGGATATTAAGGCTTCCTTTTAATAGAGAGCCGGAACAAAGCATTAACACATAGTGAATACATGAACTCCTCAAACTATGGTAATCGCCGGAAAGTATCCCAATTACTATCACCCTGGATTTACGAGTCATAACACGTAGCATGTGCATCTGACTTGCAAGATCATATCTAGAACATAGATATAATGGTAAAAACATAAATGGTTCAGATCTGAAATCATGGCACTCGGGCCCTAATGACAAGCATTAAGCATAGCAAAGTCATAGCAACATCAATCTCAGAACATAGTGGATATTAGGTATCAAGCCCTAATAAAACTAACTCGATTACATGATGAATCTCATCCAACTCCTCATCGACTGATAACCCACAAGTATAGGGGATCGCAACAGCTTTCGAGGGTAGAGTATTCAACCCAAATTTATTGATTCGACACAAGGGGAGCCAAAGAATGTTCTCAAGTATTAGCAGCTGAGTTGTCAATTCAACCACACTTGGAAACTTAGTATCTGCAGCAAAGTGTTTAGTAGCAAAGTAATCTGATAGTGATGGTAATGGTAACAAAAGAGTAATGAAAGCAAAGTAATGTTTTTGGTATTTTGTAGTGATTATAACAATAGCAACGGGGAAGTAAATAAGCGTAAACCAGTATATGGAAAGCTCGTAGGCATTGGATCAATGATGGATAATTATGCCGGATGCGGTTTATCATGTAATAGTCATAACATAGGGTGACACAGAACTAGCTCCAATTCATCAATGTAATGTAGGCATGTATTCCGAATATAGTCATACGTGCTTATGGAAAAGAACTTGCATGCCATCTTTTGTCCTACCCTCCCGTGGCAGTGGGGTCCTAATGGAAACTAAGGGATGTTAAGACCTCCTTTTAATAGAGAACTGGAACAAAGCATTAGCACATAGTGAATACATGAACTCCTCAAACTACGGTCATCACCGGTAAGTATCCCGATTATTGTCACTTCAGGGTTAATGGATCATAACACATAATAGGTGACTATAGCCTTGCAAGATAGGATCTAGAACTCTCATATATTGATGAAAACATAATAGGTTCAGATCTGAAATCATGGCACTCGGGCCCTAGTGACAAGCATTAAGCATAGCAAAGTCATAGCAACATCAATCTCAGAATATAGTGGATACTAGGGATCAAACCCTAACAAAACTAACTCGATTACATGGTGAATCTCATCCAACCCATCACCGTCCAACAAGCCTACGATGGAATTACTCACGCACGGCGGTGAGCATCATGAAATTGGTGATGGAGGATGGTTGATGATGACGATGGCGATGAACCCCCCTCTCCGGAGCCCCGAACGGACTCCAAATCAGCCCTCCTGAGAGGTTTTAGGGCTTGGCGGCGGCTCCGTATTGTAAAATGCGATGATTTCTTCTCTCCTATTTTTTTCTCCCCGAAAGCAGTTATATAGAGTTGTAGTTGGAGTCGGGGGGCTTCCTGGGGCCCACAAGGTAGGGGGTGCGTCCTAGGGGGGCGCGCCCCCACCCTCGTGAGAAGGGTGTGGGCCCCTTGGTCTTCATCTTTGGCGAGGATTTTTTTATTAATTATTGTAAGATATCCCGTGGAGTTTCAGGTCATTCCGAGAACTTTTGTTTTCTGCACATAAAACAACATCATGGCAATTCTGCTGAAAACAGCGTCAGTCCGGGTTAGTTCCATTCAAATCATACAAGTTAGAGTTCAAAACAAGGCAAAAGTGTTTGGAAAAGTAGATACGTTGGAGACGTATCAACTCCCCCAAACTTAAACCCTTGCTTGTCCTCAAGCAATTCAGTTGTCAAACTGAAAGAAATAAAGAAAAACTTTTACAAACTTTGTTTGCTCTTGTTGTTGTAAATATGTCAAGCTAGCATTCAAGTCTTCATCAAAGATTATAACTAACCACATTTGCAATAATTCTCAGGTCTCATGATTACTCATATCAACAACATAATCAACTAGCAAACCATAATAATAAATCTCGGATGACAACACTTTCTCAAAACAATCATAATATGATATAACAAGATGGTATCTCGCTAGCCCTTTCTAAGACCGCAAAACATAAATGCAGAGCACCTTTAAAGATCAAGGACTGACTAGACATTGTAATTCATGGTAAAAGAGATCCAATCATAGTCACACCCAATATAAATTAACAGTAATGAATGCAAATGACAGCTGCGCTCTCCACCTAGTGCTTTTTAATAAGAGGGTGATGACTCAACATAAAAGTAAATAGATATGCCCTTCACAGAGGGAAGCAGGGATTTGTAGAGGTGCCAGAGCTCGGTTTTAAAATAGAGGTGAATAATATTTTGAGTGGTATACTTTCATTGTCAACATAACAACCAAGAGATGGCGATACTTCCATGCTACACACATTATAGGCGGTTCCCAAACAGAATGGTAAAGTTTATACTCCCCCTCCACCAACAAACATCAATCCATGGCTTGCTCGAAACAACGAGTGCCTCCAACATACATCAGGTCCCAGGGGGAGTTTTGTTTGCAATTATTTTGATTTAGTTTGCATAAAGCATGGGAGTGGGCATCCCGGTGACCAGCCCTTTATCTCGTGAGTGAGGAGCGGAGTCCACTCCTCTTGAGAATAACCCGCCTAACATGGAAGATACAGAGAGCCCTAGTTGATACATGAGCTATTCGAGCATTCAAAACAGGATGATTATTTGAAGGTTTAGAGTTTGGCACATACAAATTTACTTGGAACGGCAGGTAGATACCGCATATAGGAAGGTATAGTGGACTGATGTGGGATAACTTCGGGGTTTAAGGAGTTTGGATGCACAAGCAATATTCCCGCTTAGTGCAGGTGAAGGCTAGCAAAAGACTGGGAAGCGACCAACTAGAGAGCGACAACAGCCATGTACATGCATTAAAATTAATAAACATTGGATGCAAGCATGAGTAGGATATAATCCACCATGAACATAAATATCGTGAAGGCTATGTTGATTTGTTTCAACTACATGCGTGAACATGTGCCAAGTCAAGTCACTTAAATCATTCAGAGGAGGATACCACCCTATCATACCACATCATAACCATTTTAATAGCATGTTGGCATGCAAGGTAAATCATTATAACTCATAGCTAATCAAGCATGGCACAAGCAACTATGATCTCTAATTGTCATTGCAAACATGTTTATTCATAACAAGCTGAATCAAGAATGATGAACTCATCATATTTACAAAAACAAAAGAGGCCGAGTTCATACCAGCGTTTCTCATCTAAATCAGTCCATCATATATCATCATAATTGCCTTTCACTTGCACGACCAAACGATGTGAATAATAATAAGAGTGCACGTGCATTGGACTAAGCTGGAATCTGTGAGCATTCAATAAACAGGAGAAGACAAGGCAATATGGGCTCTTTTGTCAGATAAACAATAATGCATATAAGAGCCACTTCAACAATTTAATCAAGGTCTTCTCCTAGTGACCCCCAAAGAAAAGAAATAAAACTATTTACACGGGAAAGCTCCCAACAAGCAAAAGAAGAACAGGAAATATTTTTGGGTTTTCTTTTAATTACTACTACAACATGGAAAGTAAATTAATTAAAAGCTACAACTATTTTTTTGGTTTTTTCTTCAGGTTTATCAAACACACAAGAAGAAAGCATAAAAGAAAATAAACTAGCATGGATGATACAATGAAAAAGTATGAGCACCGACATCTGGCAATGAGTGTGTGTGAACATAAATGTAATGTCGGTGAGAAATACATACTCCCCCAAGCTTAGGCTTTTGGCCTAAGTTGGTCTATGGCCACGGCTGGTGCAGGGTTCCGGTAGGCGTGGATAGCCGTCAGTGGAACAAGGTACTTGCCTACATTCAAATCAAACAAAGCAAGAGTAGGCAAGGTAATAGTCTCAGGATGATGTTTATTAAAGAACAATTGATATTTAAGCTCTCCTGCCCTATTCTTAACAATAAAATCATGTGCCACCATACTTTTATAATCTAAATAAACACGAGGCAGCACTTTTTCCTCCTTCTCAGCATGCCTAATAGGTATGTTAAAATATGCAGCTAGGCGTGTGGCATAGACGCCTCCAAAGATGGGACCCTTAGTACGGTTCATACTTAACCGTCTAGCAATAATGCCGCCCATACTAAAAGTGTTATCACTGTATAAACCTTGGAGCAAAATAATAATATCAGGGATACTAAGGTTTCCAGAGTTTCCAATTAAGCAACGACTAGCAAATAATGCAAAGTAACGTAAGACAGGAAAATGTATGCTAGTGATTCGTGCATCGGAAACCTTCCTAGTTTCCCCTACAGTGATAGTATTAATAAATCCCTCCACATCATCATGATGTGGTTCTTCTATCTTGCCCCCAAAAGGGACTAAAAAAATCCGACAAAAATCATAAAGTGACATCTCCTTATGCTCATCATATAAATGAAACTCCACCGTAGGTGGCGAGTTCCTAGAATGGAAATGAAAGTTTTGCACTAAGATATTTGTGAGTAAGAGATACTGATCGCATTGGTCGTGGAGGAAAGCGGCGAAGCCTGCATTATGAGCCAACTCATGAAAATCTTCATAAATCCCGGCTGCTCTCAACAAATCCTCAGAAGGCCATTCACACGCCCGAACCTCCGCGGTGCACGGCAAATTATACTTAGGCTTCGGTGCCTTTTCCTTCGAGGTTTGGCTCGATGAGCCCCTCAATAATCTCCTCATCATTTTCTGAAAAAATCTGAAATTTCTAGTAACTTCAAAATAAAAGCAAACCAAACTCAATAATATTGATAGCAACTACTCCTACAAGTGCCTAGGGCCTATATCATGCATCAAAACTACTTTTGACCATATAAATTTGACATGCAAGCTCAAGAATAGGGTCACCTAAACAACACAAATTTGAAATGAATAAAGCACTAGAACAAAAAATAATTGGACCAATGGAGGAGTCACATACCAAGGAACAATCTCCCCAAGCAGTTTTGTGAGAGGTGCTCTGAGCAAGGAGATCGAAAATGGCAGCAAAACGAGCTTGGACTCAGGTTTGAGTTGGTTTTTTGTGTCTGGGGGAGGAAGATGAAGTGTGTGGCTGGAAGAATAAGTGGAGGAGGGCCACCGTGGGCCCATGAGGCAGGAGGCGCGCCCTAGGGGGGTGGGTGTGCCCTCCACCCTCGTGCCAAGGTGGTTGGCCCCCCTGGTGTGTTCTTTGTTCCATAAATCCTCAAATATTCTATTAAAATCATATTTAATTTTCAGGGCATTTGGAGAACTTTTATTTTTGAGGTATTTTTATATATTGCACGGATAATCAGATAACAGATAGAAAATTATTTATTTTTACTTTATGTCAACTAAATAACAGAAAGTATAGAGAGGGTACAGAAGGTTGTGCTTCTAGTTTCATCCATCTCATGCTCGTCAAAAGGAATCCACTAACAGGGTTGATCAAGTCTTGTTAACAAACCCATACCGATTAACATGAAACCAGAGAAATTTCAAATAACACTAGGTTACCTCAACAGGGATATGCACATCCCCAATAATAAGTATATCATATTTCTTCTTGACAGTAGGGAGAGGAAATTCAAAACCTCCAAATATAATCAATGGAATTTTTTTGATAGAATTGATACTATGAACTTGAGGTTGTTTCCTCGGAAAGTGTACCGTATGCTCATTACCATTAACATGAAAAGTGACATTGCCTTTGTTGCAATCAATAACAGCCCCTGCAGTATTAAGAAAGGTCTTCCAAGAATAATAGGCATACTATCGTCCTCGGGAATATCAAGAATAACAAAGTCCGTTAAAATAGTAACGTTTGCAACCACAACAGGCACATCCTCACAAATACCGACAGGTATTGCAGTTGATTTATCAACCATTTGCAAAGATATTTCAATAGGTGTCAACTTATTCAAATCAAGTCTACGATATAAAGAGAGAGGCATAACACTAACACCGGCTCCAAGATCACATAAAGCAGTTTTAACATAGTTTCTTTTAATGGAGCGTGGTATAGTAGGTACTCCTGGATCTCCAAGTTTCTTTGGTATTCCACCCTTAACAGTATAATTAGCAAGCATGGTCAAAATTTCAGCTTCTGGTATCTTTCTTTTATTTGTAATAATATCTTTCATGTACTTAGCATAAGGATTTGTTTTCAGTATATCAGTCAATCACATACGCAAAAATATAGGTCTAATCATTTCAGAAAAGTGCTCAAAATCCTCATCATCCTTTTTCTTGGATGGTTTGGGAGGAAAAGGCATGGGTTTCTGAACCCAAGGTTCTCTTTCTTTACCATGTTTCCTAGCAACAAAGTCTTTCTTATCATAACGTTGATTCTTTGATTGTGGGTTATCAAGATCAACAGCAGGTTCAATTTCTACATCATTATCATTACTAGGTTGAGCATTAATATGAACTTCATCATTAACATTTTCATTAGGTTCATGTTCATTACTAGATTGTGTTTCAGCATCAGACATAGAGATTTTATTTGGATTATCAGGTGATTCAGCAATAGGTTCACTAGAAGTTTGCACAGTTCTATCATTTTTCTTTTTCTTCTTTTTAGAAGAACTAGGTGCATCAATTTCATTTCTCTGAGAATCTTGCTCAATTCTCTTAGGGTGGCCTTCAGGATACAAAGGTTCCTGAGTCATTCTACCAGTTCTAGTAGCCACTTTAACAACATAATCATTTTTCTTACTATTCATCTCATTGAGCAATTCTTTTTGAGATTTAAGTACTTGTTCTACTTGAGTGGTAACCATAGAAGCATGTTTGCTAACAAGTTTAAGTTCACCTCTAATATTAGCCATATAATCACCAAAGTATTTAATCATATCAACATCTTGTTTTAATTGTCTACCAAAATAAGCATTGAAGTCTTCTTGCTTAAACATAAAATTACCAAACTCATCCAAGCATTGACTAGCAATTTTAGTAGGAGGGATTTTAGCTTTATCATATCTATAGAGAGAATTTACCTTTACTACCTGTGTCGGGTTATCGAGGTTTGGAGGTTCTTCAATAAATAAAGGATTAAGATCATATATTTCTTCATCAGGCGGTAAATTAAGACCATGTATTTCTTCAATAGGAGGTAAATTCTTAACATCTTCAGCTTTAATACCTTTTTCTTTCATAGATTTCTTTGCCTCTTGCATATCTTCAGGACTGAGAAATAGAACACCTCTCTTCTTTGGAGTTGGTTTAGGAATAGTATCATTAATTGGAGCAGGAGCTGCCTCAGGAGCTAGCTCAGGAGGTGCCCAATTATTTTCATTTGTCAACATATTATTCAATAAGATTTCAGCTTCATCCGGTGTTCTTTCCCTAAAAAGAGAACCAACACAACTATCCAGGTAATCTCTAGAAGCATCGGTTAGTCCATTATAAAAGATATCAAGTATTTCATTTTTCTTAAGAGGATGATCAGGCAAAGCATTAAGTAACTTGAGAAGCCTCCCCCAAGATTGTGGGAGACTCTCTTCTTTAATTTGCACAAAGTTGCATAGTTCCTTTAAAGCAACTTGTTTCTTATGAGCAGGGAAATATTTAGCAGAGAGGTAATAAATCATATCCTGGGGACTACGCACACAACCAAGATCAAGAGAATTAAACCATATCTTAGCATCACCCTGTAATGAGAACGGAAATATTTTAAGGATATAAGTAGCGAGATCTCTCATCATTAGTGAACAGGGTGGCTATATCATTTAATTTAGTAAGATGTGCTATAACAATTTCAGATTCATAACCATGAAAAGGATCAGATTCAACCAAAGTAATTATATTAGGATCAACAGAGAATTCATAATCCTTATCAGCAACACATATAGGTGAAGTAGCAAAAGCAGGGTCAGGTCTCATCCTAGCATTTGGAGATTGCTTATTCCATTTAGCTAATAACCTTTTGAGTTCATATCTATCTTTGCAGGCTAAAATAGCTAAAGAAGCATCTTGATCAAATAAATAACCCTCGGGAATAACAAGTGATTCTTCATCATCACTTTCATCTTCATAATCAGATTCAATATTTTCAATCTCTCTAGCCCTAGCAAGTCGTTCCTATAGAAAATCACTAAGTGGCATAGTGGTATCAGGCATAGAGGTAGTTTCATCATAAATATCATGCATAGCAGAAGTAGCATCATCAATAACATGCGACATATCAGAACGAATAGCAGAAGCGGGTGTAGGTGTCGCAATCTTACTCATAACAGAAGGTGAATCAAGTGCAGAGCTAGATGGCAGCTCCTTACCTCCCCTTGTAGTTGAGGGATAGATCTTGGTTTTTGGATCTCTCAAGTTCTTTATAGTGTCCAATAGATATAAATCCCAAGTGACTCGAAGAATAGAGCTATGCTCCCTGGCAACGGCGCCAGAAATTAGTCTTGATAACCCACAAGTATAGGGGATTGCAACAGCTTTCGAGGGTAGAGTATTCAGCCCAAATTTATTGATCCGACACAAGGGGAGCCAAAGAATATTCTCAAGTATTAGCAGCTGAGTTGTCAATTCAACCATACCTGGAAACTTAGTATCTGCAGCAAAGTGTTTAGTAGCAAAGTAATCTGATAGTGATGGTAACGGTAACAAAAGAGTAATGAAAGCAAAGTAATGTTTTTGGTATTTTGTAGTGATTGTAACAATAGCAACGGGAAAGTAAATAAGCGTAAACTAGTATATGGAAAGCTCGTAGGCATTGGATCAATGATGGATAATTATGCCGGATGCGGTTCATCATGTAACAGTCATAACATAGGGTGACACAGAACTAGCTCCAATTCGTCAATGTAATGTAGGCATGTATTCCGAATATAGTCATACGTGCTTATGGAAAAGAACTTGCATGACATCTTTTGTCCTACCCTCCCGTTGCAGCGGGGTCCTAATGGAAACTAAGGGATATTAAGGCCTCCTTTTAATAGAGAACCGGAACAAAGCATTAACACATAGTGAATACATGAACTCCTCGAACTACGGTCATCACCGGTAAGTATCCCGATTATTGTCACTTCGGGGTTAACGGATCATAACACATAATAGGTGACTATAGACTTGCAAGATAGGATCTAGAACTCTCATATATTGATGAAAACATAATAGGTTCAGATCTGAAATCATGGCACTCGGGCGATAGTGACAAGCATTAAGCATAGCAAAGTCATAGCAACACCAATCTCAGAACATAGTGGATACTAGGGATCAAACCCTAACAAAACTAACTCGATTACATGGTGAATCTCATCCAACCTATCACTGTCCAGAAAGCCTACGATGGAATTACTCACGCACGGCGGTGAGCATCATGAAATTGGTGATGGAGGATGGTTGATGATGACGACGGCGACGAATCCCCCTCTCCGGAGCCCCGAACGGACTCCAGATCAGCCCTCCCTAGAGGTTTTAGGGCTTGGCGGCGGCTCCGTATAGTAAAACGCGATGATTTCTTCTCTCCTATTTTTTTCCCCGAAAGCAGTTATATAGAGTTGGAGTTGGACTCGAGGGGCTTCTAGGGGGCCCACGAGGTAGGAGCGCGCCCCCACCCTCATGAGAAGGGTGTGGGCCCCCTGGTCTTCATCTTTGGCGAGGATTTTTTATTATTTATTGTAAGATATCCCATGGAGTTTCAGGTCATTCCGAGAACTTTTGTTTTCTGCACATAAAACAACATCATGGTGATTCTGCTGAAAACAACGTCAGTCCGGGTTAGTTCCATTCAAATCATACAAGTTAGAGTCCAAAACAAGGGCAAAAGTGTTTGGAAAAGTAGATACGTTGGAGACGTGTCATCAACCAACGAGCCTACGAAGGAATTACTCACTCCCGATGGCGAGCATCATGGAATTGGTGATGAAGGAGGGTTGGTGATGATGAAGATCGAAGATTCCCCTCTCCGGAGCCCCGAACGGGCTCCAGATCTAGCCTCCCGATGAAGAATAGGAAGTGACGGTGGCTCCGTATCGTGAAACGCGATGAAACTTCCTGCCCTGTTCTTGCTCCGAAAATAGGGATTTATAGTGCTGGAATTAGGGTCTACAGAGCCCCGAGGGCCCCACAACCCACCAGGGTGCGCCTAGAGGGGGTGGCACGCCCTGGTGTCTTGTGGTCAGCCAGGGGCCCCCCTCCGGTGGTTCTTGGTTCCATTATTTTTATTTATTCTGAAATAATTCTCCTAAAAGTTTCATCCAAATCTGAGAACTTTCATTTCTGCACAAAAACAACACCATGGTAGCTCTGCTGAAAACAACGTCAGTCCGGGTTAGTTTCATTCAAATCTTGCAAATTAGAGTCCAAAACAAGAGCAAAAGCGTTAGGAAAAGTAGATGTGATGGATACATATCAATATTCATGGCCCCTAAGTACGCAGGTGAGTCCCCAACCATCTCTCTCTCTCTCTCTCCCTCCCTCGCCCTACAATTTCTAGAATCAGGAGCGGAAGAAGCGGCAGGCGGTTTGGAGGTGGGCAGTGGGAGGTCTCGCCCAACTTTATTGTGTATGTTTACTTGGCATGGGTAAGGTTCACGTTCTGCGGGCAATCCATAGAGACACATCACTTGTGAACAAAGAAAAGTTACCAGCAATAAAAAAAGTTTCATATAGTTTGCTTAGCTTCTTTGTTGTCTTTGTCGTTTGCGTCATGGGCGCAAACACTTGTTCGCAACAATCACCTTTTATTACGTCGTCCCATTCCATTGTTTTTTTACATCTGATAGTTATAAAATTGTAGAGTGCATATGCCGGCATGAATTTAGATGTCCCATGAGAAGTGCACCATTGTAGGTTGCCAGATATCAAAGCTTAAAACAGAGATAAATGTAATTTGGGGAGGTACACCCTTCTTGTCAATGTTGCGACCAAGATTTATCAATATCTTCCATGCTAAAAAAATTAGCGGCGGTTCCCAAGCAATAAAAGTAAAGGTTTACTCCCACCAAGAAACACACTCCACGGCTAGCCTAATCCATGGGTACCGTCCATACCAACAACAATCCTGGGGGAGTTTCATTTAATTATTTGCTATTTTTTATTTCGGGACTGGGCATCCCAATTACCGCCCCTCTTGTGCAAGGATGAGTGAATAAACACTCATCATGAGAATAACCCGCTTAGCATGGAAGATACTAACTACCCCCTATTGCTCCATGAGCGGTCCAGGCACACAAAACAGATGTTCATTTGAAATTTTAGTGGTGGCACATGCAAATTTACTTGGAACGGCAGGGTAATACCGCATATAGGTAGCTATAGTGGACTCATCTAGAATAAATTTGGTTTAAGGATTTTGATGCACAAGAAGTATTTCCAATTAGTACAGGTGAAGGCTAGCAGATAGGTTGAGAAGCGGCCAGCTAGAGAGCGAAAACGGTTACAAACATGTGTTATGCATAATCAACATTGAATACTAGCATGAGTAGGATATGAACACCATGAACATAAATATCATAGAGGCTATGTTGGTTGTGATTCAATTACATGTATGAACATGTGCCAAGTCAAGCCACTTGAAACATTTAGAGGAGGATAACATATCATCATACTACATCACAATCATTTTAATGCATGTTGACATCCAAGATAAATCATTATTCACTCCCAGCTACTAAAGCATGGCATGAGCAACTATAATCTCTAATTGTCATTGCAAACATGTTTGCTCATAATATGTCGAATCATGGATACTAGGTTAAACACATTTACAAAAACAAAAGCAAGTTGAGTTCATACGCACTTCTCTCTACCACAGTCACTTCATCAAATATCATCATTATTGCCTTTCACTTGCATGACCGAATGTTATGGAAATAATAATAGTGCAAGAGTGTTGTGGACTAAGCTAGAATCTATAAACATTTTATTGAAAAGGAGAAGACAAGGTAATATTGGCTCTTTGTTAAATCAACATTAATGCATATAAGAGCCATTCAACATTTTCATCATGGTCTCCTCCTTGGTATGACTCAACAAAAGAAAAGGTAAAGGGATTCAGAGAAACACACTGAAATATTTTTGGAGTTTTTAGTTTTTCTTGAAGAGAGCAAATTAAAGACAGAAAAACAAAAGACAAGAAAAACTATTTACATGGGAAAGCTCGCAACAAGCAAAACAAGAATCGAGGAATATTTTTGGGTTGTCTTCTAATACTACAACTAAATTAAACTAGAAAGGAAACCGAAAAGAAGTAGGAAATATTTTTTGGATTTTCTCAAAGTTTTTCAAACACTCAAGTAGAAAGCGAGAAAATAAATCTAACATGGATAATACAATGAAAAAGTATGAACACCGACAACTAGAATGAAATGTGTGAACATGAATATAATGCTAGTGGAAATACGTACTCCCCCAAGCTTAGGCTTTTGGCCTAGCTTGGTAATCACCATCCGCAGTAGCCATCTGGATCCATGTGGAAGTGTTGTGGCGGCGGCACCTGAGCGTCCCACTACTGAGGCTCCTGCTCTGCCGATGCCTGGTCATTCTGGTAGGCAACGATGTCCTCTGGCATGACCTTGTACCCGCCCCTGGCAATAAAATCAAACAAAGCAGGTGCAGGCAATGGGATAATATCACGGGTTTCCACACTAAAAACCAAGTTGTATCGAATGTCATGAAATGAATCAGCGGCATCCATAAACTGGTGATCCTTCAACGCCTGATGATCGAGATAAACTCGGGACAAAGGATAACTGTGTTGGCATATTTGAACATTAAAGCGTCTCGCTATGCGAGTGGCATAAATACCCCCATGAATTTTTCCCTCTGTTCTGTTGAGGCGCAGACAACATGCAATAATAGCCCCTAGGCTAAAGGTGTGATCATTGTATAGTGCATGGTGTAAAATGGCGAGGTCGGGGGCACAGAGTGCACCCAACATCTCCCTAGCAGTTAAAAACTTCGAGATGAATAAAGCAAGGTAATGCACAAAAGGAAACTGCAAACTAGTGGCGGTGGCTTTCGACACACCTCTTTCATCACCCACTGTCAGGGCGAGGTAGAAGTCCTCAAATTCTGCGGATCTAGGCTCTCTTAAGTCTCCGTCAGAGGGAATCAAACATATGTCACAAAATTCAGTTGGTGGCATCTGATGAGGTTCAACATATAAATTAAATCGCACCTCAGGAGGATTATTCCTACTCAAAAAATGAAAAATTTGCACAAAGGAGTTCGTGAGGAGGTGGTGCTGGTCACACTCATCTGCAAGGAAGTTGGTCAGCTTGGCATTCGCCATGAATTGGGCAAACTCTTGATGGAACCCAGCCTCATCCATGAAGGCATTATGCAGCCATTCGCATGGTCGCACCTCTGCCATTATCGGAATGTTGAGGTCATTGCCCGATGATTCCCCAATGACTCCCTTAGCATTCTTCTTGGAGGAAAACTTTCTGAAAATACTCATCTTATTCCTATAAATAAATTTTTGAAAATTTTAGTCCACAAAATTTTCAACCAAACTTCATAAGATTGATAGTAACTACTCAATATGGATGCCTAAAGGCCATATTAAGCTTTCAAACTACTTAGAACTCTAAGAATTCAACATGCAAGCCCATTTACAGCAGCACCAAGAGTAGTTGATCATTCAAAATATATATTAAAGCAAAAACTAATTGGAGCAATGGAGGAGTCACATGCCAAGTAGCAATCCTACAAACAGTTTTGAAAACGGAGCTTCGAGTAAAGAGATCGAAATCTGCGGGTTTGAGAGCAAGAACACGAGAGAGAGAGAGAGAGAGAGCTATGACGATTTTTTCTGGATGTAGGAGATGACATGGGCTAAAGGGATAAGTGAGGGGGGCAAGTGGGGACCACAACCCACCAGGGCGCACCTAGGGTTGCTGGCGTGCCCTGGTGTCTTGTGGACACCAGGGGCACCCCCTCTCTATTATTATTTGCATGAGAAATTCAGAAATATTCAGAAAAAAACATATTAAAATTTCAGGGCATTCTGAGAACTTTTATTTTTCACCACTTTTTAATTGCATGGGAAATTCACAAAACATACTAAACATGGCATTTTATTTTATTTAACTAGGAAAAACAGAAAACAAAAGGTGGGATCAGAAGGATGTGCCTACTAAGCTCATCAACTTCATACCTCTCAAAAATAATCCATTAATAAGGTTGGTCAAGTCTTATTAACAACCACTTTCAATTAGCATAAAACCGAAGAACTTCCGTAAAATACTAAGTTACCTCAACGGGGATATGCAGATCTCCAACAATAAATATATCATATTTATTTTTGACAGTAGGTAAAGGGAGTTGAAAACTTCTAATAGTGATTGTCGGAGACTTTTCAATAACATTAATACCATTCATTTGAAATTGTTTCTTCAGAAAGTGCACCATATGCTCATTACCATTGATATGAAAAGTGACCTTCCTTTTATTGCAATCAATAACAGCCCTTGCAGTATTCAAAAAGGGTCTAGCAAGGATAATTGACATGTTGTCGTCCTTGGGAATCTCAAGTATAACAAAGTCTGTTAGGATAGTAACATTTGCAACAACAACGGGCACATCCTCACAAACACAGATAGGTATGAAAGTTGATTTATCAGCCATTTGCAAATATATTTGAGTAGGTGTGAGTTTATTCAAATCAAGTCTTTTATATAAAGAGAAAGGCATAACACTAACACCAGCTCCTAGATCACACAAAGCAGTTTTGACATAATTTTTTTGATGGAGCAAGGTATAGTTGGTATTCCTGGATCTCCAAGATTTTTAGGTACTCCATCTTTAAAAGAATAGTTAGCAAGCATGGTGTATATTTCAGCTTCAGGTATTTTTCTTTTATTAGTGATGATGTCTTTGAAGTATTTTGCATAAGGGGCCATCTTTAATATATCAGTCAAGCGGGTACGCAAAAATACATGCCTAAGCATTTTAGCAAAGCGTTTAAATTCTTCACCATCTTTTTTCTTAGTCAGTTTAGGTGGAAAGGGAATGGGTTTTTGAACCCATGGTTCTCCTTCTTTTCCATGTTTTCTAGCAACAAAGTCTCTTTTATCATATCTTTTATTTTTAGGTTGTGGGTTATCAAGATCAACAGCAGGTTCTATCTCAACATCATTATATGGTTATTTATCATTGTCTGGTTGAGTATCTTCGTGAACACCATCATTATCTTTTTCATTATCACTATATGCATGTTCATTATCGGATTGAGTTTCAGCATCAGATATAGAGACATCATTATTGTCCTCGGGGTTTTTTTCTTTTTCAGGTTCACTAGAGGTATGCAAAGTCTTGTCATTTTTCTTTCTCTTTGTTTAGAAGGACTAGGTGTATCGGTGTTAATTCTTTGAGAGTCTTGTTCAATTCTTTTAGGATGTCCCTCGGATAAACTGGTTCCCAAGTCATTCTACCTCCTCTAATAGCATGATCATTCATATTATTGTTCATTGATACGTCTTCAATGTATCTATAATTTTTTATTGTTCCATGCTATTATATTATCTATTTTGGATGTTTATGCATTAATATGCTATTTTATATTATTTTTGGGACTAACCTATTAACCTAGAGCCTAGTGCCAGTTTTTGTTTTTTCCTTGTTTTTGAGTTCTATAGAAAAGGAATATCAAACGGAGTCCAAACGGAATAAAACTTTTTTGATGATTTTTCTTGGACCAGAAGACATCCACGGAACTTGGAGAGGGGGCAGAGGAGTCCCGAGGAGTCCACAAGCCTCCTAGGCGCACCCCAGGGGGTGCGCGCCCTGAGGGCTTGTGGGCCCCTCGGGTGTCCTCTAATCCTAATATTTGCTCCATAAATACCCAAATATTAGCAAACCATCAGAGAGAACCACAAAAATACTTTCCTGCCGCTGCAAGCCTCTGTTCCCGTGAGATCCCATCTCGGGGCCTTTTCCGGCACCCTGCCAGAGGGGGGTTCGATCATGGAGGGCATCTATATCAACCTTACTACCCTTTCGTTGAAGCATGAGTAGTTTACCACAGACCTAAGGGTCCATAGCTAGTAGCTAGATGGCTTCTTCTCTCTCTATGATCTTCAATACCATGTTCTCCTTGATGTTCTTGGAGTTCTATCCGATGTAATATTCTTTTGCAGTGTGTCTATCAAGATCCAATGAATTGTGGATTTATGATCAGATTATCTATGAATATCATTTGAGTCTTTTCTGAACTCTTTTATGATCAAATATCTTTGTATTTCTCTTTGAATTATCGGTTTGGTTTGGCCAACTAGATTGGTTTTTCTTGCAATGGGAGAGGCGCTTAGTTTTGGGTTCAATCTTGCGGTGTCCTCACCCAGTGACATAGTAGGGGTAGCAAGGCACGTATTGTATTATTGCCATCAAGGGTAAAAGATGGGTTTTCATCATATTGCTTGAGTTTATCCCTCTACATCATGTCATCTTACTTAAGGCATTACTCCGTTCTTGTGAACTTAATACTCTAGATGCATGTTGGATAGCGGTCGATGTGTGGAGTAATAGTAGTAGATGCAGGCAAGAGTCAGTCTACTTGACGCGGACGTGATGCCTATATTCATGAACATTGCCTTGGATATCGTCATAACTTTGCGCTTTTCTATCAATTGCTCGACGGTAATTTGTTTACCCACCGTATGTTTTCTTTCAAGAGAGAATCCTCTAGTGAAACCTATGGCCCCCGGGTCTATTTTCCGTCATATATTTCCAGATCTATAAACCAAAAAACCCAAAAAAAACTTTGCTCTAATTTATTTAGATTTATTTCAGTTTTCCTTTTTATTTATCTTTTATACCTATCTCTAGTAGATCTCACTCTTGTTAGACGCCGTGAAGGGATTGACAACTCCTTTTTCACGTTGAGTGCAAGTGTTTGTTAGTTTGTGCATGTGCATAGATTGGAGACTTGCTTTTGACTCCTACTGGATTGATACCTTGGTTCTTAATAGAGGGAGATACTTATCTCTACTTTGCTGCATCACCCTTTCCTCTTCAAGAGAAAAATCAACCCAAGCTCAAGAAGTAGCATTCATTTCACTAAGCAATTCTCTTTAAGATTTAGCAACTTATTCTAACTGGGTACAGTATTCAAGATATCTTCCGATATGCCGATAAATCGACCGATTTATCGCTTACTGCTGTCAGACTGATAAGATAAATCAGCCGATAAATCTGCCGATATGGCGATAAATCGGCCGATATGCCGATAAACTGGCCGATTTACCCCTTATCATGGGTCGACCGATAAGTTCCCGATAAGCGATATCCCCAACATTGACTGGGTATGTACCACAGAAGCATGTTTTCCTACACCCCTAGCATCATTAGTGATTCTAAATAACAAGTCACTCAAGCGAGCAATCATATCAGAGTTGTATTTCAGTTGTTTCATAACATTTGCATTGAAGTGGTCTTGTTTGATTATGTACCTATCAAATTCATATAGGCATTGACTAGGGTGTTTGTTGTGAGGGATGCAACTTCCATCAAACTTAATGAAAGAATTTACCTCTACCACTTGCAGAGGTGGTGTGTCAAGACCATGTATTTCTTCAATAGGTGGTAAATTCTTAACATCTTTAGCTTTAATACCTTTTTTCCTTCATGCATTTCTTTACCTCTTGCATATCTTCTGGACTGAGAAATAAGATATCCCTCTTCTTCGGAGTGGGTTTAGGCGGTGGTTCAGGAAGAGTCCAATCATCATAATTCTTCAATATATTATTCAATAATGCCTCAGCTTGTCGAGCAGTTCGTTACCTACAAACACAACCAACACAATTGTCTAGGAAGTCCCTAGAAGCATCGGTTAGTCCATTATAGAAGATATCAAGTATTTCATTTTTCTTAAGAGGATGATTAGTGATACGTCTCCAACGTATCTATAATTTTTGATTGCTCCATTCTATTATATTATCTATTTTGGATGTTAATGGGCTTTATTTTACATTTTTATATCATTTTTGGGACTAACCTACTAACGGGAGGCCCAGCCCAAATTGTTGTTTTTTTGCCTATTTTAGAGTTTCGCAGAAAAGGAATATCAAACGGAGTCCAAACGGAATGAAACATTCGGGAACGTGATTTTCTCAACAAACGTGATCCATGAGACTTGGAGTGGGCGTCAAGAAACAATTGAGGAGGCCACGAGGCAGGGGGGCACGCCTACCCCCTCGGGCGCGCCCTCCGCCCTGGTGGGCCCCTCATTGCTCCACCGACGTACTTCTTCCTCCTATATATATCCACGTACCCCTCCCCAAACATCCAGGAGCACCACGAAAACCTGATTCCACCGCCACAACCTTCTGTACCCAAGAGATCCCATCTTGGGGCCTTTACCGGAGCTCCGCCGGAGGGGGCATTGATCACGAAGGGACTCTACATCAACTGCATGGCATCTCAGGTGATGTGTGAGTAGTTTACTTCAGACCTTCGGGTCCATAGTTATTAGCTAGATGGCGTCTTCTCTCTCTTTGGATCTCAATACAAAGTTCTCCTTGATTTTCTTGGAGATCTTTTTGATGTAATCTTCTTTTGCGGTGTGTTTGTCGAGATCCGGTGAATTGTGGGTTTATGATCAAGTTTATCTATGAACAATATTTGATTCTCCTATGAATTCTTTTGTGTATGATTGATTTATCTTTGCAAGTCTCTTCGAATTATCAGTTTGGTTTGGCCTACTAGATTGATCTTTCTTGCAATGGGAGAAGTGCTTAGCTTTGGGTTCAATCTTGCGGTGCTCGATCCCAATGATAGTAGGGGAAACAAGTCGTATTGTATTGTTGCCATCGAGGATAAAAAGATGGGGTTTATATCATATTACATGAGTTTATCCCTCCACATCATGTCATCTTACTTAAAGCATTACTCTGTTCTTATGAACTTAATACTCTAGATGCATGATGGATAGCGGTCGATGTGTGGAGTAATAGTAGCAGATGCAGAATCATTTTGGTCTACTTGTCGCAGACGTGATGCCTATATACATGATCATACCTAGATATTCTTATAACTATGCTCAATTCTATCAATTGCTCGACAGTAATTCGTTTACCCACTGTAATACTTATGCTATTGAGAGAAGCCACTAGTGAAACCTATGGCCCCTGGGTCTATCTTCCATCATATTAATCTTCCAACACTTAGTTATTTCTATTGTCGTTTATTTTACTTCGCATCTTTATTTGTCTTTATCATAAAAATACCAAAAATATTATCCTATCATATCTATCAGATCTCGCTCTCGTAAGTGACCGTGAAGGGATTGACAACCCATTTATCGCATTGGTTGCGAGGTTCTTATTTGTTTGTGTAGGCACGTGGGACTCGAGCGTGATCTCCTACTGGATTGATACCTTGGTTCTCAAAAACTGAGGGAAATACTTACGCTACTTTACTGCATCACCCTTTCCTCTTCAGGGGAAAACCAACGCAGTGCTCAGGATTTCTGGCGCCGTTGCCAGGGAGATTCGCGCCAAGTCAAGTCAAGATTTGACTCCCGACAACGAGCCATTTCTAGCGCCGTTGCCGGAGAGTCTACGCACAAGTCAAGACATACCAAGTACCCATCACAAACTCTTATCCCTCACATTACATTAATTTCCATTTGCCTCTCGTTTTCCTCTCCCCCACTTCACCCTTGCCATTTTATTCACCCTCTTTTTCCGTTCCCCTTCTCTTTTTTCTATTTGCCCTTTTTTCGCTTGCTTCTTGTTTGCTCGTGTGTTGGATTGCTTGCTTGTCACGATGGCTCAAGACAATACTAAATTGTGTGAATTTACCAATACCAACAACAATGATTTTCTTAGCACTCCGATTGCTCCTCTTACCGATGCTGAATCTTGTGAAATTAATGTTGGTTTGTTGAATCTTGTCATGAAAGATCAATCCGCCAGCCTTCCTAGTGAACATGTCGCTACCCATCTAAATAGCTTTGTTGATTTGTGTGATATGCAAAAGAAGAAAGATGTGGATAATGATATTGTTAAATTGAAGCTATTTCCTTTTTCCCTTGAAGATCGTGCTAAAGCTTGGTTTTTGTCTTTGCATAAAAATAGTATTGATTCATAGAATAAGTGCAAAGATGCTTTTATCTCTAAGTATTTTCCTTCCGCTAAGACCATCTCTCTTAGAAACGATATTATGAATTTTAAGCAACTTGATCATGAACATGTTGCACAATCTTGGGAGAGGATGAAATTAATGATACGTAATTGCCTTACACATGGTTTGAATCTTTGGATGATTATACAGAGTTTTTATGCTGAATTGAATTTTGCTTCTAGAAATCTTTTAGATTCGGCCGTGGGAGTGCTACCTCTTGAGCACTTGCGTTGGTTTTCCATTGAAGAGAAAAGGGTGGTGCAGCAAAGTAGTGTAAGTATTTCCCTCAGTTTTTGAGAACCAAGGTATCAATCCAGTAGGAGGCTACGCGCCAGTCCCTCGCACCTACACAAAACAAATAAATCCTCACAACCAACGCAATAAGGGGTTGTCAATCCCTACAAGGTCACTTACGAGAGTGAGATCTGATAGATATGATAAGATAATATTTTTGGTATTTTTATGATAAAGATGCAAAGTAAAATAAAAGCAAAGCAAATAACTAGGTATTGGAAGATTTAATATGATGAAGATAGACCCGGGGGACATAGATTTCACTAGTGGCTTCTCTCAAGAGCATAAGTATTTTACGGTGGGTGAACAAATTACTGTTGAGCGATTGACAGAATTGAGCATAGTTATGAGAATATCTAGGTATGATTATGTATATAGGCATCATGTCCAAGACAAGTAGACCGACTCCTGCCTGCATCTACTACTATTACTCCACACATCGACCGCTATCCAACATGCATCTAGAGTATTAAGTTCATAAGAACAGAGTAACGCCTTAAGCAAGATGACATGATGTAGAGGGATAAACTCATGCAATATGATGAAAACCCCATCTTGTTATCCTCAATGGCAACAATACAATACAATACAATACAATACGTGCCTTGCTGCCCCTACTGTCACTGGGAAAGGACACCGCAAGCTTGAACCCAAAGCTAAGCACTTCTCCCATTGCAAGAAAGATCAATCTAGTAGGCCAAACCAAACTGATAATTCGAAGAGACTTGCAAAGATAACCAATCATACATAAAAGAATTCAGAGAAGATTCAAATATTGTTCATAGATAAACTTGATCATAAACCCACAATTCATCGGTCTCAACAAACACACTGCAAAAGAAGATTACATCGAATAGATCTCCACAAGAGAGGGGAGAACTTTGTATTGACATCCAAATAGAGAGAAGAAGTCATCTAGCTAATAACTATGGATCCGAAGGTCTGAGGTAAACTACTCACACTTCATCGGAGAGGCTATGGTGTTGATGTAGAAGCCCTCCGTGATCGATGCCCCCTCCGGCAGAGCTCCGGAACAGGCCCCAAGATGGGATCTCGTGGATAAAGAAAGTTGTGGCGGTGGAATTAGGGTTTTGGCTCCGTATCTGATAGTTTGGGGGTACGTAAGTATATATAGGAGGAGGAAGTACGTCGGTGGAGCAACAGGGTGCCCACGAGGGTGGAGGGCGCGCCTGGGGGGGTAGGCATGCCCCCCTACCTCGTGGCCTCCCAGTTGGTTGCTTGACGTAGGGTCCAAGTCTCATGGGTCTTGTTCGTTCCAAAAATCACGTTCCCGAAGGTTTCATTCCGTTTGGACTCAGTTTGGTATTCCTTTTCTTCGAAACCCTAAAATAGGCAAAAAAAACAACAATTCTGGGCTGGGCCTCCGGTTAATAGGTTAGTCCCAAAAATAATATAAAAGTGGATAATAAAGCCCAATAATGTCCAAAACAGAAGATAATATAGCATGGAGCAATCAAAAATTATAGATACGTTGGAGATGTATCAAGCATCCCCAAGCTTAATTCCTGCTCGTCCTCGAGTAGGTAAATGATAAAAACAGAATTTTTGATGTGGAATGCTACTTGGCATAATTTCAATGTAATTCTTCTTTAATTGTGGTATGAATATTCAGATCCGAAAGATTCAAGACAAAAGTTTAATATTGACATAAAGACAATAATACGTCAAGCATACTAACTAAGCAATTATGTCTCTTCAAAATAACATGGCCAAAGAAAGTTATCCCTACAAAATCATATAGTCTGGTTATGCTCTATCTTCACCACACAAAGTATTTAAATCATGCACAACCCCGATGACAAGCCAAGCAATTGTTTCATACTTTTGACATTCTCAAACTTTTTCAATCTTCACTCAATCCATGAGCACGAGCCATGGATATAGCACTATAGGTGGAATAGAATGGTGGTTGTGGAGGAGACGAAAAGGGAGAAGATAGTCTAACATCAACTAGGCGTATCAACGGGCTATGGAGATTCCCATCAATAGATATCAATGTGAGTGAGTAGCGATTGCCATGGAATGGATGCACTAGAGCTATAAGTATATGAAATCTCAAAAAGAAACTAAGTGGGTGTGCATCCAACTTGCTTGCTCACGAAGACCTAGGGCATTTTGAGGAAGCCCATCATTGGAATATAGAAGCCAAATTCTATAATGAAAAATTCCCACTAGTATATGAAAGTGATAACAAAGGAGACTCTCTATCATGAAGATCATGGTGCTAATTTGAAGCACATGTGTGATAAAAGGATAGCAGCATTGTCCCTTCTCTATTTTTCTCTCATTTTTTATTTGGGCTTCTCTTTTTTTATGGCCTCTTTTTTTCGTCCGGGGTCTCATCCCGACTTGTGGGGGAATCATAGTCTCCATCATCCTTTCCTCACTGGGACAATGCTCTAATAATGATGATCATCACACTTTTATTTTCTTACAACTCAAGAATTACAACTCGATACTTAGAACAAAATATGACTCTATGTGAATGCATCCGGCGGTGTACCGGGATATGCAATGACTCATGAGTGACATGTATGAAAGAATTATGAATGGTGGCTTTGCCACAAATACAATGTCAACTTCATGATCATGCAAAGCAATATGACAATGATGGAGCGTGTCATAGTAAATGGAACGGTGAAAAGTTGCATGGCAATATATCTCGGAATGGCTATGGAATTGCCATGATAGGTAGGTATGGTGGCTGTTTTGAGGAAGGTATATGGTGGGTGTATGATACCGGAGAAAGGTGTGCGGTATTAGAGAGGCTAGCAATGGTGGAAGGGTGAGAGTGTGTATAATCCATGGACTCAACATTAGTCATAAAGAACTCATATACTTATTGCAAAAATCTACAAGTTATCAAAGCAAAGTATTACGCGCATGCTCCTAGGGGGATAGATTGGTAGGAAAAGACCATCGCTCGTCCCCGACCGCCACTCATAAGGAAGACAATCAATAAATAAATCATGCTCCGACTTCATCACATAACGGTTCACCATACGTGCATGCTACGGGAATCACAAACTTTAACACAAGTATTTCTCAAATTCACAACTACTCAACTAGCATGACTCTAATATCACCATCTCCATATCTCAAAACAATTATCAAGTATCAAACTTCTCATAGTATTCAATACACTCATAAGAGAATTTTAGTATTAATCTTGTATACCTAGCATATTAGGATTATTTAAGAAAATTACCATGCTATTTAAGACTCTCAAAACAATCTAAGTGAAGCATGAGAGATCAATATTTTCTACAAAACAAATCCACCACCATGCTCTAAAAGATATAAGTGAAGTACTAGAGCAGAACTATGTAACTCAAAAGATATAAGTGAAGCACATAGAGTATTCTAATAATTTCTGAATCATGTGTGTATCTCTAAAAAGGTGTGTACAGAAAAGATGATTGTGGTAAACTAAAAATCAAATACTCTAATCATACAAGACGCTCCAAGAAAAACACATATCATGTGGTGAATAAAAATATAGCTCCAAGTAAAGTTACCGATAGAAGTAGATGAAAGAGGGGATGCCTTCCGGGGAATCCCCAAGCTTTGGCTTTTAGGTGTCCTTAGATTATATTGGGGGTGCCATGGGCATCCCCAAGCTTAGGCTCTTGCCACTCCTTGTTCCATAATCCATCAAATCTTTACCCAAAACTTGAAAACTTCACAACACAAAACTTAAAGTAGAAAATCTCGTGAGCTCCGTTAGCGAAAGAAAACAAAAGACCACTTCAAGGAACTGTAATGAACTCATTCTTTATTTATATTGGTGTTAAACCTACTGTATTCCAACTTCTCTATGGTTTATAAACTATTTTACTAGCCATAGATTCATCAAACTAAGCAAACAACACACGAAAAACAGAATCTGTCAAAAACAGAACAGTCTGTAGTAATATGTAGCTAGGGCAAGATCTTGAACTCCAAAAATTCTAAAATAAATTGCTGGACGGGAGGAATTTATCTATTAATAATCTGCAAAGATAATTAACTAAATATCACTTTCCAAATAAAAATGGCAGCAGTTCTCGTGAGCACTAAAGTTTCTGTTTTTTACAGCAAGATTAACAAGACTTTCCCCAAGTCTTCCCAACGGTTCTACTAGCACAAACACTAATTAAACACAAAAAACACAACCAAAATAGAGGCTATATAAATTATTTATTACTAAACAGGAGCAAAAAGCAAGGAATAAAAATAAAATTGGGTTGCCTCCCAACAAGCGCTATCGTTTAACGCCCCTAGCTAGGCATAAAAAGCAAGGATAGATCTAGGTACTGCCATCTTTGGTAGGCAATCCATAAGTGGCTCTCATAATAGATTCATAAGGTAATTTAATTTTCTTTCTAGGAAAGTGTTCCATGCCTTTCCTTAATGGAAATTGGAATCTAATATTTCCTTCCTTCATATCAATAATTGCACCAATCGTTCTAAGGAAAGGTCTACCAAGAATAATAGGACATGAAGGATTGCAATCTATATCAAGAACGATGAAATCTACGGGCACATAATTCCTATTTGCAACAATAAGAACATCATTAATTCTTCCCATAGGTTTCTTAATAGTGGAATCCGCAAGGTGCAAGTTTAAAGAGCAATCATCAAAATCACGGAAACCTAACAAATCACACAAAGTCTTTGCAATCGTGGAAACACTAGCACCCAAATCACGCAAAGCTTAGCATTCATGATCTTTAATTTTAATTTTAATAGTTGGTTCCCACTCATCATAAAGTTTTCTAGGGATAGAAACTTCCAACTCAAGTTTTTCTTCATAAGATTGCATCAAGGCATCAACGATATGTTTGGTAAAAGCTTTATTTTGACTATAAGCATGAGGAGAATTTAGCACGGATTGCAACAAGGAAATAAAATCTATCAAAGAGAAATTATCATAATTAAATTCTTTGAAATCCAAAATAGTAGGTTCATTAACATCAAATTTATCAAATTTAGCATCATGATCTAAAAACTCCGAATTTTTGGAACGCCTTCTAGGTAAAGGTGGATCATATTCAGTCCCATCATTATCATGATTCATATTGCAAAACAAAGATTTAATAGGGGACACATCAATAACTTTTAGATCTTCATTTTTATTATCATGGTCTTCCGGCTTAGCGGCCATCTTATTAACTAAGGTAGCCTGCTTATCCGAAACTTCAGCTATTAACTTCTCAAGACAAGCAATTTTGGATCTCAAACCATCAAAGATAGGGAGGATAGAGAGAGAGGGCGAATAAAACGGCAAGGGTGAAGTGGGGGAGAGGAAAACGAGAGGCAAATGGCAAATAATGTAATGCGGGAGATAAGGTTTTGTGATGGGTACTTGGTATGTTGACTTTTGCGTAGACCTCCCCGGCAACGGCGCCAGAAATCCTTCTTGCTACCTCTTAAGCACTTGCGTTAGTTTTCCCTTGAAGAGGAAAGGGTGGTGCATCAAAGTAGCATAAGTATTTCCCTCAGTTTTTGAGAACCAAGGTATCAATCCAGTAGGAGGCTACGCACCAGTCCCTCGCACCTACACAAAATAAATAAATCCTCGCAACCGACGCGATAAGGGGTTGTCAATCCCTACATGGTCACTTACGAGAGATAGATCTGTGGATATGATAAGATAATATTTTTGGTATTTCTATGATAAAGATGTAAAGTAAAATAAAAGCAAAGCAAATAACTAGGTATTGGAAGATTTAATATCATGAAGATAGACTCGAGGGCCATAGGTTTCACTAGTGGCTTCTCTCAAGAGCATAAGTATTTTACGGTGGGTGAACAAATTACTTTTGAGAAATTGACAGAATTGAGCATAGTTATGAGAATATCTAGGTATGATTATGTATATAGGCATCACGTCCAAGACAAGTAGACCGACTCCTGCATGCATCTACTACTATTACTCCACACATCGACCGCTATCCAGCATGCATCTAGAGTATTAAGTTCATAAGAACAGAGTAACGCCTTAAGCAAGATGACATTATGTAGAGGGATAAACTCATGCAATATGATGAAAACCCCATCTTGTTATCCTCAATCGCAACAATACAATACATGCCTTGCTGCCCCTACTATCACTGGGAAAGGACACCGCAAGATTGAACCCAAAGCTAAGCACTTCTCCCATTGCAAGAAAGATCAATCTAGTAGGCCAAACCAAACTGATAATTCGAAGAGACTTGCAAAGATAACCAATCATACATAAAAGAATTCAGAGAAGATTCAAATATTGTTCATAGATAAACTTGATCATAAACCCACAATTCATCGGTCTCAACAAACACACTGCAAATGATGATTACATCGAATAGATCTCCACAAGAGAGGGGAGAACTTTGTATTGAGATCCAAAAAGAGAGAAGAAACCATCTAGCTAATAACTATGGACCCGAAGGTCTGAGGTAAACTACTCACACTTCATCGGAGAGGCTATGGTATTGATGTAGAAGCCCTCCGTGATCGATGCCCCCTCTGGCGGAGCTCCGCAACAGGCCCCAACATGGGATCTCGTGGATACTAAAAGTTGCGGCGGTGGAATTAGGGTTTTGGCTCCGTATCTGATCGTTTGGGGGTACGTAGGTATATATAGGAGGAAGAAGTACATCGATGGAGCAACAGGGGGCCTGTCGGTGTCAAAACCGGCGGATCTCGGGTAGGGGGTCCCGAACTGTGCGTCTAAGGCGGATGGTAACAGGAGGCAGGGGACACGATGTTTTACCCAGGTTCGGGCCCTCTTGATGGAGGTAAAACCCTACGTCCTGCTTGATTTATTCTTGATGATATGAGTATTACAAGAGTTGATCTACCACGAGATCGGAGAGGCTAAACCCTAGAAGCTAGCCTATGGTATGATTGTATGTTGTCCTACGGACTAAAACCCTCCGGTTTATATAGACACCGGAGGGGGCTAGGGTTACACAAGGTCGGTTACAAAGGAGGAGATACACATATCCGTATTGCCTAGCTTGCCTTCCACGCCAAGTAGAGTCCCATCCGGACATGGGACGAAGTCTTCAATCTTGTGTCTTCATAGTCCAATAGTCCGGCCAAAGGATATAGTCTGGCTGTCCGGAGACCCCCTAATCCAGGACTCGCTCAGTAGCCCCCGAACCAGGCTTCAATGACGATGAGTCCGGCGTGCAGTGTTGTCTTCGGCATTGCAAGGCAGGTTCTTCTCCAAATCTCAAACGTTTGTTGAGCAGTGTCCGGTCCCATAAATGTTGAACTTCTTGGCTTTTGTGCCCAATAAGGGCTATCTTCCATGCGTCGAATGAATACAAGGCGCCAGGGCATTTTTACATTCACCCCCCTAGCCAGATAAATAAATTGCCTATTAAAGGGACGGGGATTCATAGATTCGATCCATACCATCCTCCCCCAGCGAGAATCCATCAGAGCGTGTTTCGAAAACATCCACTCCAGCATGGCCGACCTCCGCAGCTCCTCCTCCCGCCCTCGTAGCCCGAAGACAAGTGATTGGGAGAGGTGTTCAGTCCCACACAGTCGACTAGTCGAACTACAGACTAAGGGATTTCTCCCTCCGGCGTATATGGTGCCCGTTCGAGCCGGGCTCGCCACCTATAATGGCGGGGAGCAAGTGGAGAGCTTCCCCAGCCCCTCTACGGGGGAGCGGGTATGCCTTGTCCCTTATTTATTGAGGGGACTCGGATTTCCGATTCATCTGTTCCTCCGCGGGCTCCCGGAGTTCTATGGCCTCCAATTGCATAATTTCACCCCTACCTCCATTTTTCACATCGCCAGCTATGTTGCCCTATGCGAGTTGTTCCTGGGTTGCGAGGCTCATTTCGAGCTTTGGCAAAGGTTATTTTGCCTCGTTCCTCGCACACATAAGGGGTCACTTTATCAAGTGGGCGGGGCCGAGATATGGCGCATCGCCGAAACCGGATACCTGTCCGGTACTCCGAAGAAGACGTCCGAAGACTGGCCTTCAGAATGGTTTTATATGGAGGACGTCCCCCTTCCGGACCCTGTTCGGCGGGGTCTTCCTGAGTTTAGTAATGCTCCTCTAAAGAAACGCCGTAGTTGGCGCCCACGCAGCCCCCAGGAGGAAGACAACGGGGAAGTCCTTTACCTGATGAGCCAGATTAAAGCACTGGCTCAATCAGGATTGACAGTAATTGAAGTTATGTCAATATGCATAATGCGGGGAGTGCAACCACTTCAATATCGAGGACACCCCTTGTGGTGTTTTAACGGGGAAGATGGCGCCACCCGTTGCGGACGTAAAGGTCCGGGCGACGCTACTGCTTTAGCAAAAATTATGTCCGAATTGTTCAAAGGAGAGGAAGAGGAGTTCATCTGCATCAAGCCACGGGATGGATTCTCCATGTACAACCCTCCAAGCTGGGTGAGTTATATCTCCTTACTCCCATTCTTCCCGCATTCTTTGTCGTAGGTACTCACCTTGCCATTTTGCGGCAGGAACTGCGAAAAGCCATAAGGGAGGTCAGCATCCCATCTCCATAACCAGAGGACCCTGACCGGGCCCTCAACTCCGGACTCGAAGAAGATCCGGTCATATTCGTGGAGCTGATAGACCGGCAGTTCTATCAGTTAAGTTGCGATGATGCCATGGTGGCCATTACGGCCGACTATCCCGGATTGCTTCCTGCGTCGCGCGTAAGAAATACCAAAAATCCCAACTCCAAAAACTAGGATCCCCTTTTAGACACTTCACCTACCATATACATATGGCGTTTTTACAGGGAAGGCATTCGGGACGCCCTGCCGAACCCGCAGCAACTCGCCAACAAGAGGCACCGAGGCCGGGCAGGCCAAAAAGGAAGGCGGTCAGGACGGAGACGCCGGCGCAAAGGTATAACAGAAACCCCGCTCCGTGGTTGTCGTCTTTCTCAAAATGTAATGACGCCCGTGTTTCTTTAACAGAAAAATGCTTGCCGGAATATGCCCAGCGATGTTGCTAATCACGCTTCCACCAGTCGGGCGCCAGGACCGGACATAGAGGCGGAAGCCGATATGGGGCGGGCGCCGGATAATCCCCCTACAAAGGATGCAGATAGATTATCCGCCACAAATTCAGAAGTGGAAAGCACCATGAATCATAGGCGCCGCTGAGCCGTACTCCACGACGCTTGTTTCTCGCCAGAGGCATTTGATGCCTTCAATTCTGGAGAGGCGTACCTCTGTGCTGCTCAAGATGGTTTATCCAGAGCCACGGATCAGTATGTAAAGGATGTACGGGTAAGTAAATCTGACGATTATATGTATCAGTAGCCCTTGAGACTTGAAACAGTTAGCATAACTGATTTAAGGATCATCTTTATTGTGCAGGTTCTTACAGAGAAGAATACTCGGCTGTCACAGGAGCTGGAGGAATGCAAGACCTAACTGCGGGCCGCTGTTGCCGCATTGAAGGAACCGAAAAATTCCCCCGCTGGTAACATTTACTTTAAAAAAATGATGGTTACCATATAGTGTGCGGCATGGCTGCAGATCTAACAATAGATGTTGCAGATGAATCCGGAGGACCGGTATGTCGTCCGACAGCTAAAGGCTGGCGAACGCGTGCTGAATGAGGTCAGGCGGGAGAAAAACAATCTCCAAGACGCCAATACCAAGCTGAGCGTGGAACTGAAAGACGTTCGAGCCCAGCTTGCAGACTCTGAGAAGAAGAATAAGCGGCTTCGACGTGGCATTTTCAGTAAGTGCTTGAACGAATCCTTTTGGAGGAGTTTGGCGAAGAAGCCGGCTAACAGCGTTATGTCTGTAGGTATGCTGACGGGTCGTCCCGCGGAGGAAATGCCCGGGTCTGCGGGTGATCTTCTATCCGAACTCTCACAATTGCACGAACAAGTTTGGCAGGTGATGCAAGGTGTTGCCCAGGCCTTATGGCCATCTATCTCCCAGCCAGAAGGCATTGCAAAGCTTATGGAGAAGCTCAAGGGAGCACGGCGGCGCTTCCGATTATGGAAGATATCGGCCTGCCGTCAAGGTGCCAGGGAAGCCTGGGCCATGGTGAAGACGTGGTATACGAAGGCTGACCCAAATCACATGGCCGAGGTCGGACCTGTGGGGCCCGACGGAAAAGAGATCCCCGTTAGCTTAGTTTATGGGCAAGTAGAATTATCCGCGAAGTATTCCCAACAGGATTGTAGGCTAGACCGCCTGTTGGATGGTATAGAAGAGGAATTTAGTTAGTCTGCATGACTATGTAATGAAAGTGACATGTATAATGCCTTCTAGCTAGATTGTAGATCATTTTTCATGGCGGACCTTTTCGCTTAAACCTCAGGACCCGATAGTCCGGAGTGTATCCGAATACCCGCTCAGTTATATAAGAACCGGGGTATGCGTGGAGACCAGGCGTAGGGGTCATTAGTGCTTGATCAGACAAGTGCCCAATTAGTTATGTTATATTACATGGGTAGTAAGAAACATCTTCCAGGGAGAATAGTTCCGTTAAGGGTTCCTTTCCCTGGGTACGCATGCCCTAAAATGCATGTCCGGACTACGATAGGAAACGCAGGAAAAAACATCTGGGGGCACATATGGAAAATAAATAAAAATCATCTTTTGTTCACTGACCGAATATTCCCTTAAGAATGCTAGCTTTCGGCTTCACCCAGTCTGAGGTACACATCCGGCTGACTCGGCAGTAACAATCGCAGAGGTGCTCCCCTTATGCCCTAGCCGAGTTAACAGGAATGTAGGGCATAAATACAAGAGCCAGGCAACCCAGCTTGGCCAAAACTTAAGTCATATCGAGGCATATAATGGCAAAAAAAGGAACATGCGGAAGTATAACACGTGTGCGGGGCATGAGGCCCAGATAAATAATTAAGATTCTGTGAAAGAAGCCCCCCAGCTATGATGAGCTCGGCTAGCGCATCTATAATGTGCAAGCAAGGCACAAGTTGGCCCTTGAAGGCCTAGAGAAAGAATAAAAGAAAGAAAGAAAAACAAGACAGATAATGTATATGCAAAAAATGGACAGAGGAAGGAGACGAACATAGAGTCCGGTGCTATGCATAGAATCTTCGGAGTCTGGCCGCGTTCCATGGGTTCGGCTCAAGTCGATTATTCGATGCATCCCGCAGACGGTGTGCTCCACCGGTCAGAACTTGGTCAATAATGAAGGGACCTTCCCATTTGGGCTCGAGCTTGTTCTTTTTCTTATCCGGCAGGCGTAGAACTAGTTCGCCAACGTTATAAGTTTTGGCCGGTACTTCTCTGCTTTGGTATCTGCAAGCCTGTTGCTGATAAAATGCGGAACGGGCTTTTGCCATGTCGCGCTCCTCCTCCAGGGTGTCTAGACTGTCCTGCCGATCGAGCTCGGCTTCTCTTTCTTCGTACATGCGCACTCGAGGTGAGTCATGAATTATGTCACAAGGCAAGACTGCCTCTGCGTCGTACACCATAAAGAAGGGTGTATATCTGGTACTACGATTCGGCGTGGTCCGCAGCCTCCAGAGTATGGAGTCGAGCTCCTATACCTAGTGCGTGTTAGACTCTGTTAAGGACCGCACTAATCTGGGTTTAGTGCCGCTCATTATAAGACTGTTTGCTTGCTCAACTTGGCCATTGGTTTGTGGGTGATAGACTGAAGCATAATCGAGCTTGATGCCCATTTTGTTGCACTAGAGTTTTACCTCATCGGCCGTGAAGTTCGTGTCGTTGTCAGTGATGATGCTGTGGGGGACGCCATAACGGTGTACGACCCCGGATATAAAGTCTATCGCCGGTCCAGATTCGGCTATTTTAATAGGTTTGGCTTCTATCCATTTGGTGAATTTATCCACCATGACCAGTAAGTATTTTTTCTTGTGGGTTCCCCCTTTAAGGGGTCCAACCATTTCAAGCCCCCAAACTGCGAAGGGCCACGTAATGGGGATTGTTTGGAGGGCGGTGGGTGGCATGTGGCTTTGATTTGCAAAAAGCTGGCAACCGGCACAGTGTTGGACCAAGTCTTGTGCGTCTGCCCGGGCCGTCGGCCAATAGAATCCTGTATGGAAGGCCTTGCTTACAAGAGCACAGGCTGCGGCATGGTGGCCGCCGAGTCCGGCGTGAATTTCTGCCAAAAGGTTCCGCCCTTCCTCTTCGGAGATGCACCTTTGAAGGACTCCGGTAGTGCTTTTTTTATACAGTTCTCCCTCATGGACCCTGTAGGCCTTAGATCGCCACACTATGCAGCGTGCCTCATTTTGGTCCTCCGGAAGTTCATGCCTAGTTAGGTAGGCCAGGAATGGTTCTGTCCACAGGGCTATGATGGCCATTATTACGTGGGCTGAAGGTGTTGTTTCGGTGGCAGAGCCTTCGATTATGTCAGAGTGTTTGGTATTGAGTGTTGTGGCCGGGTCCGGACTAATATTGCCGGTGTCCCCCTCCCATACCACGGATGGCTTAAACAACCTCTCTAAAAAGATGTTGGGGGGACCGCATTGCGTTTTGCGCTGATGCGGGCGAGGATATCCGCCGCCTGATTGTTTTCCCGAGCCACATGCTGAAATTCGAGCCCCTCGAACCGAGCTGACATCTTTAGGACGGCGTTACGATAGGCCGCCATCTTCGGATCCTTGGCAGCAAAGTCTCCATTTATTTGGGATATTGCGAGGTTCGAGTCCCCATGCACCTCCAGGCGCTGAAGGCCCATGGAAACTGCCATCCCAAGACCATGTAACAGGGCTTCGTATTCGGCTGCATTGTTGGAATCTGTATACAGTATCTGTAGTATGTATTGAACTGTATCTCCGGTTGGGGACGTCGGGATGATGCGAGCCCCCAGTCCAGCCAGCATTTTCGAGCCGTCGAAGTGCATAATCCAATTGGAGTATGCGCCATACTCTTTAGGGAGTTCGGCTTCCGTCCATTCGGCGACAAAGTCGGCCAATACTTGCGATTTAATGGCTCGCCGAGGTTTGTATGTTATGTCGAACAGGAGGAGCTCAATGGCCCATTTGGCAATCCGGCCCGTGGCGTCGCGGTTGTTTATGATATCATTGAGTGGCACCTCCGAGGCTACTGTAATCGAACACACTTGAAAGTAGTGTCGCAGTTTCCAAGATGCCATGAATACCGCATAGGCTATCTTTTGATAATGTGGGTACCGTGATTTGCATGGAGTGAGGACAGTGGATACATAATATACCGGCTTTTGAAGAGGGAATTTATGTCCGTCCGCTTCTCGTTCGATGACGAGCACTGCGCTGACAACATGATGAGTTGCCGCAATGTATAATAGCATTGGTTCGCTGATGTTTGGCGTGGCCAGGATTGGGTTGGTTTCCAGTATGGCTTTTATTTCATCCAATCCGGCTGTGGCAGCGTCCGTCCACTCGAAGTGTTCGGTGCGCCGAAGAAGGCGATAAAGGGGTAATGCCTTTTCTCCTAAGCGGGAGATAAAGCGGATTAGAGCCGCCACACATCCAGTTAACTTCTGGATTTGTTTAAGGTCTATTGGGGTAGCCAACTGTGACAAAGCTCGGATTTTGGCCGGATTAGCTTCAATACCTCTAGTGGAAACAATGAAACCCAGGAGCTTTCCGGTTGGTAAGCCGAAAACGCATTTTTCTGGATTGAGCTTGATGTCATATGTTCGGAGGTTGTCGAATGTGAGCCTCAAGTCGTCTATTAGAGAGTCGACGTGTTTGGTTTTGACGACCACATCATCTATGTATGCCTCTACTGTTTTGCCGATTTGTTTCTCCAGACATGTCTGAATCATGTGCTGATATGTTGCACCGGCGTTTTTGAGCCCAAAAGGCATTGTGTTGAAACAGAAGGGACCATATGGTGTGATGAATGCCGTTGCGGCTTGGTTGGACTTCGCCATCTTGATTTGGTGGTAACCGGAGTATGGGTCGAGGAAACACAATGACTCGTGTCCTGCGGTAGCATCAATAATTTGATCAATGCAGGGGAGGGGGAATGGATCCTTTGGGCAAGCTTTACTGAGGTCCTTGAAATCGACACAAAGGTGCCATGATTTATCCTTCTTTGGTACCATCACTAGGTTTTCTAGCCAGTCCGAGTGTTTTATTTCTCTGATGAATCCGGCCTCCAATAACTTGGCTAGTTCCTCTCCCATGGCCTGTCTCTTAGGTTCAGAGAAACGCCGAAGAGCCTGCTTGAGCGACTTGAATCCCTTGAGGATATTGAGGCTATGCTCGGCCAGTCTGCATGGGATTCCTGGCATGTCTGAGGGATGCCAGCCGAATATGTCCCAATTCTCGCGCAGGAACTCTCATAGTGCGGCGTCCATGACGGGGTTTAATTGTGCCCCGATGGAGGCTGTTTTTGTAGGGTCCGTTGGGTGGACTTGGAATTTGACTATTTCATCTGCTGGTTTAAACGAGGTGGACTTGGATCTCTTCTCGAGTATCATGCCGTTCCTGTCCACTATGGAGCGTAGTGTGGTTAATTCCTCGGCCGAGAGGGCTTCGGATAATGCCTCAAGGGCCAGTGCGGCTGTTTTGTTTTCGGCACGGAGTGCTGTGTCCGGATCACTGGTGAGAGTAATGATTCTTTTGGGCCCGGGCATTTTGAGCTTCATGTACCCATAATGGGGTACAGCTTGGAAGATCGTGAACGCCTCACGTCCTAAAAGGGCGTGGTATCCACTGCTAAACGGGGCCACTTGAAATGTAATTTCTTCAGACCTATAGTTCTCTGGCGTACCGAATACCACATCTAGTGTGATTTTCCCAGCGCATCGTGCTTCCCGACTGGGTATGATTGCTCTGAAGGTTGTGCTACTTTTCTCAATGCGGTTGCAGTCTATTTCCATTTTTTGAAGAGTTTCCTCATAGATGATGTTTAATCTGCTGCCGCCATCCATGAGTACTTTGGTGAGTCGAAAGTCGTCTGCGATTGGACTGAGGACCAGTGTGGCCGGTGCTCGGGCTGTTTGGAATTTAGGTTCGTCACTGGCATTGAAGGTAATAGCCGTGTCACTCAATGGATTTATTGCTGCTACGTGGCAGATTTCGGCAATGCTGCGGAGTGTTCGCTTGCGCCTATTATTTGACGCGAAGGTCTCAAAGACTGTTAATACCGTATTGTTATCCACGGGATGGTGCTCTGTGGCATTTGGGATAAGAAGATCCTCACCACTTTTGGCCACCTGCCGGAGTATCCAACATGCTCTAAGGCTGTGCGTTGGTATTGTATCCGCTATGCTATGAATTTTGCAGGGTCCATTAAGCCATCCCTCCAATACGGTTCCATGCCCTATAGAGGGTTTTTGCTTCTTTGTAATGAACTCGGGTGTCTTATGATAGTGCACCCTTTTACCTCGGACTGGGTGCATATTCGAAACCGGATTATCCCAAAATTTCATTTCGGTTTTCCAGGCACTTTCCATCGCACAGTACTTTCGTACTATGGATGCCAAGTCGCCGAAGCGTGATATGTAATGGTGACTTATGGCGTTAAGGATTCCCTTGTCCATGCAGTTATTGCAGAAAAGTGAGACCGTGTCTTCCTCGTGGCAGTCCTTAACCTTGTTCATCACAAGGAGGAATCTGGCCCAATAATGATGTACTGATTCATGGGGCTTTTGCCTGACATGGGAAAGATCGTTTATGTCTGGGTGGGTGGGTGGATTTGAGTCCGGACCCCTACCCGATCTGAGACCCAGGGGCCGAGGGGTTTCCGATCTTGGAAGTTTGGATTCCAGTATGTTGCCCGATGAGTCTGGCCCGCTGACTGACTCCAGGTTCAGGGTTTGGGTGATGTACTCCCGTAAACGGGAATCCGGCTCGGAGGGCTCAGGAATTCGGACATAGTTAGTCCTCAAGATAGAGGAAGAATCGCCGCATTGTTCCTCCACCACCACAACATGATGGGTGACCGGTGGAGAGTTAATCTCCCTCCGATCAGGTTTAAGCCCAATCCGTTCATAGTCCGTAGTGACTCCCAAGGCGGCGATGCGATCCAAGAGCTCGTTTACGGAAGAGAGATCCATTGGATCCATATTCTCGACGAATTCCGAGCCGACGTGGAGGCCGTTTTTGATGACCCGAGAAGTCATCGTCGGTGCAGCAACCGAACAGGCGGTCATGACGAAACTGCCTAGCCGGAGAGTTTAGCCGACAGCCAGGGCTCCCCCGGTGGTAATGTTGTTTTTAACAACAAGATGAGGCAGCCTTCCTTACGGCGATGTCATAGAGGAACTCTCAACGAAAGCACCAATGTCGGTGTCAAAACCGGCGGATCTCGGGTAGGGGGTCCCAAACTGTGCGTCTAAGGCGGATGGTAACAGGAGGCAGGGGACACGATGTTTTACCCAGGTTCGGTCCCTCTTGATGGAGGTAAAACCCTACGTCCTGCTTGATTTATTCTTGATGATATGAGTATTACAAGAGTTGATCTACCACGAGATCGGAGAGGCTAAACCCTAGAAGCTAGCCTATGGTATGATTGTATGTTGTCCTACGGACTAAAACCCTCCGGTTTATATAGACACCGGAGGGGGCTAGGGTTACACAAGTCGGTTACAAAGTAGGAGATACACATATCCGTATTGCCTAGCTTGCCTTCCACGCCAAGTAGAGTCCCATCCGGACACGGGACAAAGTCTTCAATCTTGTGTCTTCATAGTCCAACAGTCCAGCCAAAGGATATAGTCCGGCTGTCCGGAGACCCCCTAATCCAGGACTCCCTCAGGGCCCACGAGGGTGGAGGGCGCGCCTGGGGGGTAGGCGCGCCCCCCTACCTCGTGGCCTCCCTGTTGGTTGCTTGACGTAGGGTCCAAGTCTCCTGGGTCTTGTTCGTTCCAAAAATCATGTTCCCGAAGGTTTTATTCCGTTTGGACTCCGTTTGGTATTCCTTTTCTTCGAAACCCTAAAATAGGCAAAAAAAATATCAATTCTGGGCTGGGCCTCCGGTTAATAGGTTAGTCCCAAAAATAATATAAAAGTGGATAATAAAGCCCAATAATGTCCAAAACAGAAGATAATATAGCATGGAGCAATCAAAAATTATAGATACGTTGGAGACGTATCAGGGAGGCACTTTTATGGAAATCACTTTATGAGAAGCTACTAAAATCCTAGACAATATTCTGGTTAATTATTCTCAATGGCACACCGAAAGATCTACTAGTAAAAAGTGCATGCGATAGAAGAGATTAATGTTTTGAGTGGAAAGATGGATGAACTTATGAAATTGTTTGCTAATAAGAATGCTCCTATTGATCCTAATGATATGCATTTGTCTACTTTGATTGAGAATAATAATGAATGTATGGGTGTGAATTTTGTTGGTAGGAACAATTTTGGTAACAACACGTATAGAGGTAATTTTAATTCTAGGTCGTTTCCTAGTATTTCCTCTAATAATTATGGTAATTCCTACAACAATTCTTATGAAAATTTTAATCAAATGCCCTCTGAATTTGAGACTAGTGTTAAGGAGTTTATGAATTCACAAAAGAATTTTAGTGCTTTGATTGAAGAAAAATTGCTTAAGATTGAAGAATTGGCTAGGAACGTTGATAGGATTTCTTTTTATGTTGATTCTTTGAAACTTAGATCTATTCCACCTAAGCATGATATCAATGAGTCTATCAAAGCCATGAGAATTTCCATTGATGAGTGCAAAGAAAGAACCGCTAGGATGCATGCTAAGAAAGATTGCTTTGTGAAAGCGTGTTCTTCTAGTTTCTATGAAAATAAAGATGAAGATTTAAAAGTTATTGATGTGTCTAATATTAAATCTTTGTTTTGCAATATGAATCTTGATAATTATGGGACTAAAGATGAGCCACCTTTACCTAGAACGTTCCAATGATTCAGAGTTTTTAGATCTTGATGCAAAGATTGTTAAAAGTGGGATTGAAGAGGTGAAAACTTTAGATATCAATGAACCCACTATTTTGGATTTCAAGGAATTTAATTATGATAATTGCTCTTTGATATATTTTATTTCCTTGTTGCAATCCATGCTAAATTCTCCTCATGCTTGTAGTCAAAATAAAGCTTTTACTAAACATATCTTTGATGCTTTGATGCAATCTTATGAAGAAAAACTTGAGTTGGAAGTTTCTATCCCTAGAAAACTTTATGATGAGTGGAACCTACTATTAAAATTAAAATTAAAGATCATGAATGCTATGCTTTGTGTGATTTGGGTGCTAGTGTTTCCACGATTCCGAAAACTTTATGTGAATTGCTAGGATTCCGTGAATTTGATGATTGTTCTTTAAACTTGCACCTTGTAGATGACACTATTAAGAAACATATGGGAAGAATTAATGATGTTCTTATTGTTGCAAATAGGAACTATGTGCCCGTAGATTTCATTGTTCTTGACATAGATTGCAATCCTTCATGTCCTATTATTCTTGGTAGACCTTTCCTTAGAACTATTGGTGCAATTATTGATATGAAGGAAGGGAATATTAGATTCAAATTTCTGTTAAGGAAAGTCATGGAACACTTCCCTAGAAATAAAATTAAATTACCATATGAATCTATTATGAGAGCCACTTATGGATTGCCTACCAAAGATGGCAATACCTAGATCTATCCTTGCTTTTATGCCTAGCTAGGGGCGTTAAACGATAGCGCTTGTTGGGAAGCAACCCAATTTTATTTTTATTCCTTAATTTTTTCTCCTTTTTAGTAATAAATAATTTATCTAGCCTCTGGTTTGGTTGTGTTTTTTGTGTTTTATTAGTGTTTGTGCCAAGTAGAACCGTTGGGAAGACTTGGGGAAAGTCTTTTTGATCTTGCTGTAAAAAAACAGAAACTTTAGCGCTCACGAGAATTGCTGCCATTTTTATTTGGAAAGTGATATTTAGTTAATTATTTTTGAAGATGATTAATAGATAAATCCCTCAAGTCCAGCAATTTATTTTAGAATTTTTGGGGTTCCAGAAGTTGCGTTAGCTACAGATTACTACAGACTGTTCTGTTTTTGACATATTCTGTTTTTCGTGTGTTGTTTGCTTATTTTGATAAATCTATGGCTAGTAAAAGAGTTTATAAACCATAGAGAAGTTGGAATACAGTAGGTTTAACACCAATATAAATAAATAATGAGTTCATTACAGTACCTTGAAGTGGTGTTTTGTTTTCTTTCGCTAACGGAGCTCACGATATTTTCTATTTAAGTTTTGTGTTGTGAAGTTTTCAAGTTTTGGGTAAAATTTGATGGATTATGGAACAAGGAGTGGCAAGAGCCTAAGATTGGGGATGCCCATGGCACCCCAAGGTAAAATTCAAGGACACAAAAAATCCTAAGCTTGGGGATGCCCCGGAAGGCATCCCCTCTTTCATCTTCGTCCATCGGTAACTTCACTTGGAGCTATATTTTTATTCGCCACATGATATGTGTTTTGCTTGGAGCGTCTTGTATGATGTGAGTATTTGCTTTTTAGTTTACCACAATCATCCTTGTTGTACACACCTTTTGAGAGAGACTCACATGATTTGAAATTTATTAGAATACTCTATGTGCTTCACTTATATCTTTCGAGCTATATAGTTTTTGCTCTAGTGCTTCACTTATATCTTTTAGAGCACGATAGTGGTTTTATTTTATAGAAATAATTGATCTCTCATGCTTCACTTATATTATTTTGAGAGTCCTTTAGAACAACATGGCAATTTTCTTTTAGGCATAATATAAACTTTCATATAAGTGCATTGAATACTAAGATAAGTTTGATACTTGATGATTGTTTTGAGATATGGAGATAATGATATTAAAGTTGTGCTAGTTGAGTAGTTGTGAATTTGAGAAATACTTGTGTTGAAGTTTGCAAGTCCCGTATCATGCACGTATGGTAAACGTTGTGTAACTAATTTGAAACATTAGGTGTTATTTGATTGTCTTCCTTATGAGTGGCGGTCGGGGACAAGCGATGGTCTTTTCCTACCAATCTATCCCCCTAGGAGCATGCGCGTAATTCTTGGTTTTTGATGACTTGTAGATTTTTGCAATAAGTATGTGAGTTCTTTATTACTAATGTTGAGTCCATGGATTATACGCACTCTCACCCTTCCGTCATCGCTAGCCTCTTCGGTACCATGCATTGCCCTTTCACACCTTGAGAGTTGGTGCCAACTTCGCCGGTGCATCCAAATCCCGTGATACAATACGCTCTATCACACATAAACCCCCTTATATCTTCCTCAAAACAGCCACCATACCTACCTATTATGGCATTTCCATAGCCATTCCCAGATATATTGCCATGCAACTTTCCACCATTCCGTTTATTATGACACGCATCATCATTGTCATATTGCCTTGCATGATCATATAGTTGACATCGTATTTGTGGCAAAGCCACCGTTCATAATTTTGCATACATGTCACTCATGAGTCATTGCACATCCCGGTACACCACCGAAGGCATTCATATAGAGTCATATCTTGTTCTAGTATCGAGTTGTAATCATTGAGTTGTAAATAAATGGAAGTGTGGTGATCATCATTAATAGAGAATTGTCCCAAATAAAAAAAGAAAGGCCAAAAGAAAAGAAAAAGGCCCAAAAAAGAGAATAAAAAGGAGCAATGTTACTATCCCTTTTCCACACTTGTGCTTCAAAGTAGCACCATGATATTTATGATAGAGAGTCTCTTGTTTTGTCATTTTCATATACTAGTGGGAACTTTTCATTATAGAACTTGGCTTGTATATTCCAACAATGGGCCTCCTTGAGTGCCCTAGGTCTTCGTGATCAAGCAAGTTGGATGCACACCCACTTAGTTTCTTTTGTTGATCTTTCATACATTTATAGCTCTCGTGCATCCGTTGCATGGCAATCCCTACTCCTTGCATTGACATCAATTGATGGGCATCTCCCTAGCCCATTGATTAGCCGCGTCGATGTGAGACTTTCTCCTTTTTTGTCTTCTCCACATAACCCCCTTCATTATATTCTATTCCATCCATAGTGCTATATCCATGGCTCACGCTCATGTATTGCGTGAAAGTTGAAAAAAGTTTGAGATTACTAAAGTGTGAAACAATTGCTTGTCTTGTCATCGGGGTTGTGCATGATGAGAGCATTCTTGTGTGACGAAAATGGAGCATGACCAAACTATATGATTTTGTAGGGATGAACTTTCTTTGGCCATGTTATTTTGAGAAGACATGATTTCTTAGTTAGTATGCTTGAAGTATTATTATTTTTATGTAAATATTAAACTTTTATCTTGAATCTTTCGGATCTTAACAATAATAAAAATTACATTGACAAATATGTTAGGAAGCATTACACATCAAAAATTCTGTTTTTATCATTTACCTACTCGAGGACGAGCGGGAATTAAGCTTGGGGATGCTTGATACGTCTCCAACGTATCTATAATTTTTGATTGCTCCATGCTATCATATTATCTATTTTGGATGTTAATGGGCTTTATTTTACACTTTTATATCATTTTTGGGACTAACCTACTAACCGGAGGCCCAGCCCAAATTGCTGTTTTTTTTTGCCTATTTTAGAGTTTTGCAGAAAAGGAATATCAAACGGAGTCCAAACGGAATGAAACCTTCGGGAACGTGATTTCCTCAACAAACATGATCCAGGAGACTTGGAGTGGGCTCAAGAAACAATCGAGGAGGCCACGAGGTAGGGGGACGTGCCTACCCCCCTGGGCGCGCCCTCCACCCTTGTGGGCCCCTCGTTGCTCCACCGACGTACTTCTTCCTCCTATATATATATCCACGTACCCCACAAACATCCAGGAGCACCACAAAAGCCTGATTCTACCACCGCAACCTTCTGTACCCGAGAGATCCCATCTTGGGGCCTTTTTCCGAGCTCCGCCGGAGGGGGCATTGATCACAGAGGGCATCTACATCAACTCCATGGCCTCTCCGGTGATGTGTGAGTAGTTTACTTCAGACCTTTGGGTCCATAGTTATTAGCTAGATGGCTTCTTCTCTCTCTTTCGATCTCAATACAAAGTTCTCCTCGATTTTCTTGGACATCTATTCGATGTAACCTTCTTTTGCGGTGTGTTTATCGAGATCCGATGAATTGTGGGTTTATGATCAAGTTTATCTATGAACAATATTTGATTCTCCTCTGAATTCTTTTATGTATGATTGGTTTATCTTTGCAAGTCTCTTCGAATTATCAGTTTGGTTTGGCCTACTAGATTGATCTTTCTTGCAATGGGAGAAGTTCTTAGCTTTGGGTTCAATCTTGCGGTGCTCAATCCCAGTGACAGTAGGGGAAACGACACGTTTTGTATTGTTGCCATCGAGGATAAAAGGATGGGGTTTATATCATATTGCATGAGTTTATCCCTCCATATCATGTCATCTTACTTAAAGCATTACTCTATTCTTATGAACTTAATACTCTAGATGCATTTTGGAGCAGTCGATATGTGGAGTAATAGTAGTAGATGCAGAATCGTTTCAGTCTACTTGTCGCGGACGTGATGCCTATATACATGATCATACCTAGATATTCTCATAACTATGCTCAATTCTATCAATTGCTCGAAAGTAATTTGTTTACCCACCGTAATACTTATGCTCTTGAGAGAAGCCACTAGTGAAATCTATGGCCCCCGGGTCTATGTTCCATCATATTAATCTTCCAACACTTAGTTATTTCTATTGCCGTTTATTTTACTTTGCATCTTTATTTCTCTTTATCATAAAAATACCAAAAATATTATCTTATCATATCTATCAGATCTCACTCTCGTAAGTGTCCGTGAAGGTATTGACAACCCCTTTATGGCGTTGGTTGCGAGGTTCTTATTTGTTTGTGTAGGTGCATGGGACTCAAGCATGATCTCCTACTGGATTGATACCTTGGTTCTCAAGAACTGAGGGAAATACTTATGCTACTTTACTGCATCACCCTTTCCTCTTCAAGGGAAAACCAACATAGTGCTCAAGAGGTAGCAATCAGGCAAAGCATTAAGCAATTGGAGAATCCTTCCCCAAGCTTGTGGGAGGCTCTCTTCTTCAATTTGCACAAAGTTAAATATTTCCTGTAAGGCAGCTTGTTTCTTATGAGCAGGAAAATATTTTTCATAGAAGTAATAAATCATATCCTAGGGACTACGCACACAACCAGGAGCAAGAGTATTGTACCATATCTTAGCATCACCCTTTAATGAGAACATAAATAACCTGAGAATATAGTAATAGCCAATTTTCTCATCATGAGCAAAAAGGGTGGCTATATCATTTAATTTAGTAAGATGTGCCACTACAGTTTCAGTGTCATAGCCATGGAAAGGATCATATTCAACCAAAGTAATTAACTCTGGGTCGACAAATAATTCATAATCCTTATCAGTAACTAAGATAGGTGAAGTAGGAAACTTAGGATCACATTTCATTCTAGCATTCAAGGATTTTCTTTTAGCTTGCATAATAATTTCTTAAGATCATCTCTATCATTGCAAGCAAGAAAGTCTCTAGCTATATCCTCATCCACAATGTAACCATCAGTTATCTTAGGCATTTCAAATCTAGGAGACCTAGGTCTAATAGGTGTTTCATAATTCTCAGTTTCAAGGACTTCATCAGTTTCAATAATTTCATCAATTTCATTCTCTTTAGCTCTAGCAAGTTGTTCATCAAGAAATCGACCCAGTGGCACATTATCATCAAGCAAGGTACTAGCATCATCATAAGCAACATTCATAGAATAAGTAGCATCATCAATAACTTGCGACATAGTAGGATTAATAGCATGTGGTGGTGTTGCAAGATTACTTAAAATAGAAGGTGAATCAAGTGCAGAGTGTGATGGCAAATCCTTACCACCCCTCGTCCTAGAGGGAACGATCTTGGTTTTTGTATCTTTCAGATTATTCATAGTGATAAATAGATAATAATCCCAAGTGACTCAACAAATATAGCTATGCTCCCCGGCAACGACGCCAGAAAAAAATCTTGATAACCCATAAGTATAGGGGATCGCAATAATTTTTTAGGGTAGAGTCTTCAACCCAAATTTATAGATTCGATACAAGGGGAAACAAAGAATATTTGTAAGTATTAGCAGTTGAGTTGCCAATTTGTGACGCCCGGATAATTAGACTACAGTAATTCCCTGCTAATGATGCCATGTCACCTCGGTTACCGTTGATAATCTCGCGTTAGTTCGAAACCAGTTCAAATTCAAATTTAAAATCAAGCAAACAATAAAAGTTTTCAAGTATTAAAACTAAAATGTTCATCGTGTGGTAAATAGTCCCTAACTAGTTTTGGTGGTGGAACCAACCTTTTTACAAAGTGTTTAAATGCCCTAAACTAATTAAAAACAGTGGTTGAAACAATAGTTTAAATGCTTATCAAATAATAAAAATTCTAAAATAATTTATTTAAATGTTACACTTAATATGACAGTGGCCTAATTATTAATGCTAACATAGGTACTAACTTTATGTCTTGTAAACCTAAAACAAATAAAAGGAAATTAGGAAATAGAAAAGAAGAAATAAAAGAAAATAGTCAACATTAACTGAACAAAAAAACAAACAAACACACACACACCCCCTTGCTGGGTCAAGTGGCCCAACTGGCCTCAGCCGCCCAAACGGGCCGACACAACCCCCACCACTTAACCCCCCACACCCGTAACCCTAACCCCCGATCCCCCCCCCCACTCGCAGCCGCTCACCCCCACCTCGTCCTCCCCTCCCCCCGATCCAGAATTGGATCAGGGCGCTCGACGCCGCCGCCGCTCAGAGGCGCCCGAACCCCGCGCCCCGCCGCGCCTCCGTCCTCCCCCACCCCCACCCCGCTACTGTCGCGCCGGAGCCCTTCTCCCCCCCCCCCCGCCGGCGCCTCATCGTCTTGGCCATGTCCGGCGCTACTCCCCGTAGCCCCGGCGAGCGCGCCCGTGCGCGAGGACCGCCGCCTCCGCCCCGCAGCTTCGTCGTCTTCCTCGCGCAGCGCCTGCAACACCACCAGCCGCCGCCGTCATGGCCACGCCCTGCCGAAGCTCACCACCGCCTCGCGAGCCATGGCTTCCTCCTCCTCGCGCCATGCTGAGGACGTTGTCCCCGTGCCGCGTCCCCTAAGCCTTCTATGCAGCCTCGCACCTGCCGGCCCATCCGGTCGCCGGACCTCGCCGGCAGGGTTCCTCCGGCCTCCCCGAGCCCTCCTCTACAACGATGTGAGCCTCCGGCTCCCCTGGCCTCTCCCCTCTCTTCGTCGTGCCTCGTAGACACCCTGCCGATGAGGTCGTGCCTCTGCCGCCACTCGACGCCGATGTGGTGGTCGATTCCGACCGTCCCAGCTCCTACTAGAAGCTCTACTGGGTGTGCGGCGAGGCCCTCGTCCGATCCATGACGACCACCGCTAGAATGTTCACCGGAGGCGAGCGCAGGGTCGTCGATGGTGCGCTCTGCCTCAACGTCGTTACCCTGCTGACGTGGAACTATGATTAGCGCTTAATTACCATGCTAATCAACCCCCTATGTCATTGACCAGTGGGTCATCCCTGCTAATTCCCACTGTTTAATAAACCTGTTAACTAATTAGACAATAACATGTGGACCCCAGCACCCAAATAACCCTTCACTTCAAACATGCCCCTGACAGTAGGCCCCACTACTTAATTAGATTAACTAAAACCGTTTAAAACTTTGTTTAACAAAAGGTTCCACTAACATATGGGTCCCAGTACTAAGTAAATCTAGTTAGTTAAATAGTTTAACTAGCAGTCTATGACATGTGGCCCGCACATGTCAGTTGGACCAGTCAAACCAGTCAACAAGTTGACTATTGACTGTTGGCTAGGCAGTCAACAGGGCCCACCTGTCAGTCAAATAGTCATATCCCTGGGTACACTTCTGTGTACCCGTAGCACATAGTGTTTAATATGATAAATTAACTATAGAATTTCAGAAAAACAATTTAGACTTTAAAAAATCATAGAAAATAATCTGTAGCTCGGATGAAAATACTTTGTACATGAAAGTTGCTTAGAATGATGAGACGAATCCGGATATGCAGCCCGTTCGTCCGCCACACATCCCTAGCATAGCGAACACGCAACTTTCCCCCTCTGGTTTATCTGCCCAAAAACGCGAAACACTGGGAATACTTTCCCGGATGACCCCCCCCCCTTCGTCGGTATCGCCTATCCCTATGTTAGGTCACCCTGGCACAACGTATTGTCGCATCTTGCTTTGTGTTACTTTTGATTGCTCTGTTATTTATTGTGTTCCCCCTTCGTTACTCCTTTCCGGTAGACTCCGAGACCACTGCGGATGTCCGTGTGTTCGACTACATCGGAGATGACCCCTCCTTCTTGCCAGAGCAACCAGGCAAGCCCCCCCCCCTTGATCACCAGATATCGCCTATTCTTCTCTCTACTGCTTGCATTAGAGTAGTGTAGCATGTACTACTTTCCGTTAATCCTATCCTGATGTATAGCATGTCATTGTTGCTCCAGTTATTGATACCTTACCTGCAATCCTAAATGCTTAGTATAGTATGCTGGTTTATCATCAGTGGCCCTACATCCTTGTCCGTCTGCCATGCTATACTATTGGGTCATGATCACTCGGGAGGTGATCACGGGTATATACTTATACATATTATATGATACATGTGGTGATTAAAGTCGGGTCGGCTCGTAGAGTACCCGCGAGTGATTCACGGATTGGGTCCGAAAGGATGTTTGTCCCGACGGCCCTATGAGTGGATCTTTGTGGTGGAGCGACAGAGCAGGTTGAGACCGCCTAGGAGAGAGGTGGGCCTGGCCCTGGTCGGCGTTCATGGTTACACGCTTAACGAGATCTGGGTATTTGATATGAGTCTGGCCATTGACCTATACGCACTAACCAACTATGCGGGAACAGTTATGGGCACTCGACGTCGTGGTATCAGCCGAAGCCTTCCTGACATCTGCGACTAAGCGGCGCGCGCCGGGTTGGACTGGAACGCCTGCTCTTGTATAAGGGAGGCTAGGTCTGCTCGTCGGCCGCGTTCGCAACGTGCAGGTGTGCAATGGGCTATGGGCCCAGACCCCTGCACCATACGATTTAGACCGGCATGCTGACCTCTCTGTTGTGCCTAGGTAGGGTTGCGATGTGTTGATCTTCCGAGGCTGGGCATGACCCCGAAAAGTGTGTCCGGACAAAGGGGATCAAGCGTGTTGGGAAATGTGGAGCACCCCTGTAGGAAAGTTGATCTATTTGAATAGCCATGTCCCTCGGTAAAAGGACGACCCGGAGTTGTACCTTGACCTTATGACAACTAGAACCAGATACTTAATAAAACACACCCTTCAAGTGCCAGATACAACCCGACGATCTCTCTCTAACAGGGCGACGAGGAGAGGATCGCCGGGTAGGATTATGTTACATGATGCTACTTGGTGAACTTACCATCTACTCTCTTCTACATGCTGCAAGATGGAGGCGGTCAGAAGCGTAGTCTTCGACAGGACTAGCTACCCCCCTCTTATTCCGGCATTCTGCAGTTCAGTCCACATATACTACCCCCTTTCATTCATACCAATGCATATGTAGTGTAGCTCCTTGCTTGCGAGTAATTTGGATAAGTACTCACGGTTGCTTTGCTCCCCCTTTCCCCCCTCTTTCTATATTCGATTGTTGCGACCAGACAATGGAGTCCAGGAGCAAGACGCCACTGTTGACGACGACTCCTACTACACCGGAGGTGCCTACTACTATGTGCAGGCCGCTGACGACGACCGGGAGTAGTTTAGGAGGATCCCAGGCAGGAGGAATGCGCCTCTTTCGATTTGTATCCCAGTTTGTGCTTGCCTTCTTAAGGCAAGACTTGTCTAACTTATGTCTGTACTCAGATATTGCTGCTTCCGCTGACTTGTTTGTTTTCGAGCTTATGTATTCGAGCCCTCGAGGCCCCTGGCTTGTAATATAAAGCTTGTTTTATGTCTAGAGTTGTGTTGTGATATCTTCCCATGAGTCCCTGATCTTGATCGTACACATTTGCATGTATGATTAGTGTACGATTGAATCGGGGGCATCACAAGTTGGTATCAGAGCCGACTGCCTGTAGGAAACCCCCTTCCACACTCCTTGGCCAAAGTTGAGTCTAGTCGATGAAAGTTGTTTTACTAACATGGCTGTGCGGCTCATGGGCCCACATCGCCATTGGGTGGTATTAGGATCTTTTATTCCTCGTCTATGCTCTGGGACTTTGATCTCTCTACTATTCAGGTTAAATGAATTTGCTAACTCTAACATCAGGATCTCATGATCGCATACACCCGGAGAGCCCCTTATTACAGAGGATCGCCTGCTGCATCATAAGATTCCGATGATACTTTCTGATGTTCTCTCGAGACTCTATGCTCATCGCTTTTGCAATCCCCTACAACCCATACATCCCTATGGATAAATACTTACACCTGTCCTTCTCACTTTCATTCCCAATTGCTCTTGTTATTACAAGATGCCTCAAATTACTCTTTGTTGTTTCGAGAATCCATTGAGCTTACTGCCCTGCAGTTCCTTGCTGCATGAATACCACTACGAATAATTCTCACCCTTATCGAGGAATTATTCATTACTAGTTGATCATATGATTCACAAGATACGTTGAAATACTATCCGGTCTTCCGGTAATTCTCAGCCAACTATTGCTCTGCAAATACTTGTCTGCTTGCATTATGGTTAATTCCATATTTCTAGCAATCTCCATTGGCACCCTTTGTCACTATCATTTTGAGTCCCTTGATTCAATATTTTGCGAATGCTAACAATCCTCAATCGGATCCTAGAATTCATCCTTTCTGGCTCAGTCGTCATCTTGAACATGAGTTGGTTCTCGACCAATCAATTGCCATCGATTGTACCCCTAAGCCTACTCAACATACCCATCCTTAATCAAAGTGATTGCTTCCGATCCCTTGATTTGGAAATCTTAATTCCTTTGCCTTTGAGCTTTGAATTAGTCAGTTGTTTCTATAATCCAATGCCTTTGCATTGCTTCTTCCTCTGGTTGTGTGCCGATGCTCACATCAACTCTGTTATGGACTGTTAGTTCCTTTGATGGATTATCATATGATAGTGTTCTTCATATACGAAAAACCTCGAGTAGTTCTTTCCCTGATACATATTGCCATTGGTAAATCCTATTCTCTTGTTTGGCGAACCATGCTCTACTCTCGAGGTTGTGTTATGTACTCTTGAAGCTTGTGGCATATGTTCCTAAGTTGTCCCCCATGGGTTGAACCTATGCCTTCCCTAATCCATGTGAGCCCGAGAGTTATCACGAGTCATACTCTTCTGGTGTTGTGCCAGATAAAATTTCAACATTATAACTTCTTCAAAAATGAGAAGTGAGTGAAAGGTTATGCATTGTAGAAGTGGGAGTCGACCTTGAACTTTTGTGTTCATGCCCATGGACACAATGTAGATCCTATCATGGAAACTTCTCTTAAAAAAATGTCCCCTTGGTATAAGTCATCTTATATCTGAGATTTGGTCATTTGCAATCATGGTTCCAACCATGTTCTCTTTTAAATACCATTTCTCGCGCAAGTTTAAGCACTTGTCTTCTGAGAGCAATACCCTAGTCCAACCTCTACTTTGATCTGTCGTCGAGTATTACCCCCCTGGTATCTCGAGATTATCTTGGAACTGCATAACTTCTTATGAGTTCTTCATCAAGTACTACATTCTCACTCATTACAATTTTTCATGGGCTCTAAGTTATTAAACACTCAAAGACACCGATAACTGAACCGAGTCCGCGCTATGGTTCAACAACTCTCAGTAATCTTCTTAAGTACGAGTTTGTACCCGATCACGCCATTCCTAACCTGTTTGGCTATATCATTGTCGTGATGATTTTAACTGTGCTATCTGGTCCTTATTCTTGGAGCAGCACTTTCGATGATGAGCTAAGCTTACGTCGATTTTCCTCGTCTTGTCATTCGCCTTGAACAGAAAGCTTGATTTCGATTTTGTGTCGTACTCATGGTTCCAATAACCTTTCGCTTCGTCATTCCTTTGACTTGATGTCATCGCCGATTGTTTACATCTTCATGAAATCTATCGACACTTGTGTCGTGATCATCATCAACATTCTGAGCTCTTTCAGGATATCAATTGAATTTGTGTTGAGAAATACCATCCTTGCCCCTCGATGATTTGTAATAACATCAACAATATTCTTACATTCCCTCCAACACAAAACATGTTCTTGTTTTGTGTTATACCTTGAGTTTCTTGATATCTGACTTATGTTATGTTCTATCTTGAAGCATTACTGTCTTTTATATCAAGGATGTTGTGAGGTTTGCTCCACCTCTTGAGAACTCTTGGTGTAGTGATACTTATCACAAGAACCATTCTTTCTTGATCCCCGTATTGCCTAACCGGGAATATCGACAAGTAAACGATGCTGCATGGATTCTGTAATTCAAGCAACCCTATTGCTTTGAAGTTAATGGACGGTAGTTCATCCTCAGACTATTGGTTATTGAATCACCATTCTAACATTGATCATGCTACATAAGCCCATATCTCGGGTGCACCATTCAACCAATGTTTAATTGTGTATGTTTTCCTCGAGCATACATCTTTATATTCGTTGAACTGACAAGTGTTACCTCCTTGTTCACATAATTATAGAAATCCATCTTTGGTTAATCTTGATGGATTGTTGCTGACTCCATCAACCACATCCTCATTTTCTCCTTGGTTAATGATGAACTTTTGTTTTGGAACATGCTTCTATAGTTCATTTCCCGATAATCTTATAATGTCATCTCGTCGATTTGTGTTGCCCCTCTTCTTCTCAGGCATCCAGAGTCTGAGGTATCTTGACACCTATCAGATCTGAATCTCGGTCAGATATGATGGTTGGAACATATTTCCAAGAGTTTTAACATTGGTCTTTATATCCCCCGGTAAGGTGATGTCATGCCTAGCACACCTGGCTAGAGGAGCTATTGTTATAGTATCCCTTTTGGCAAGATTAACCATTTTCACATGAGTAAATTATAAGACTTATTCTAGAAGTTGTTCCTGATGGATCCTTTGTGTAACTGAAGTTTGACCTTTGCTTAAAGACCATGTCAACGCTATCTCGAAGCATGTATGTGGTACTCCGATTTTCAATAAGAACATTTGAAGCACAATTGAGGGAGTCCTGGATTAGGGGGTATCCGGGCAGCCGGATTATATCCTTTGGCCAGACTGTTGGACTATGAATATACAAGATTGAAGACTTCGTCCCGTGTCCGGATGGAACTCTCCTTGGCGTGGAAGGCAAGCTTGGCAATACAGATATGTACATCTCCTTCCTTGTAACCAACTCTGTGTAACCCTATCCCCCTCCGATGTCTATATAAACCGGACGGTTTAGTCCGTAGGACCAAGAACAACAATCATACCATAGGCTAGCTTCTAGGGTTTAGCCTCTTCGATCTCGTGGTAGACCAACTCTTGTAATACTCATATCATCAAGATCAATCAAGCAGGAGTAGGGTTTTACCTCCATCGAGAGGCCCGAACCTGGGTAAAAACATCATGTCCCATGTTTCCTGTTACCATCTGCCTAGACGCACAGTTCGGGACCCCCTACCCGAGATCCGCCGGTTTTGACACCGACATTGGTGCTTTCATTGAGAGTTCCACTGTGCTGTCACCGTAAGGGAGGATGCCTCGTCTCGTTGTTAAAAACAACATTATCGCCGGGGGAGCCCTGGCTGTCGGCCAAACTCTCCGGCTAGGCAGTTTCATCATGATCGCCCGTTCGGCTGCTGCACTGACAATGACTTCTCGGGTCATCGAAAACAGCCTCCACGTCGGCTCAAAAGTTGCCGAGCAGATGGATCCAATGGAGCTCTCTTCCCTAAATGAGCTCTTGGATCGCATCGCCGCCTTGGGAGTCGCTACGGACTATGATCAGATTGGGCTTAAACCCGATCAAAGGGAGATTAACTCTCCACCGGTCACCCATCATATTGCGGTGGTGGAGGAACAATGTGGCGATTCTTCCTCTTTCTTGAGGACTAACTATGTCCGGATTCCTGAGCTCTCCGAGACGGATACTTTTTTACGGGAGGACATCACCCAAGCCCTGAACCTAGAGTCAGGCGGCGGGCCAGACTTATCGGGCAACATCCCGGAACCCGAACTTCCAATATTGGAAACTCCTCGGCCCCTGGATCTCAGATCGGGTAAGGGTTCGGACTCAAATCCACCCACCCACCCGAACATAAATGATCTTTCCCACATCAGGCAAGAGCCCCAGGAAACAGTACATCATTATTGGGCCAGATTCCTCCTTGTGATGAACAAGGTTAAGGACTGTCGCGAGGAAGACGCAGTCTCATTTTTCCGCAATAATTGCACGGACAAGGGAATCCTTAACGCCATAAGTCGCCGTGACATATCATGCTTCACTGACATGGCGTCCATAGTACGAAAGTACTGCGCGATGGAAAGCGCCTGGAAAACCGAAACAAAATTTTGGGATAATCTAGCCCCAAATATACACCCAGTCCGAAGTAAAAGGGTGCACTATCATAAGACACCCGAGTTAATTACAAAGAAGCAAAAACCCTCTACAGGGCGTGGAACCATATTGGAGGGATGGCTCAACGGACCCTGCAAAATTCATAGTACAACGGATACCATACCAACACACAGCCTTAGAGCATGTTGGGTACTCCGGCAGGTGGCTAAAAGTGGTGAGGATCTTCTCATCCCAGGTACCACAAAGCACCATCCTGGGGATAACAATACGGTATTAATAGTCTTTGAGACCTTCACATCAAATAATAGGCGCAAGCGAACACTCCGCAGCCTTGCCGAAATCTGCCACATGGCAGCAATAAATCCATGGAGTGACACGGCTATTACCTTCAATGCCAGTGACGAACCTAAATTCCGAACAGCCTGAGCACCAGCTGCACTAGTCCTTAGTCCAATTGTAGACGGCTTTCGACTCACCAAAGTACTCATGGACGGCGACAGTGGATTAAACCTCATCTATGAGGACACTCTTCAAATAATGGAAATAGACTGGAACCGCATTGAGCGAAGCAGCACAGCCTTCAGAGGAATCATCCCCAGTCGGGAAGCACGCTGTGCTGGGAAAATCACACTAGATGTGGTATTCGGCACGCCGGAGAACTATAGGTCCGAAGAAATTACATTCCAAGTGGCCCCGTTCAGTAGCGGATACCACTCCCTTTTAGGGCGGGAGGCGTTCACGATCTTCCAAGCCATACCACATTACGGGTACATGAAGCTCAAAATGCCCGGGCCCAACGGAATCATCACTCTCGCTAGTGATCCGGACACAGCACTCCGCGCCGAAAACAAAACAGCCGCATTGGCCCTCGAGGCATTATCCGAAGCCCTTGCGGCCGAAGAATTAACTGCGTTGCACTCCATAGTGGACAGGGACGACGTGATACTTGACAAGAGATCCAAGTCCACCTCTTTTAAACCAGTGGATGAAATAGTCAAATTCCAAGTCCACCTCTACAAAAACAGCCTCCATCCGGGCACAGTTAAACCCCGCAGTGGACGCCGCACTACGAGAGTTCCTGCGCGAGAATTGGGACATATTCGCCTGGCATCCCTCGGATATGCCAGGAATCCCACGCAGGCTGGCCGAGCACAGCCTTAATATTCTAAAGGGATTCAAGCCGGTCAAGCATACTGAGGGAGTCCTGGATTAGGCGGTATCCGGACAGCCGGATTATATCCTTTGGCCGAACTGTTCGACTATGAAGATACAAGATTGAAGACTTCGTCCCGTGTCCGGATGAGACTCTACTTGGCGTGGAAGGCACGCTAGGCAATACGGATATGTACATCTCCTCCTTTGTAACCGACCTTGTGTAACCCTAGCCCCCTCCGGTGTCTATATAAACCGGAGGGTTTTAGTCCGTAGGACAACATACAATCATACCATAGGCTAGCTTCTAGGGTTTAGCCTCTCTGATCTCGTGGTAGATCAACTCTTGTAATACTCATATCATCAAGAATAAATCAAGCAGGACGTAGGGTTTTACCTCCATCAAGAGGGCCCGAACCTGGGTAAAACATCGTGTCCCCTGCCTCCTGTTACCATCCGCCTTAGACACACAGTTCGGGACCCCCTACCCGAGATCCGCCGGTTTTGACACCGACATTGCTGCTTTCATTGAGAGTTCCTCTGTGAGTCGCTCTAAGGAAGGATGCCTCATCTTGTTGTTAAAAACAACATTACCGCCGGGGGAGCTCTGGCTCTCGGTCAAACTCTCCGGCTAGGCAGTTTCGTCATGACCGCCTGTTCGGCCACTGCACCGACGATGACTTCTCGGGTCATCGAAAACAGCCTCCACGTCGGCTCGGAATTCGCCGAGCAGATGGATCCAATGGAGCTCTCTTCCCTAAACGAACTATTGGATTGCATCGCCGCCTTGGGAGTCACTACGGACTATGATCGGATTGGGCTTAAACCCGATCAAAGGGAGATTAATTCTCCACCGGTCACCCATCATGTTGCTGTGGTGGAGGAACAATGCGGCGATTCCTCCTCTATCTTGAGGACCAACTATGTCCGAATTCCTGAGCTCTCCAAGTCAGATACCCGTTTACGGGAGGACATCACCCAAACCCTGAACCTAGAGTCAGGCAGCGGGCCAGACTCATTGGCAACATCCCGAAATCCGAACTTCCAAGATCGAAAACTCCTCGGCCCCTGGGTCTCAGATCGGGTAGGGGTCTGGACTCAAAACCACCCACCCACCCAGACATAAACGATCTTTCCAACATCAGGCAAGAGCCCCATGAAACAGTACATCATTATTGGGCCAGATTCCTCCTTGTGATGAACAAGGTTAAGGACTGCCGTGAGGAAGACGCAGTCTCACTTTTTTGAAATAACTACATGGACAAGGGAATCCTTAACGCCATAAGTTGCCGTGACCTATCACGCTTCGCTGACTTGGCGTCCATAGTATGAAAGTACTGTGCGATGGAAAGTGCCTGGAAAACCGAAACGAAATTTTGGGTTAATCCGGCTCTGAATATGCACCCAATCCGAGGTAAAAGGGTGCATTATCATAAGACACCCGAGTTCATTACAAAGAAGCAAAAACCCTCTATAGGGCACAGAACCATATTGGAGGGATGGCTTAACGGACCCTGCAAAATTCATAGCACATCGGATACAATACCAACGCACAGCCTTAGAGCATGTTGGATACTCCGGCAGGTGGCCAAATGTGGTGAGGATCTTCTTATCCCAAATGCCACAGAGCACCATCCCATGGATAACAATACGGTATTAACAGTCTTTGAGACCTTCGCGTCAAATAATAGGCGCAAGAGAACACTCCGCAGCATTGCCGAAATCTCCCACGTGGCAGCAATAAATCCATGGAGCGACACGGCTATCACCTTCAATGCCAGTGATGAACCTAAATTCCGAACAGCCCGAGCACCAGCCGCACTGGTCCTCAGTCCAATCGTGGACGGCTTTCGACTCACCAAAGTACTCATGGACGGCAGAAGTGGATTAAACCTCATCTATGAGGAAACTCTTCAAAAGACGGAAATAGACTAGAACCGCATTGAGCAAAGTAGCACAATCTTCAGAAGAATCATCCCCAGTCGGGAAGCACGCTGCGCTAGGAAAATCACACTAGATGTGGTATTCGGCACCCCGGAGAACTATAGGTCCGAAGAAATTACATTTCAAGTGGCCCCGTTCAGTAGTGGATACCACGCCCTTTTAGGACGTGAGGCGTTCACGATCTTCCAAGCCGTGCCCCATTATGGGTACATGAAGCTCAAAATGCCCGGCCCCAACGGAATCATCTCTCTCGCAAGTGATCCGGACACAACACTCCGCGCCGAAAACAAAACAGCCGCCTTGGCCCTCGAGGCGTTATCCGAAGCCCTTTCGGCCGAGGAATTAACTGCGCTACGCTCTACGGTAGACAAGGACGATGTAATACTTGACAAGAGATCCAAGTCCACCTCTTTTAAACCAGCGGATGAAATAGTGAAATTCCAAGTCCACCCAACGGACCCTACAAAAACAGCCTCTATCGGGGCACAGTTAAACCCCGCCGTGGACGCTACACTACGAGAGTTCCTGCGCGAGAATTGGGACATATTCGCCTGACACCCATCAGACATCCCAGGAATCCCATGCAGACTGGCCGAGCACAGCCTCAATATCCTAAAGGGATTCAAGCCAGTCAAGCAGGCTCTTCGGTGTTTCTCCGAACCTAAGAGACAGGCCATGGGAGAGGAACTAGCCAAGTTATTGGAGGCCTGATTCATCATAGAAATAAAACACCCGGACTGGCTAGCAAACCTGGTGATGGTACCAAAGAAGGATAAATCCTGGCGCCTTTGTGTCGATTTTAAGGACCTCAATAAAGCTTGCCCAAAGGATCCATTCCCCCTCCCCCGCATTGATCAAATTATCGATGGTACCGCAGGACACGATTCATTGTGTTTCCTCGTCGCATACTCCAGTTACCACCAAATCAAGATGGCGGAGTCCGACCAAGCCGCAACGGCATTCATCACACCATATGGTCCCTTCTGTTTCAACACAATGCCTTTTGGGCTCAAAAACGCCGGCGCAACATATCAGCGCATGATTCAGACATGTTTGGAGAAACAAATCGGCAAAACAGTAGAGGCATACGTAGATGATGTGGTCGTCAAAACCAAACACGTCGACTCTCTGATAGACGACTTGAAGCTCACATTTGACAACCTCCGAACATACGACATCAAGCTCAATCCGGAAAAATGCGTTTTCGGCATACCAGCCGGAAAGCTCCTGGGTTTCATTGTCTCCAGTAGAGGTATTGAAGCTAATCCGGCCAAAATCCGAGCTTTGTCACAGTTGGCTACCCCAACAGACCTCAAACAAATCCAGAAGTTAACTGGATGTGTGGCGGCTCTAAGCCGCTTTATCTCCCGCTTAGGAGAAAACGCATTACCCCTTTATCGCCTCCTTCGGCGCACCGAACACTTCGAGTGGACGGACACTGCCACAGCCGGATTGGAAGAAATAAAAGCCATACTGGCAACCAACCCAATCCTGGCCGCGCCAAACATCGGCGAACCAATGCTATTATACATTGTGGCAACCCATCAAGTTGTAAGCGCAGTTCTCGTCGAACGAGAAGCGGACGAACATAAATTCCCTCTTCAAAAGCCGGTATATTATGTATCCACTGTCCTCACTCCATGCAAATCACGGTACCCACATTATCAAAAGATAGCCTATGCGGTATTCATGGCATCCCGGAAACTGCGACACTACTTTCAAGAGTGTTCGATTACAGTAGCCTCGGAGGTGCCACTCAATGATATTATAAACAACCGCGATGCCACGGGCCAGATTGCCAAATGGGCCATTGAGCTCCTCCCGTTCGACATAACATACAAACCTCGGCGAGCCATTAAATCGCAAGTATTGGCCGACTTTGTCACTGAATGGACGGAAGCCAAACTCCCTAAAGAGTACGGGGCATACTCCAATTGGATTATGCACTTCGACGGCTCCAAAATGCTGGCTGGACTGGGGGCTGGCGTCGTCCTGACGTCCCCAACCGGAGATACAGTTCAATACGTACTGCAGATACTGTATACAGACTCCAACAATGCAGCCGAATACGAAGCCCTATTACATGGTCTTTGGATGGCAGTTTCCATGGGCATTCAGCGCCTGGAGGTGCGTGGGGATTCGAACCTCTTAATATCCCAAATAAATGGAGACTTTGATGCCAAGGATCCGAAGATGGCGGCCTATCGTAACGCCGTCCTAAAGATGTCAGATCGGTTCGAGGGGCTCGAATTTCACCATGTGGCTCGGGAAAACAATCAGGCGGCGGATATCCTCGCCCGCATCGGCGCAAAACGCAATGCGGTCGCCCAACATCTTTTTAGAGAGGTTGTTTAAGCCATCTATGGTATGGGAGGGGGCACCGGCAATATTATTCCGGACCCGGCCACAACACTCGATACTAAACACTCTGACATAATCGGAGGCTCTGCCACTGAAACAACACCTTCAGCCCAGGTAATAATGGCCATCATAGCCCCGTGGACAGAACCATTCCTCGCCTACCTAACTTGGCAGGAACTTCCGGAGGACCAAAATGAATCACGCTGCATAGTGCGGCGATCTAAGGCCTACAGGGTCCATGAGGGAGAACTGTATAAAAAAAGCACTACCGGAGTCCTTCAAAGGTGCACCTCCGAAGAGGAAGGTCGGAAACTTTTGGCATAAATTCACGCCGGACTCGGCGGCCACCACGCCGCAGCCCGGGCTCTTGTAAGCAAGGCCTTCCGTACAGGATTCTATTGGCCGACGGCCCAGGCAGACGCACAGGACTTGGTCCAACGCTGCGCTGGTTGCTAGCTTTTTGTAAATCAAAGCCACATGTCACCCATCGCCCTCCAAACAATCCCCATTACGTGGCCCTTCGTGGTCTGGGGGCTTGACATGGTTGGACCCCTTAAAGGGGGAACCCACAAGAAAAAATACTTACTGGTCATGGTGGATAAATTCACCAAATGGATAGAAGCCAAACCTGTTAAAACAGTCGAATCCGGACCGGTGATAGACTTCATATCTGGGGCCGTACACCGTTATGGCGTCCCCCACAGCATCATCACTAACAACGGCACGAACTTCATGGTCGATGAGGTGAAACTCTGGTCCAGCAAAATGGGCATCAAGCTCGATTATGCTTCCGTCTATCACCCACAAACTAATGGCCAAGTTGAGCGAGCAAAAGTTCTTATCATGAGCGTCATCAAACCCAGATTAGTGCAGTCCTTAAAGGATTCTAAGACGCACTGGGTAGAGGAGCTTGACTCCGTACTCTGGGGGCTGCGGACCACGCCGAATCATACTACCGGATACACACCCTTCTTTATGGTGTACGGCGCAGAGGCGGTTCTGCCCTGCGACATAATTCATGACTCACCTCGAGTGCGCATGTACGAAGAAAGAGAAGTCGAGCTCAATCGGCAGGACAGTCTGGACACCCTGGAGGAGGAGCGCGACGTGGCAAAAGCATGTTCCGCATTTTATCAGCAACAGGCTCGCAGATACCAAAGCAGAGAAGTACGGGCCAAAACTTATAACATTGGCGAGTTAGTTCTACGCCTACCGGAGAAGAAAAAGTCCAAGCTCGAGCCCAAATGGGAAGGACCCTTCATTATTGAACAAGTTCTGACCGGTGGAGCATACCGTCTGCGGGATGCATCGAATAATCGACTCGAGCCGAACCCATGGAACGCAGCCAGGCTCCGAAGATTCTAAGCCTAGCGCCGGACTCTATGTTCGTCTCCTTCCTCTGTCCAATTTTTTGCATATACATTATCTGTCTTGTTTTTCTTTATTTCTCTCTTTTATTCTTTCTCTAGGCCTTCAAGGGCCAACTTGTGCCTCGCATGCACATTATGGATGCGCTAGCCGCGCTCATCATACCTGGGGGCTTCTTTCACAGAAGCTTAATTATTTATCCGGGCCTCATGCCCCGCACATGTGTTATACTTCCACATGTACCTTTTTTCGCCATTATATGCATCGATATGACTTAAGTTTTGGCCAAGCTGGGTTGCCTGGCTCTTGTATTTATGCCCTACACTCCCGTTAATTCGGCTAGGGCATAAGGGGAGCACCTCTGCGATTGTTACTGTCGGGTCAGCCGGATGTGTACCTCAGACTGGGTGAAGCCGAAAGCTACCATTCTTAAGGTAATATTCGGTCGGTGAACAAAAGATGATTTTTATTTATTTTCCATATGTGCCCCAAGATGTTTTTCCTGCGTTTCCTCTCGTAGTCCGGACATGCACTTTAGGGCATGCGTACCCAGGGAAAGGAACCCTTAACGGAACTATTCTCCCTGGAAGATGTTTCTTACTACCCATGTAATATAACATAACTAGTTGGGCACTTGTCTATTCAAGCACTAATGACCCCTACGCCTGGTCTCCACGCATACCCCGGTTCTTATATAAATGAGCGGGTATTCAGATACACTCCGGACTATCGGGTCTCGAGGTTGAAGCAAAAAGGTCCGCCACGACAAATGATCTACAATCCGGCTAGAACACATTATACATGTCACTTTAATTACATAGTCATGCAGACTGACTAAATTCCTCTTCTATACTGTCCAACAGGCAGTCTAGCCTACAATCCTATTGTGAATACTTTGTGGCTAATTCTACTTGCCCATAAACTAAGCTAACGGGGATCTCTTTTCCGTCGGGCCCCACAGGTCCGACCTCGGCCATGTGATTTGGGTCAGCCTTGGTATACCGCGTCTTCACCATGGCCCAGGCTTCCCTGGCACCTTGACGGCAGGCCGATATCTTCCATAATCGGAAGCACCGCCGCGCTCCCTTGAGCTTCTCCGTAAGCTCTACAATGCCTTCTGGCTGGGAGACGGATGGCCACAAGGCCTGGGCAACACCTTGCATCACCTGCCGAACTTGTTCGTGCAGTTGTGAGAGCTCGGATAGAAGATCACCCGCAGACCCGGGCATTTCCTCCGCGGGATGACCCATCAGCATACCTGCAGACATAACGCTGTTAGCCGGCTTCTTCGCCGAACTCCTTCAAAAGGGTTCGTTCAAGCACTTACTGAAAATGCCGCGTCGAAGCCGCTTATTCTCCTTCTCGGAGTCTGTAAGCTGGGCTCGAACATCTGTCAGTTCCATGCTCAGCTTGGTATTGGCATCTTGGAGATTGTTTTTCTCCCACCCGACCTCAGTCAGGACGCGTTCGCCAGCCTTTAGCTGTCGCACGACATGCTGGTCCTACGGATTTTCTCCGTATTCATCTGCAACATCTCTTGTTAGATTTGCAGCCACGCCGCATGCTATATGGTAACCATTATTCTTTAAAACAAATGTTACAAGCGGGGGGCTTTTTAGGTTCCTTCAATGCGGCAACAGCGGCCCGCGGTTGGGTCTTGCATTCCTCCAGCTCATGTGCCAGTCGAGTATTCTTCTCTGTAAGAACCTGCACAATAAGATGATCCTTAAATTAGTTCTGCTAACTGTTTCAAGTCTCAGGGGATACTGATGCATACAATCGTTAGATTTAGTTTAGCCGTACATCCTTTACATACTGGTCCATGGCTCTGGATAGACCATCTTGAGCAGCACGGAGGTACGCCTCTCCAGAATTGAAGGCATCAAATGCCTCTGGTGAGAAGCAAGCGTCACGGAGAACGGCCCGGCGACGCCTATGATTCATGGCGCTCTCCACTTTTGTATTTGTAGCGGATAATCTATTTGCATCCTCGGTAGGGGGATTATCTGGCGTCCGCCCCATATCGGCTTCCGCCTCTATGTCCGGCCCTGGAGCCCGACTGGTGGAAGCGTGATCGGCAGCATCACCGGACATATTCCGGCGAGCGTTTTTTCTGTTAAAGAAACAAGGGCGTCATTACATTTCTAGAAAGACGACAACCACAGAGCGGGGTTTCTGTTATACCTTTGCGCCGGCGTCTCCGTCCTGACCGCCTTCCTTTTTGGCCTGCCCGGCCTCGGTGCCTCTTGTTGGCGAGTTGCTGCGGGTTCGGCAGGGCGTCCGGAATGCCTTCCCTGTAAAAACACCATATGTATATGATAGGTGAAGTGTCTAAAAGGGGATCCTAGTTTTTGGAGATGGGATTTTTGGTTTTTCTTACGTGCGATGCAGGAAGCATTCCGGGATAGTCGGCCGTAATGGCCACCATGGCATCATCGCAGCTTAACTGATAGAACTGTCGGTCTACCAGCTCCACGAATATGTCTGGATCTTCTTCGAGTCCGGAGTCGAGGGCCCGGTCAAGGTCCTCTGGTTGTGGGGAGGGGCTGCTAACCTCCTTTATGGCTTTTCGCAGTTCCTGCCGCAAAACGGCAAGGTGAATACCTACGACAAAGAATGCGGGAAGAATGGGAGTAAGGAGATATAACTCACCCAGCTTGGAGGATTGTACATGGAGAATCTATCCCGTGGCTTGATGCGGATGAACTCCTCTTCCTCTCCCTTGACCAATTCGGATAGAATTTTTGCTAAAGCGGTAGCATTGTCCGGACCCTTACGCCCGCAACGGGTGGCGTCATCCGCCCCATTAAAACACCACAAGGGGTGCCCTCGATATTGAAGTGGTTGCACTCCCCGCATTATGCATATTGACATAACTTCGATTATTGTCAATCCTGATTGGGCCAGTGCTTTAATCCAGTTCATCAGGTAAAGGACTTCTCCATTGTCTTCCTCCTGGGGGCTCCGTGGGCGCCAACTTCGGCGTTTCTTCAGAGGAGCATTGCTGAACTCGGGAAGACCCCGTCGAACAGGGTCCGGAAGGGGAACGTCCTCCATATAAAACCATTCCGAAGGCCAGTCTTCGGACGACTTCTTCGGGGTACCAGACAGGTATCCGGTTCCGGCGATGCGCCATATTTCGGCTCCGCCCACTTGATAAAGTGACCCCCTCTGTGTGCGAGGGATGAGGCAAAATAGCCTTTTCCACAGCTCGAAATGAGCCTCGCGGCCCAGGAACAACTCACAGAGAGCAACATAGCCGGCGATGTGTAAAATGGAGGCAGGGGTGAAATTATGTAATTGGAGGCCGTAGAACTCCAGGAGCCCATGGAGGAACGGATGAATTGGAAATCTGAGTCCCCTTAATAAATAAGGAACAAGGCAGACCCGCTCCCCCGTAGAGGGACTGGGGAAGCTCTCCGCTTGCTCCCCGCCATTGTAGGTGGCAAGCGCGGCTCGAACGGGCACCATGTATGCTGGAGGGAGAAATCCCTTAGTCTGCAGTTCGATTAATCGATTGTGTGGGACTGAACACTTCTCCCAATCATCGGGCATAGGGCTATGGGGTGGGAGGAGGAGCTGCGGAGGTTGGCCATGCTGGAATGGATCTTTCGGAAGCATGCTCTGATGGATTCTCGCTGGGGGAGGATGGTATGGATCGGATCTGAGAATCCCCATCCTTTTAATAGACAATTTATTTATCTGGCTAGGGGGGCGAATGTAAAAATGCCCTGACGCCTCGTATTCATTCGACGCGTGGGAGATAGCCCTTATTGGGCGCAGAAGCCAGGAGGTCCAAACATTTATGGGACCGGACACTGCTTTACGAACATTCGAAATATGGAGAAGAACCCGCCTTGCAATGCCGAAGACAACACTGCGCGCCGGACTCATCGTCATTGAAGCCTGGTTCGGGGGCTACTGAGGGAGTCCTGGATTAGGGGGTATCCGGACAGCCGGATTATATCCTTTGGCCGAACTGTTGGACTATGAAGATACAAGATTGAAGACTTCGTCCCGTGTCCGGATGGGACTCTACTTGGCGTGGAAGGCAAGCTAGGCAATACGGATATGTATATCTCCTCCTTTGTAACCGACCTTGTGTAAACCTAGCCCCCTTTGGTGTCTATATAAACCGGAGGGTTTTAGTCCGTAGGACAACATACAATCATACCATAGGCTAGCTTCTAGGGTTTAGCCTCTCTGATCTCGTGGTAGATCAACTCTTGTACTACTCATATTATCAAGAATAAATCAAGCAGGACGTAGGGTTTTACCTCCATTAAGAGGGCCCGAACCTGGGTAAAACATCGTGTCCCCTGCCTCCTGTTACCATCCACCTTAGACGCACAGTTCGGGACCCCCTACCCAAGATCCGCCGGTTTTGACACCGACACAGACTCTTCGGCGTTTCTCTGGACCTAAGAGACAAGCTATGGGAGAGGAACTAGCCAAGTTATTGGAGGCCGGATTCATTAGAGAAATAAAACACACGGACTGGCTAGCAAACCTGGTGATGGTACCAAAGAAGGACAAATCCTGGCGCCTATGTGTCGATTTCAAGGACCTCAACCAGGCTTGCCCAAAGGATCCCTTCGCCCTCCCCTGCATCTATGAAATTATCGATGCTACCGCAGGACACGATTCATTGTGTTTCCTCGACGCATAGTCCGGCTACCACCAAATCAAGATGGCGGAGCCCGACCAAGCCGCAATGGCATTTATCACACCATACGGCCCCTTCTGTTTCAACACAATGCCTTTTGGGCTCAAAAATGCCGACGCAACATATCAGCGCATGATTCAGACATGTCTGGAGAAACAGATCGACAAAATAGAAGAGGCATATGTAGATGATGTGGTCGTCAAAACCAAACACGTCGACTCTCTAATAGACGACTTGAGGCTCACATTCGACAACCTCCGAACATACGACATCAAGCTCAATCGAGAAAATGCATTTGCGGTGTACCAGCCGGAAAGCTCCTGGGCTTCGTTGTCTCCAGTAGAGGAATTGAAGCAAATCCGGCCAAAATCCGAGCTCTGTCATAGTTGGCTATCCCAACGGGCCTCAAACAAATCCAGAAATTAACCGGATGTGTGGCGGCTCTAAGCCGCTTTATCTCCCGCTTAGGAGAAAAGGCATTACCCCTTTATCGCCTCCTTCGGTGCACCGAACACTTTGAGTGGACGGATGCTGCCACAACTGGATTGGAAGAAATAAAAGCCATACTGGCAACCAACCCAATCCTGGCCGCGCCAAACATCGGCGAACCAATGCTGTTTTACATTGCGGCAACTCATCAGGTTGTAAGCGCAGTGCTCGTCGTCGAACGAGAAACGGATGGACATAAATTCCCCCTTTAAAAGCCGGCATATTATGTATGCACTGTCCTAATCATGGTACCCACATTATCAAAACATAGCCTATGCGGTATTCATGGCATCCCAGAAGCTACGACACTACTTTCAAGAGTGTTCAATTACAATAGCCTCGGAAGTGCCACTTAATGATATTATAAACAACCGCGACACCACGGGCCGGACTGCCAAATGGGCCATTGAGCTCCTCCCATTCGACATAACATACAAACCCCAGCGAGCCATTAAATCGCAAGTATTGGCCGACTTGTCGCCGAATGGACGGAAGCCGAACTCCCTAAAGAGTACGGCGCATACTCCAATTGGATCATGCACTTCGACGACTCCAAAATGCTGGCTGGTCTGGGGGCTGGCGTCGTCCTAACGCCCCCAACCGGAGATACAGTTCAATACGTACTACAGATACTGTATATAGACTCCAACAACACAGCTGAATACGAAGCCCTGTTACATGGTCTTCGGATGGCAGTTTCCATGGGCATTCAACGCCTGGAGGTGCACGGGGATTCGAACCTCGCAATATCCCAAATAAATGGAGACTTCGATGCCAAGGATCCGAAGATGGCAGCCTATCACAACGCCGTCCTAAAGATGTCAGCTCGGTTCGAGGGGCTCGAATTTCACCATGTGGCTCGGGAAAACAATCAGGCGGCGGATATCCTTGCCCGCGTCGGCACAAAACGCGATGCAGCCCCCCGAACATCTTTTTGGAGAGGTTGTTTAAGCCATCCGTGGTATGGGAAGGGGACACCGGTAACAATAGTCCGGACCCGGCCAAAATGCCCGATAGCGAACACTCTAACACAATCGGAGGCTCTGCCACCAAAATAACACCATCAGTCCACGTAATAATGGTCATCATCGCCCCGTGGACAGAACCTTTCCTGGCCTACCTAACTAGGCAGGAACTTCCCGAGGACCAAAATGAGGCACGCTGCAAAGTGCGGCGATCTAAAGCATATAGGGTCCATGAGGGAGAGTTGTATAAAAAAAGCACTACCGGAGTCCTTCAAAGGTGCATCTCTGAAGAGGAAGGGCGGAAGCTTTCGGCAGAAATTCACGCCGGACTCGGTGGCCACCAGGCCGGAGCCCGAGCCCTTATAAGCAAGGCCTTCCGTATAGGTTTTTATTGGCCGGCGGCCCGGGTAGATGCACTGGACTTGGTCCAACGCTGCGTCGGTTGCCAGCTTTTTGCAAACCAAAGCCACATGCCACCCACCGCCCTCCAAACAATCCCCATTACCTGGCCCTTCGCGGTCTAGGGCTTGACATGGTTGGACGCCTTAAAGGGGGAACCCATAAGAAAAAATACTTACTGGTCATGGTGGATAAATTCACCAAATGGATAGAAGCCAAACCTGTTAAAACGGCCAAATCTGGACCGGTGATAGACTTCATATCCGGGGTTATACACCGTTATGGAGTCCCCCACAGCATCATCACTGACAATGGCACAAACTTCACGGCCGACGAGGTAAACTCTGGTGTAGCAACATGGGCATCAAGCTCGATTATGCTTCTATCTATCACCCACAAACTAACGGCCCAGTTGAGCGAGCAAATGGTCTTATCATGAGCGGCATCAAACCCAGGTTAGTGCGGTCCTTAAAGGAGTCTAACACGCACTCGGTAGAGGAGCTTGACTCCGTACTTTGGGGGCTGCGGACCACGCCGAATCATACTACCGGATACACACCCTTCTTTATGGTGTACGGCGCAGAGGCGGTTCTGCCCTGCGACATAATTCATGACTCACCTCGAGTGCGCATGTACGAAGAAAGAGAAGTCGAGCTCGATCGGCAGGATAGTCTGGACACCCTGGAGGAGGAGCGGGACGTTGCAAAAGCCCGTTCCGCATTCTATCAGCAACAGGCTCGAAGATACCAAAGCAGAGAAGTACGGGCCAAAACTTATAATGTTGGTGAGCTAGTTCTACGCCTACCGGAGAAGAAAAAGACCAAGCCCGAGCCCAAATGGGAAGGTCCCTTCATTATTGACCCAGTTATGACCGGTGGAGCGTACCGTCTGCGGGATGCATCGAATAATCGACTTGAGCCGAACCCATGGAACGCAGCCAGGCTCTAAAGATTCTACGCCTAGTGCCGGACTCTATATTCGTCTCCTTCCTCTGTCCATTTTTTGCATATACATTATCTGTCTTTTCTCTCTTTCTTTCTTTTATTCTTTATCAAGGCCTTCAAGGGCCAACTTGTGCCTTTCTTGCACACTATTGACGCGCTAACCGCGCTCATTATACCTGGGGGCTTCTTACACAGAAGCTTAATTATTTAGTTGGGATTCATGCGCCGCACATGTGTTATTCTTCCGCATGTACCTTCTCTTCGCCATTATATGCATCGATATGACTTAAGTTTTGGCCAATCTGGGTTGCCTGGCTCTTGTATTTATGCCCTACATTCCCGTTAATTCGGCTAGGGCATAAGGGGAGCACCTCTATGATTGTTACTATCGGGTCAGCTGGATGTGTACCTCAGACTGGGTGAAGCCGAAAGCTAGCGTTCTTAAAGGAATATTCGGTCGGTGAACAAAAGATGATTTTTATATATTTTCCATATGTGCCCCCAGATGTTTTTGCCTGCGTCTCCTCTCGCAGTCCGGACATGCACTTTAGGGCATGCGCACCCAGGGTAAGGAACCCTTAACGGAACTATTCTCCCTGGAAGATGTTTCTTACTACCCATGTAATATAACATAACTAGTTGGGTACTTGTCTGTTCAAGCACTAATAACCCCTACGCCTGGTTTCCACGCATACCCCGGTTCTTATATAATTGAGCGGGTATTCGGATACACTCCGGACTATCATGTCCCGTGGTCGAAGCGAAAAGGTCCGCCATGACAAATGATTTACAATCCGGCTAGAAGGCACTATACATGTCACTTTAATTACATAGTCATGTAGACTGACTAAATTCCTCTTCTATACCATCCAACAGGCTGTCTAGCCTACAATCCTGTTGGGAATACTTTGTGGCTAATTCTACTAGCCCATACACTGAGCTAACGTGGATCTCTTTCCCATCGGGCCCCACAGGTCCGACCTCGGCCATGTGGTTTGGGTCAGCCTTGGTATACCACGTCTTCACCATGGCCCAGGCCTCCCTGGCACCTTGACGGCAGGCCGATATCTTCCATAATCGGAAGCGTCGTCGTGCTCCCTTGAGCTTCTCCGCAAGCTCTCCAATGCCTGCTAGCAAGGAGACGGATGGCCACAAGGCCTGGGCAATACTTTGCATGACCTGCCGAACTTGTTCGTGCAGTTGTGAGAGCTCGGGTAGAAGATCACCCGCAGACCCGGGCATCTCCTCCATGGGACGACTCGTCAGCATACCTGCACACATAACTCTGTTAGCTGGCTTCTCCGCCGCACTCTTTTAAGGGTTCGTTCAAGCACTTACTGAAAATGCTGCGTCGAAGCCGCTTATTCTCCTTCACGGAGTCCGCAAGCTGGGCTCGAACATCTTTCAGTTCCATGCTCATCTTGGTATTGGCGTCTTGGAGATTCTTTTTCTCCCGCATGACCTTAGTCAGCATGCATTCGCCAGCCTTTAGCTGTCGTATGACATGCTGGTCCTCCGGATTCTCTCCGGAGTCATCTGCAATATCTATTGTTAGATCTGCAGCCATGCCGCACACTATATGGTACCTATCATTCTTTGAAACAAATGTTACCAGCTGGGGACTTTTCAGGTTCCTTCAATGCGGCAACAGCGGCCCGAAGTTGGTTCTTGCATTCCTCCAGCTCCTGTGACAGTCGAGTATTCTTCTCTGTAAGAACCTGCACAATAAATTATCCTTAAATCAGTTGTGCCAACTGTTTCAAGTCTCAGGGGCTACTGATATATATACTCATCAAATTTTCTTACCCGTACATCCTTTACATACTGGTCCGTGGCTCTGGCTAGACCATTTTGAGCAGCACGGATGTACGCATCTCCTGAGTTGAACGCATCAAATGCCTCTCGGGAGAAACAAGCGTCACGGAGTATGGCTCGGCGACGCCTGTGATTCATGGCGCTCTCCACTTCGGAATTCGTAGCGGATATCTTATCCGCATCCTCTGTAGAAGGAGCATCCAGTGTGTACCTCGTGTTAGCTTCCGCCTGTGTGTCCGGCCCTGGAGCCCGACTGGTAGAGGCGTGATCGGAGACCTCTCTGGATATTTTCTGGCGAGTGTTCTTCCTTCTAGGAAACACAGGTGTTATTATGTTTTTAAAGACGAAAACCACGGAGTGAGGTGTTGCATCATACCTCTGCACCGGCGTCTCCATCCGGACCGCCTTCCTTTTTAGCCTATCCGACTTTGAAACCCCTTGTTGGTGAGTCGCCGCGGGCTCGGCATGGCATCCCGAGGGCCTTCCCTATAAAACACCATTTGTATACGGTAGGTGAAGTGCATAAAAGGAAATGCTTTTCAAAGGTTGGGACTCCGGTCTCATTTACCTGCGAGGCTAGGAGTAGCCAAGGGTAGTCGGCTATAATGGCCACCATGGCGTCATCACAGCTTAGCTGATAGAAAATCCTATCAATCAGCTCCACGAATATGTCCGGATCCTCTTTCAGGCCGGGGTCGAGGACCCGTTCAGGATCCTCCGGTTGTGGAGGTGGGCTATTGATCTCCCCTACCGCCTTACGCAGTTCCTCCGATGAATGCTCGCTGAGGGAGGATGGTGTGATTTGGATCTGAGGATCCTCTTCTCTTTAATAGACAGTTCATTCACATAGATGGGGTGGTAAATGTAAAAACACCCTGGCTCCTGACATTCGCTTGACACGTGGAAGATGGCCATTATTGGAGGCAGAAGCCAAGAAGCGTAACATTTACGAGAAGTCGGACACTATTTAACAGGTACTCAGAGTTTGAAGAAGAACCCGCCTTGCAACACTAAAGACAATCTGCGCGCCGGACTCATCGTCATTGAAGCCTGGTTCGGGGGCTACTGAGGGAGTCCTGTATTAGGGGGTATCCGGACAGCCGGATTATATCCATTGGCCAGACTGTTGGACTATGAAGATACAAGACTAAAGACTTCGTCCCGTGTCCGGATGGGACTCTCCTTGGCGTGGAAGGCAGGCTTGGCAATACGGATATGTAGATCTCCTTCCTTGTAACCGACTCTGTGTAACCCTAGCCCCCTCTGGTGTCTATATAAACCGGAGGGTTTAGTCCGTAGGACCAAGAACAACAATCATACCATAGGCTAGCTTCTTGGGTTTAGCCTCTTCGATCTCGTGGTAGATCAACTCTTGTAATACTCATATCATCAAGATCAATCAAGTAGGAGTAGGGTTTTACCTCCATCAAGAGGGCCCGAACCTGGGTAAAATCATGTCCCCCCGTCTCCTGTTACCATCCGCCTAGACGCACAGTTCGGGACCCCCTACCCGAGATCTGCCGGGTTTGACACCGACACAGACTCTTCGGCGTTTCTCTGAACCTAAAAGACAAGCTATGGGAGAGGAACTAGCCAAGTTATTGGAGGCCGGATTCATTAGAGAAATAAAACACCCGAACTGGCTAGCAAACCTGGTGATGGTACCAAAGAAGGACAAATCATGGCGCCTATGTGTCGATTTCAAGGACCTCAACAAGGCTTGCCCAAAGGATCCCTTCCCCCTCCCCCGCATCGATGAAATTATCGATGCTACTGCAGGACATGATTCATTGTGTTTCCTCGACGCATACTCCGGCTACCACCAAATCAAGATGGCGGAGCCCGGCCAAGCCGCAACGGCATTTATCACACCATACGGCCCCTTCTGTTTCAACACAATGCCTTCTGGGCTCAAAAACGCCGGCGCAACATATCAGCGCATGATTCAGACATGTCTGGAGAAACAGATCGGCAAAATAGAAGAGCCATACGTAGATGATGTGGTCGTCAAAACCAAACACGTTGACTCTCTAATAGACGACTTGAGGCTCACATTCGACAACCTTCGAACATACGACATCAATCTCAATCCGGAAAATGCATTTTCGGTGTACCAGCCGGAAAGCTCTTGGGCTTCATTGTCTCTAGTAGAGGAATTGAAGCAAATCCGTCCAAAATCCGAGCTCTGTCACAGTTGGCTATCCCAATGGGCCTCAAACAAATCCAGAAATTAACCGGATGTGTGGCGGCTCTAAGCCGCTTTATCTCCCGCTTAAGAGAAAAGGCATTACCCCATTATCGCCTCCTTCGGCGCACCGAACACTTCAAGTGGACGGATGCTGCCACAGATGGATTGGAAGAAATAAAAGCCATACTGGCAACCAACCCAATCCTGGCCGCGCCAAACATCGACGAACCAATGCTGTTGTACATTGCGGCAACTCATCAGGTTGTAAGCGCAGTGCTCGTCGTCGAACAAGAAACGGATGGACATAAATTCCCCCTTCAAAAGTTGGCATATTATGTATGCACTGTCCTCACTCCATGCAAATCACGGTACCCACATTATCAAAACATAGCCTATGCGGTATTCATGGCATCCCGGAAGCTACGACACTACTTTCAAGAGTGTTCAATTACAATAGCCTCGGAAGTGCCACTTAATGATATTATAAACAACTGTGACGCCATGGGCTAGACTGCCAAATGGGCCATTGAGCTCCTCCCATTCGACATAACATACAAACCCCAGCGAGCCATTAAATTCCAAGTATTGGCTGACTTTGTCGCTGAATGGACGGAAGCCGAGCTCCCTAAAGAGTACGGTGCATACTCCAATTGGATCATGCACTTCGACGACTCCAAAATGCTGGCTGGTCTGGGGGCTGGCGTCGTCCTAACGTCCCCAACCGGAGATACAGTTCAATACGTACTACAGATACTGTATATAGACTCCAACAACGCAGCTGAATACGAAGCCCTGTTACATGGTCTTCGGATGGCAGTTTCTATGGGCATTCAACGCCTAAAGGTGCATGGGGATTCGAACCTCGCAATATCCCAAATAAATGGAGACTTCGATGCCAAGGATCCGAAGATGGCAGCCTATCGCAACACCGTCCTAAAGATGTCAGCTTGGTTCGAGGGGCTCGAATTTCACCATGTGGCTTGGAAAAACAATCAGGCGGCGGATATCCTCGCCCGCGTCGGCGCAAAATGCGATGCGGTCCCCCCCCCCAACATATTTTTGGAGAGGTTGTTTAAGCCATCCGTGGTATGGGAAGGGGACACCGGTAACAATAGTCCGGACCCGGCCAAAATGCCCGATACCGAACACTCTAACATAATCGGAGGCTCTGCCACCAAAATAACACCATCAGCCCACGTAATAATGGCCATCATCGCCCCGTGGACAGAACCTTTCCTGGCCTACCTAACTAGGAAGGAACTTCCCGAGAACCAAAATGAGGCACGCTGCAAAGTGCGGCGATCTAAAGCCTATAGGGTCCACGAGGGAGAGCTGTATAAAAAAAAGCACTACCGGAGTCCTTCAAAGGTGCATCTCTGAAGAGGAAGGGCGGAAGCTTTTGGCAGAAATTCACGCCGGACTCGGCGGCCACCACGTCGCAGCCCGAGCCCTTATAAGCAAGGCCTTTCGTATAGGTTTTTATTCGCCGGCAGCCCAGGTAGATGCACTGGACTTGGTCCAACGCTGCGTCGATTGCCATCTTTTTGCAAACCAAAGCCACATGCCACCCACCACCCTCCAAACAATCCCCATTACCTGGCCCTTCGCGGTCTGGGGCTTGACATGGTTGGACCCCTTAAAGGGGGGACCCATAAGAAAAAATACTTACTAGTCATGGTGGATAAATTCACCAAATGGATAGAAGCCAAACCTGTTAAAATGGCCAAATCCGGACCGGTGATAGACTTCATATCCGGGGTTGTACACCGTTATGGCGTCCCCCACAGCATCATCACTGACAACGGCACGAACTTCATGGCCGACGAGGTAAACTCTGGTGCAGCAACATGGGCATCAAGCTCGATTATGCTTCTGTCTATCACCCACAAACTAGCGGCCAAGTTGAGCGAGCAAATGGTCTTATCATGAGCGGCATCAAACCCAGATTAGTGCGGTACTTAAAGGAGTCTAACACGCACTGGGTAGAGGAGCTTGACTCCGTACTCTGGGGGCTGTGGACCACGCCAAATCGTACTACCGGATACACACCCTTCTTTATGGTGTACGGTGCAGACGCGGTTCTGCCCTGCGACATAATTCATGACTCACCTCGACTACGCATGTACGAAGAAAGAGAAGTCAAGCTCGATCGGCAGGACAGTCTCAACACCCTGGAGGAGGAGCGCGATGTTGCAAAGGCCCGTTCCGCATTCTATCAGCAACAGACTCGAAGATACCAAAGCAGGGAAGTACGGGCCACAACTTATAACGTTGGTGAGCTAGCTCCACGCCTGCCGAAGAAGAAAAAGACCAAGCCCGAACCCAAATGGGAAGGTCCCTTCATTATTGACCAAGTTCTGACCGGTGGAGCGTACCGTCTGTGGGATGCATCGAATAATCGACTTGAGCCGAACCCATGGAACGCAGCTAGGCTCCGAAGATTCTACGCCTAGTGCCGGACTCTATGTTCGTCTCCTTCCTCTGTCCATTTTTTGCATGTACATTATCTGTCTTTTCTCTCTTTCTTTCTTTTATTCTTTATCAAGGCCTTCAAGGGCCAACTTGTGCCTTGCTTGCACACTATTGACGCGCTAACCGCGCTCATTATACCTGGGGGCTTCTTACACAGAAGCTTAATTATTTAGCTGGGCTTCATGCCCCGCACATGTGTTATTCTTCCACATGTACCTTTTCTTCGCCATTATATGCATCGATATGACTTAAGTTTTGGCCAATCTGGGTTGCCTGGCTCTTGTATTTATGCCCTACGTTCCCGTTAATTCGGCTAGGGCATAAGGGGAGCACCTCTGCGATTGTTATTGCCGGGTCAGCCGGATGTGTACCTTAGACTGGGTGAAGCCGAAGGCTAGCGTAATTGAGGGAATATTCTGTCGGTGAACAAAAGATGATTTTTATATATTTTCCATATGTGCCCCCAGATGTTTTTGCCTGCGTCTCCTCTCGCAGTCCGGACATGCACTTTAGGGCATGCGCACCCAGGGAAAGGAACCCTTAACGGAACTATTCTCCCTGGAAGATGTTTCTTACTACCCATGTATTATAACATAACTAGTTGGGTACTTGTCTATTCAAGCACTAATGACCCCTACGCCTGGTTTCCACGCATACCCCGGTTCTTATATAACTGAGCGGGTATTCGGATACACTCCGGACTATCGGGTCCCGAGGTCGAAGCGAAAAGGTCCACCATGACAAATGATTTACAATCCGGCTAGAAGGCATTATACATGTCACTTTAATTACATAGTCATGTACACTAACTAAATTCCTCTTCTATAACATCCAACAGGCTGTCTAGCCTACAATCCTGTTGGGAATACTTTGTGGCTAATTCTACTTGCCCATACACTAAGCTAACATGGATCTCTTTCCCATCGGGCCCCATAGGTCCGACCTCGGCCATGTGGTTTGCGTCAGCCTTGGTATACCACGTCTTCACCATGGCCCAGGCCTCCCTGGTACCTTGACGGCAGGCCGATATCTTCCATAATCGGAAGCCCCGTCGTGCTCCCTTGAGCTTCTCCGCAAGCTCTCCAATGCCTGCTAGCAAGGAGACGGATGGCCACAAGGCCTGGGCAATACTTTGCATCACCTGCCGAACTTGTTCGTGCAGTTGTGAGAGCTCGGGTAGAAGATCACCCGCAGACCCAGGCATCTCCTCCGCGGGACGACCGTCAGCATACCTGCACACATAACTCTGTTAGCTGGCTTCTTCGCCGCACTCTTTTAAGGGTTCATTCAAGCACTTACTAAAAATGCTGCGTCCAAGCCGCTTATTCTCCTTCACGGAGTCCGCAAGCTGGGCTCGAACATCTTTTAGTTCCATGCTCAGCTTGGTATTGGCGTCTTGGAGATTCTTTTTCTCCCGCATGACCTTAGTCGGCACGCGTTCGCCAGCCTTTAGCTGTCGTACGACATGCTGGTCCTCCGGATTCTCTCCGGAGTCATCTGCAATATCTATTGTTAGATCTGCAGCCATGTCGCACACTATATGGTACCTATCATTCTTTGAAACAAATGTTACCAGTTGGGGACTTTTCAGGTTCCTTCAATGCGGCAACGGCGGCCCGAAGTTGGGTCTTGCATTCCTCCAGCTCCTGTGACAGTCGAGTATTCTTCTCTGTAAGAACCTGCACAATAAATTATCCTTAAATCAGTTGTGCCAACTGTTTCAAGTCTCAGGGGCTACTGATATATATATACTCATCAAATTTTCTTACCCGTACATCCTTTACATACTGGTCCGTGGCTCTAGCTAGACCATTTTGAGCAGCACGGATGTATGCATCTCCTAAGTTGAACGCACCAAACGCCTCTCGGGAGAAACAAGCGTCACGGAGTATGGCTCGGCGACGCCTGTGATTCATGGCGCTCTCCACTTCTGAATTCGTAGCGGATATCTTATCCGCATCCTCTGTAGAAGGAGCATCCAGCGTGTACCTCGTGTTAGCTTCCACCTCTCTATCCGGCCCTGGAGCCCGACTGGTAGAGGCGTGATCGGAGACCTCTCCGGATATTTTCCGGCGAGCGTTTTTCCTTCTAGGAAACACGGGTGTTATTATGTTTTTAAAGACGACAACCATGGAGTGAGGTGTTGCATCATACCTCTGCGCCGGCGTCTCCGTCCGGACCGCCTTCCTTTTTAGCCTATCCGGCTTTGAAACCCCTTGTTGGCGAGTCGCCGCGGGCTGGCATCCCGAGGGCCTTCCCTATAAAACATCGTTTGTATACGGTAGGTGAAGTGCATAAAAGGAAATCCTTTTCAAAGGTTGGGACTCCGGTCTCATTTACCTACGAGGCTAGGAGTAGCCCAGGGTAGTCGGCTATAATGGCCACCATGGCGTCATCACAGCTTAGCTGATAGAAAATCCTATCAATCAGCTCCACAAATATGTCTGGATCCTCTTTCAGGCCGGGGTCGAGGACCCGTTCAGGATCCTTTGGTTGTGTAGGTGGGCTATTGATCTCCCCTACCGCCTTACGCGGTTCCTCCGATGAATGCTCGCTGAGGGAGGATGGTGTGATTTGGATCTGAGGATCCTCTTCTCTTTAATAGACAGTTCATTCACATAGATGGGGTGGTAAATGTAAAAACACCCTGGCCCCTGACATTCGCTTGACACGTGGAAGATGGCCATTATTGGACGCAGAAGCCAAGAAGCGCAACATTTACGAGAAGCTGGACACTATTTAACAGGTACTCAGAGTTTGAAGAAGAACCTGACTTGCAACACTAAAGACAATTTGCGCGTCGGACTCATCGTCATTGAAGCCTGGTTCGGGGGCTACTGAGGGAGTCCTGGATTAGGGGGTATCCGGACAGCCGGATTATATCCTTTGGCCAGACTGTTGGACTATGAAGATACAAGATTGAAGACTTTGTCCCGTGTCCGGATGGGACTCTCCTTAGCGTGGAAGGCAAGCTTGGCAATACGGATATGTAGATCTCCTTCCTTGTAACCGACTCTCTGTAACCCTAGCCCCCTCCGGTGTCTATATAAACCAGAGGGTTTAGTCCGTAGGACCAAGAACAACAATCATACCATAGGCTAGCTTCTAGGGTTTAGCCTCTTCGATCTCGTGGTAGATCAACTCTTGTAATACTCATATCATCAAGATCAATCAAGTAGGAGTAGGGTTTTACCTCCATCGAGAGGGCCCGAACCTGGGTAAAAACATCGTGTCCCCCATCTCATGTTACCATCCGCCTAGACACACAGTTCAGGACCCCCTACCCGAGATCCGCCAGTTTTGACACCGACAACAATGCTAAAATTTCTTTATTAATTACCCAAAACACCGTTGTATGGGTAATGGCATGATATCTCTCTCCCCTTTTGTAAAGGGTTTTCTACGTCATATCCTGTCATGGATATCATGCTCTGCTTGTCCTCGGGAAGGATATACCCTTGGAATATGTGTTTAAACACATTTTTCTTTCCATTGTTCTGTTTAATCTGATAATCACCTTTTCCTTTCCATTGTTTTGTTTAACCTTCTTGAGGTTTATATGATCTAATCAGTAATAAGTCACTACTTTTGTAAGCATATCATTGTACCACTATGTCAGTAAGACCCTGTTAGAATTGTTGATAACATTCCGGTAACCACTGATGGACGAGAACTTTGCCTATTGGTTTGCCTCGTACAACGAGCAGGAAAATGGTTCTCTTCGTCCCTCGCCCTTGGTACCAATGGTTGTTTCCGACATAATCGATAGTCTATCCTCTGACATGCCTTGCTTACATGATCTTGCAAGGCGTCATCCCCCTTCCTACTTTTAACCCACATGGTGGGCCCATAACCCACAGTTCCACAGGATCGAAATCTGACTCTTCTATACACCCTGTTGTCAAATGTTATTCCTCACGCTTGACTTCGTATGTAATTCACGGGCCACCTGCCTAGTGATCTATTCTGGTATCAGACGCAATACTTATTCTCGTTGCTCTGAACCCCTTTCACCTTCTGATTGGGCCATCGAACGATTACCTGGCCATTGGAAACTTCTCATGGTACCTTCTTACATTACTCTTGATATGATCTTAAGTATCTATTCGAGAGTTACTTTCCGCCACCTTCCCCGATGTTAGCTACCAGATAGTCAACCTTGCAGCATTCCATTCTCCTAGTATACTTCCCCTTTATTCTTTCGTAAATACGATGGAGTTTCCGAAGAAAGGATGCCGAATTCATCATCATGACATGAAGCAAAGAAATGGAGACATCAATGTAATGGATCGACCTCTTAGAAGAGAGCAACCAAGACCGAGAATACCCGATAGAACTTCGTAGCCATATCTTTCCCCCTTACTCTACCTCTTAAATCTTGGGACGAGATTTCTTATAGTGGAGGAGAATTGTGATGCCCGGATAATTAGACTATAGTAATTCCCTGCTAATGATGCCATGTCACCTTGGTTACCATTGATAATCTCGCGTTAGTTAGAAACATGTTCGAATTCAAATTTAAAATCAAGCAAACAATAAAAGTTTTCAACTATTAAAACTAAAATGTTCATCGTGTGGTAAATAATCCCTAACTAGTTTTGGTGGTGGAACCAACCTTTTACAAAGTGTTTAAATGCCCTAAACTAATTAAAAATAGTGGTTGAAATAATAATTTAAATGCTTATCAAATAATAAAAATTCTTGAATAATTTATTTAAATGTTACACTTAATATGACAGTGGCCTAATTATTAATGCTAAAATAGGTACTAACTTTATGTCTTGTAAACCTAAAACAAATAAAAGGAAATTAGGAAATAGAAAAGAAGAAATAAAAGGAAATAGTAAACATTAACTGAACAAAAAACAAACAAACACCCCCCCCCCCTCGCTGGGCCAAGTGGCCCAACTGGCCTCAGCCGCCCAAATGGGCCGACACAACCCCCACCACTTAACCCCCCACACCCGTAACCCTAACCCCCGACCCCCCCCCCACTCGCAGCTGCTCACCCCCCACCTCGTCCTCCCCCTCCCCCCGATCCATAATAGGATCAGGGCGCTCGACGCCGCCACCGCTCGGAGGCGCCCGAACCTCACGCCCCGCTGCACCTTTGTCCTCCCCCGCGACCGTCACGCCGGAGCCCTTCTCCCCCCTCCCCCCGTCGACGCCTCATCGTCCCGGCCGCGTCCGGCGCTACTCCCCATAGTCCCGGAGAGCGCGCCCGTGCGCGAGGACCGCCGCCTCCGCCCCACAGCTTCTTCGTCTTCCTCGCGCAGCGCCTGCAACACCACCGGTTGCCGCGGTCATCGCCACGCCCCGCCGAAGCTCACCACCGCCTCATGAGCCATGGCTTCCTCCTCCTCGTCCCATGCTGAGGACGTCGCCCCCACGCCGCGTCCCCCAAGCCTTCTACTCGGCCTCACACCTGCCGGCCCATCCGGCCGCCGGACCTCGCCGGCAGGGTTCCTCCGGCCTCCCTGAGCCCTCCTCTGCAACAATGTGAGCCTCCAGCTCCCCCTGGCCTCTCCCCTCTCTTCATCGTGCCTCATAGACGCCCTGCCGATGAGGCCGTGCCTCTGCCGCCACTCGACGCCGACGTGGTGGTTGATTCCGACCGTCCCAGCTCCTGCTAGAAGCTCCAGTGGGTGTGGGGCGAGGCCCTCGTTCGATCCATGACGACCACCGATAGAATGTTCGCCGGAGGCGAGCGCACGATCGTCGCCGGTGCGCTCTGCCTCAACATCGTTACCCTGTTGACGTGGAACTACGATTAGCGCTTAATTACCATGCTAATCAACCCCCTATGTCATTGACCAGTGGGTCATCCCTGCTAATTCCCACTGTTTAATAAACCTGTTAACTAAGTAGACAATAACATGTGGACCCCCAGCACCCAAATAACCCTTCACTTAAAACATGCCCCTGACAGTAGGCCCCACTACTTAATTAGATTAACTAAAACCATTTAAAACTTTGTTTAACAAAAGGTTCCACTAACATATGGGTCCCACTGCTAAATAAATCTAGTTAGTTAAATAGTTTAACTAGCAGTCTATGACATGTGGCCCCAACATGTCAGTTAGACCAGTCAAACCAGTCAACAAGTTGATTGTTCACTGTTGGCTAGGCAGTCAACAGGGCCCACCTGTCAGTCAAATAGTCATATCCCTGGGTACACTTCTATGTACCCGTAGCATATAGTATTTAATATGATTTCGAATTAAATTAACTATAGAATTTTAGAAAAACAATTTAGACTTTAAAAATCATAAAAAATAATTCGTAGCTTGGATGAAAATACTTTGTACATGAAAGTTGCTTAGAACGACGAGACGAATCCGGATATGCGGCATGTTCGTCCACCACACATCCCTACCATAGCGAACACGCAACTTTCCCCCTCCAGTTCATCTGCCCGAAAACGCGAAACACCAGGAATACTTTCCCGGATGCCCCCCCCCTCGTCGGTATCGCCTATCCCTATGTTAGGTCACCCTGGCACAACGTATTGTCGCGTCTTGCTTTGTGTTACTTTTGATTGCTCTGTCAATTATTGTGTTCCCCTCCGTTACTCCTTTCCGGTAGACTCCGAGACCGCTGTCAATGTTCGTGTGTTCAACTACATCAGAGATGACCCCTCCTTCTTGCCAGAGCAACCAGGCAAGCCCCCCGTGATCACCAGATATCGCCTATTCTTCTCTCTACTACTTGCATTAGAGTAGTGTAGCATGTTACTGCTTTCCGTTAATCCTATCCTGATGCATAGCATGTCATTGTTGCTCTAGTTATTGATACCTTACCTGCAATCCTAAATGCTTAGTATAGGATGCTAGTTTATCATCAGTGGCCCTACATTCTTGTCTGTCTACCATGTTATACTATCGGGCCGTGATCACTCGGGAGGTGATCACGGGTATATACTTATACATATTATATGATACCTGTGGTGACTAAAGTCGGGTCGGCTCGTAGAGTACCCACGAGTGATTCACAGATTGGGTCCGAAAGGACGTTTGTCCTGACGGCCCTCTGAGTGGATCTTTGTGGCGGAGCGACATGGCAGGTTGAGACCTCCTAGGAGAGAGGTGGGCCTGGCCCTGGTCGGCGTCCGTGGTTATTTCAAAATAACACGCTTAACAAGATCTGGGTATTTGATCTGAGTCTGGCCATTGGCCTATACGCACTAACCAACTACGCAGGAACAGTTATGGGCACTCGACATCGTGGTATCAGCCGAAGCCTTCCTAACATCGGCGACTGAGCGGCGTGTGCCGGGTTGGACTGGAACGCCTGCTCTTGTATAAGGGAGGCTAGGTCTGCCGACGGCCGCGTTCGCAACGTGCAGGTGTGCAATGGGCGATGTGCCCAGACCCCTGCGCAACAGGATTTAGACCGGCGTGCTGACCTCTCCGTTGTGCCTAGGTAGGGTTGCGACGTGTTGATCTTCCGAGGTCGGGCATGACCCCGAAAAGTGTGTCCGAACAAAGGGGATCAAGCGTGTTAGGAAATGTGGTGCACCCCTGCAGGGAAGTTGATCTATTCGAATAGTCGTGTCCCTCGGTAAAAGGACGACCCGGAGTTGTACCTTGACCTTATGACAACTAGAACCGGATACTTAGTAAAACACATCCTTCCAAGTGCCAGATATAACCAGGTGATCGCTCTCTAACAGGGCAACGAGGAGAGGATCGCCGGGTAGGATTATGTTACACGATGCTACTTGGTGAACTTACCATCTACTCTCTTCTACATGTTGCAAGATGGAGGCGGTCAGAAGCGTAGTCTTCGACAGGACTAGCTATCCCCCTCTTATTCCAGCTTTCTGCAGTTCAGTCCACATATACTACCCCCTTTCATTGATACCAATGCATATGTAGTGTAGCTCCTTGCTTGCGAGTACTTTGGATGAGTACTCACGGTTGCTTTGCTCCCTCTTTTTCCCCTCTTTCTATATTTGATTGTTGCGACCAGACGATGGAGTCCAGGAGCAAGACACCATCATTGATGACGACTCCTACTACACCGGAGGTGCCTACAACTACGTGCAGGCCGCTGACGATGACCAGGAGTAGTTTAGGAGGATCCCAGGCAGGAGGCCTGCGCCTCTTTCGATCTGTATCCCAGTTTGTGCTAGCCTTCTTAAGGCAAGACTTGTCTAACTTATGTCTGTACTCAGATATTGCTGCTTCTGCTGACTCATTTGTTTTTGAGCTTATGTATTTGAGCCCTCGAGGCCCCTGGCTTGTAATATAAAGCTTGTTTTATTTTAATTTGTGTGTAGAGTTGTGTTGTGATATCTTCCCGTGAGTCCCTGATCTTGATCGTACACATTTGCATGTATGATTAGTGTATGATTGAATCAGGGGCGTCACACAATTCAACCACACCTAAAGAATAAATATCTGCAACAAAGTGATTAGTAGCACACTAATATGATAATTTTGATAGCAGTGGTAACGGTAATATCAGTAGCAGTTTTGTGGCAGTTGTAAAAGTAGTAATAGCAATGGTAACTTAGCAAGAACAATCTGTGGAAAACTCGTAGGCATTGGATTGGTGAATTCGTTGGATGATATTCATCATATAACAGTCATAACCTAGGGCGACACAGAAATAGCTCCAGTTCATAAATATATGTAGGCATGTATTTCGTATATAGTCATACGTGCTTATGGAAAAGAACTTGCATAACATCTTTTGTCCTACCTCCCATGGCAGCGGGTTCCATAAGGAAACTAAGAGATATTATGGCCTCCTTTTAATAGAGAACCGGAACAAAGCATTAACACATAGTGAATACATGAACTCCTCAAACTACGGTCATCACCAGAAAGTATCCCAATTATTGTCACCCTAGGGTTTACGGATCATAACACGTAGCAGGTCCATATAACTTGCAAGATCGGATCTATAACATAGATATAATGGTGAAAACATAAACGGTTCAGATCTGACATCATGGCACTCGAGCCCTAGTGACAAGCATTAAGCATAGCAAAGTCATAGCAACATCAATCTCGAAACATAGTGGATACTAGGGATCAAGCCCTAACAAAACTAACTCGACTACATGATGAATCTCATCAAACTCCTCACCGACCAGCGAGCCTACGAAAGAATTACTCACTCCCGGTGTAGAGCATCATGGAATTGGTGATGGAGGAGGGTTGGTGATGATGAAGACCAAAGATTCCCCTCTCCGGAGCCCAGAACGGGCTCCAGATCTGGCCTCCCGATGAAGAACAGGAGGTGGTGGCGGCTCCATATCGTGAAACACGATGAAATTTCCTCCCCTATTTTTTTCTTTGAAAATAGGAATTTATAGTGTTGGAATTAGGGTCAGGGGAGCCCTGAGGGCCATACAACCCACCAGGGCGCACCTGGAGGGGGTGGCGCGCTCTGGTGTCTTGTGGTCAGCCAGGGCCCCCCTCCGGTGGTTCTTGGTTCCAGTACTTTTATTTATTCTGAAATAATTCTCCAAAAAGTTTCATCCAAATCTGAGAACTTTTATTTCTGCACGAAAACAACACCATGGCAGTTCTGTTGAAAACAACATTAGTTTGGGTCAGTTTCATTCAAATCATGCAAATTAGAGTCCAAAACAAGAGCAAAAGCGTTACGAAAAGTAGATATGACGGAGACGTATCAATATTCACGGCTTCTAAGTACGCAGGTAAGTCCCCAACCATCTCTCTCTCCCTCCCTCCCCCTACAATTTCTGGAATCAGGTACGGAAGAAGTGGCAGGCGGTTTTGGAGTTGGGCAGCGGGAGGTCTCGACCAACTTTATTGTGTATGTTTTCTTAGCATGGGTAAGGTTCACGTTCTACGGGCGATCCATAGAGACACATCGCTTGTGAACAAAGAAACGTTGCCAGTGATAAAAAAAGTTTCATATAGTTTGCTTTGCTTCTTTGTTGTCTTTGTCGTTTGCATCACGGGCGCAAACAGTTGTTCGCAACAATCACCTTTTATTACGTCGTCCCATTCCATTGTTTTTTACAGCTGATAGCTATAAAATTGTAGAGTGCATGTGTCGACATGAATTTAGATGTCCCATGAGAAGTGCCCCATTGTAGGTTGCCAGAGCTCAAAGCCTAAAACAGAGATAAATATAATTTTGGGAGGTACACCCTTCCTGTCAACGTTACGACCAAGAGTTATCAATATCTTCCATGCTAAACAAATTAGTGGCGGTTCCCAAGCGATAAATGTAAAGGTTTACTCCCCCTCCACCAACAAACACACTCCACAGCTAGCCGAATCCACGGGTACCGTCCATACCAACAACAATCCTAGGGGAGTTTTGTTTAATTATTTGCATTTTTTGATTTCGGGACTGGGCATCCCTATTACCGCCCCTCTCATGCAAGGGCGAGTGAATAAACACTCATCATGAGAATAAACCGCTTAGCATGGAAGATATTGACCACCCCCTGTCACTCCATGAGCGGTCCAGGCACACAAAACAGATGTTCATTTGAAATTTTAGAGGTGGCACATGCAAATTTACTTGGAACGGCAAGGTAATACTGCATATAGGTAGATATAGTGGACTCATCGGGAATAAATTTGGTTTAAGGATTTTGATGCACAAGCAGTATTTCCGCTTAGTACAGGCGAAGGCTAGCAGATAGGTTGAGAAGCAGCCAGTTAGAGAGCAAAAACAGTCATGAACATGCGTTATGCATAATCAACATTGAATACTAGCATGAGTAGGATATGAACACCATGATTCATAAATATCGGATGACGTATTTTGGAATGTCTGTCTGGTTTGAATGTTGCGGTCTAGCCAGATGGCGTGTCTTGGAATTTCTGGTCAACCTTTGGATGTTGCAGTATGGCATGATGGCGTGCTTCAGAATTATTGCCTGGCCTCTGGATGCTGCGATTTGATGGGTTGGTGTGTGTGTTGCACGTGCTCGCAGATTGCACTCTTCTCCAACCCGTGAATCATCTAGAGGTTCGCTTGTTTCCTTGTACTCATGTGTGGTTCCGGGTGGGAATGGCTGGTTCTGATGGTTGAGATCATTTATTGTGGGGTGCGGCTATACCCCCTTGTCGGGTTTCCATAGCCAGACCTCTTCCGTCTTTCTGTTTGTTTGGAAATGCCCTACCGAGCAGTCGACTCGACGACCACCAACAATACACCTGAAAATTGTGGCAATGTCATTTTTTTGTTAAGGATGTATAGGGTCGGCATTGTAAATAAGGGTGTAGGCCGCAGTAACGGTTACATTTAAATTTGTGGTTATTTTGACAGTTTTGAGATCAAGAAAGTCTGGAGCATAAAAAATCTAACAGTTACTATATTGGCAAATTGCCTATGTATTGGCAAATAAAGCCATGAGAAACTACCATCATAATATATTATTAGTAAATACACGGCAAATACAAACGCAATACGAACATATTCACTTGCAAACGATTCACGAAAAGCATACTTCAAAGAGTTCGCCTAACTGCTCGGTGCATCTGGTTTTTGCCCATTTGCGGATCATTGATAAAATATGTTGTTCACAAGTTGCTTGGCTTCTTGGCTCTAATTGGGCTTTGCACCAATGGATCAACGAGTCATCTAGTAGATATAAGGATGTAATGCATATATATGTGCAATCATGAAAGTATGGTCAACTATAAACACTACAATTTAATCGATACATGACTGTAATTTGTTGATCACATTTAAGCTACTTTGCAGAGATGCCACTACTGAAACTATGAATCCAGCCGTTTATTCCTAATAGACAAAACCTTGTTTACTTTCTTTTCAGTTCTTAAATATTCTGAATTTCAATTTCATTTGCAAATAAAATTAATTTCATACACTCAATACGTTAATTCTTGTAACTACATCAAAGGACATTTCCCTACCAAAGTGATTTTGGTGTTGATGGCAACGCAATTTGCAAAATAATTGTGTGGTTAAACTAGCATGCATTAGATATGGTAATTTGGTCGCAGCTGATGTGTGGCGAATGGCTACTAGCCATCGAATACTACCCTCATAGGAGCTCTGGCGGCCATTAACCTGATTCAACATTGCTGTTGGGATTCAGCAGCGTGACGAAGCAGTGCAGATAAGCGGTCAAGTCGGGGCGGAACCACGGGAGGGATGTAAACTGGTGGTGCTGTCGATGGCAGGACAAATCAGAACTGTGGCAGTTGGGGGCAGCGCCGATGCGAGAGGGGAAATTTCACGGATGCGGCAGTTGGACACTCGTGCGTGGTTGATTTGGTTTCCTTCGTGCCGCAAATATCTAGACGGACGTGCCCTGTTTTTGGGCTGCCCAAAAGAAAAATTGACCACTTTTTATTTTTGGAAAAAATAGGCAGCTGTTGGAGATGTTTTTTTCCTTCAAAAGCACAAAAAGCAGTGCTACCCTAAAATAGTGCAGCTGTTGAGATGCGCTTAATTAGGAGATACTCGACACATAGAGATTGGATTTGGTTTACCACACACAACAGGTCCATCTTCCACACATCCCAACAATGTAGGAGAGGCGGATGAAACCATCTGGTATTGGTCATTCTCGGGGTGCATCAAACTCAACTAAAATTCTCTACCACTCTGTTTGGATGTCTATATTGGAGGCATATGTATTGAATTGGTTACAATTCCAATTCAGTCAGGAAGATGTAATGGACATGAATACGAATTCGGATGTTTGGGTGTTTGTTGAATTGGTTCATGGAATCTTACTGAGGTTTCAATACAGAATCTTTTTTGGATGTCAAAATATGGAATTGCATAGCAACATTAGTATGTGCATAAAACCAAAATTTGTACAATGTGTGAATACAATTGGATGAATATATAGCAACAAATACTATCAAATATTCTAGAAATTGACAACAACATTATATATCATATAATATTGATGCAACAACAGCTATAGATCTCTTGCACCAACAAATTACAGCACAATATTCAAGATGATGCATGTACAAAGGAACACACAACGCACCATCATGGTCAGTTATGCTATCTCACAAAAGACAATCAGCAAGTGACCAACATCACCTAGGTACTATACAAAATGAGACCACCATCACCTAGGTAATGCACAAAATGAGACCACTATCACCTAGGTACTGCACAAAATGAGACCACCACCACCTAGTTAATCCATCTCTAGTTCACCATGCCTAAGAAGGTATTTAGCATACATGTCTTCCGATAATTGTTGCCTAAAGTTGGTCCATTCAGTAGTGACTTCAACAGAAGTAATTAAGTTAGCTTCATCCATAGGCTATGTTACAAATCTGCTAGATCATTGTCAACTTCTTGCAGTAATAAATCATCCATCATATGATGCCTATCTCTTGCAAAGTTGTGTAACACACAATAAGCATTAATAATTCGAATATGCAAGGAATTTTATTCATAGTTAGCATGCCAGGTTAGCCATATGCTATTTAACACCATATAAACATTCGTTGTCCGGCCCTTTATGCCAAAGAATGATTGAATTCTTAGGATGGCCCATTTTTTCTTCCACAACATTTATAGCACGAGAATGACACAAGTTATACAATTCTTTAGGAGTTTGGGCTGTTGTTGAATTTAAACCCACTGTTTCAAGTGATACCTAGTAGATCTGAATGGAGCCAGAAAGCTAGGTCCATTGGTGTAGCCAGCATCCACTAGGTAATATTTACATATGGTTGATCAATTAAAGTTACACTACTGCAGGATGCTGCTAACGCGACACTACGATCAGAGACCCTTTGACGAAACTGTGTGCGATGCATTAATCGCAAATGGTGATGTAAAAAACCATCAAAAGGTGCAAAATGTTTGCGATGGATGATACATCAAACATGGTTCAGATTTTAGTTGCTTGTGCGATGAGGGGCATACGGTTCTTTACGAACTGTTTGTGATGAGACAGAGCAACAGAAATGGGCAGCCAGATCAAGGTGTGTGCGATATATGGCATACAGTTCACTCAGATGAAGCATTCGCGATGATTGAGGTGAACACAAACAATTCAGCATAACAAGATGTGTGTGATACCCGACAAACACGTCGGTAATCACAATTGTGTGCGATCATTATAGACAGCCCATACAGTCTTCTTTTGTGAATTGTGTGCTTGTCAGGACACACAGTTTAACAAACCAACCTGTGGGCGATAATGTAGAAGATCTCTATCGAATACATATTACTAACCGTCTACGATGAGATTGACAAGATAAGAGATATATACAGTCGGCTTAATTTAGTCCTTCTTCTTGTTGTTGTTGTTGTTGGATGGCCCTACGACATCGCCTTGGCTAGGACACTTCTTGCCGCTGACCGTTGGCTTTTCATCGCCGCCGCCGTCGTCATCGTCGTTGTTGTCGTCCTCCTCCTCATTCGACCATTCCTCCTCATCATCATCGTCGTTCTCTTCTTTGTCCTTCGACGGCTCCTCGTCTGTCTGGTTGTCGTCTGATGACTCCGAAGGCGGCGTCCCTTCCATGAACTGGATATAATCAAGGTCGGGGCTCGACGTCGAACTCATGGAAGATGAGCGGAATGATTCTGATGTTGAACTATCATTGGGCGCCAGACTGTTGGCCGAACTGTCATCCTCGCTGTCGTTCGACATGGCTGCAGAGTGTGTGCGAGTGTGTAGCGCTGCCTGCCAGGGATAATGAATATGGTGGACACTTAAGTGCGCGGGTTATGTAGAAAAGGAACTGCCAATTGAAGCGGGGGGTTTTTCTTGCGCGTGGGGGGGGGATTGAAGCGGGGGTTGACGTATTATCTAACCGCTGATATAATCAACTACAATTATTTGTACCCACTCGCTCCAAATTCTCGGGGTTACACATGACTCCTATTGGCTATTTGGCTAGTTTCCTTTTTCAGGACAAAAACAAGGAATGAGTTTTGGGATTATGCACCGGTGCCAGTACGAACGGAGTAGGACAGTTGGCAAGCAATACATTGAGCTCTTCTTATTGATAAAGCCAGTAATAATCAAACTAGAAAGGAAAAGAAAAAAGACAAAGAAAAATATCTGCACGAATCTTCGCGTAACATCAATGGCATAGGACCTAGATGTGCATTACTTAGAGCACATCTAGATGTGCTTTAGCAATATTGTCAAACAAAACCCCTAATCATCATTGCAAACAGCACATAGAACATGGCTAATGCGACAACCACAACTACACATGCTAGTTCCTTCTTGTCTCTTTCTTTCATATGTTGCATGTGATAGATTCTTTCTTGCTTCATCATTCTAATTGTACATTCTAGATCAGCCAGTTTCTTCTTCAGCTTTACATTATCTTCTGTGAGCTTGGTAATAACGTTCTGAGCCATGCCATGCCATTCTTCATCCAGCTAGTTAACATAGGCACAAGCCTCATATCCCAGCCAATGTTAAATAGTATTCTGGATGAGTAGTGGCATTAAGTGAAGTAAAATGATGTACTTAATTAGCACTAACCTCTAAGGGGCAACTGAGAAACCGCCTGCCAATGTCAAATCCCTACGTGCATACATGTCGAGCGGGAGTGTGCCCGTGCACACAACTCAGCTTTTGGTACTTCTTGGTGGCGCAAAACTCGGAGTCGAACTCGTGTTGCGGGAGTCTGGAGTCATGCTCCGGATCCGGTGGCAGATTGCTTTCCTGGGGGGGTCATTCAGGACGGATTCAGCAAGGAGCTATACTTTGGAATGCTAAAATAGATAGGGATAGATTGGAATCTGATAGGACGATTCGGGTCCGTAGTACACCTGCCTTCTGATGACCTTAGGCAAGTGCTGCAAAAAGAAATGCCTACTCGAAAACCAGGACGTCGACGCAGATGACGACGATCTTGATATGTCAGATTTTTCTGCTATGATTGCAAATTTCGAGGGCCCAAAAAGGATATGATTGGGTACAAGGATCTGCCAACCATTCATGCGGACTCCATGAAAGAATTGTATCCAGGTTGCAAAAAGAAATATTCCAGGTTGAGTGCACCCTGGCGCTTCTCATATTTAAAGCAGCAAACGGTCTATCAAATAAGGGCTTCACAGAGATGTTAGGTCTTTTCAAAGAAATTCTTCTAGAAGGTATGTTCTCCCCAGAAGCACGAATGAAGCGAAGAAAATTGTTTGCCCATTGGAACTTGAAGTACAGAAGATACACGCTTGTGTGAATGATCGTATATTGTACCATGGTCAGTACGAAGATTCGTGTGCATGTCCCACATGCAAGAATCCACGATACAAGCGCAGGAGAGCAAAGGACAAGTACAAATTGGACGACGAGATCAAGACAGGAATCCCATTCAAGGTTGTTTGGTACTTGCCTTTAATTGAAGGTTGAGGCGTTTGTTCACAAATCATAGAGAGGCAAATAGGTTGCGGTGGCATCATGATGTGCGAATTGCGATAGGTTTATGAGGCACCCGAAAGATGGGGCTCGGTGGGAATGAATCGACAAAAAGTTTGAAAATTTTGCCAAGGATCCTAGAAGTATAAGGCTCGAGGAGTGTACTGATGAGATGAATCCTTTTGGCAATATGAGCACCAATCACAGCACATGGCCGGTGCTTCTATGCATATATAACCTAGCTCCTTGGTTGTGTATGAATAAAAAATACATTATGATGTCAATGATTATCCAAGGCCCAAGCAACCTAGAAATGGCATTGACATTTACTTTCAGCTACTGGTAGAAGAACTGCTAACAGTGTGGATAGATGCGCCTGCTGTAAATGGTTATGATGCTTACAGAAAGGAGATTTTCAATTTACATGCAATGCTGGTGCACACCATTCAAGATATGACATCATTAGGCAACAGATCAGGGAAGAAAACAAAGGGAGATGTAGGGTGTGTCACATGCATGGATAGGACAGCTAGCAGAAGACTTCCCAACTCGCGCAAAACAGTGTATTTGCATCATTGTAGGTTCTTGCGGAAAAATCACCCATACCGAAAGATGAAAGCTGAATTTGATGGTACGGCAGAGGTAGGTGCGAGCCCAAGACCCTATGACGGGGAGGTGATCCACAACATGGCTAAAAAATTAATGTTGTGTTTGGCAAGAACCACCCTTTGACGGTGAAACAAACACCCAAGGGTCAAGTGTTTAAGAAGAAATCGGTGTTCTGGAAATTACCTTACTGGGAGATTCTGCATGTACGTCACTACATCGATGTCATGCACATAGAGAAGAACGTATGTGAAAGCATCCTTGGTACTCTGCTCAAGATTAAAGGTAAAAGAAAGGATGGTGACGGTTCACGGCTCGATATGCTTGCTGATCAATCAAAACACAAGAGTGAAGCAGAAGATGATGACAAATTCATCAAAGCTCGCCAGAGTTACAATTTTAGTACAAAAGAAGCAACATAGTTCTTCACCTATTTGTTGTCAGTTAATACACCCTCTTCCTACTGCGCAAACATCAGAAGTCTCGTGGATGTGAGCTCGGGTAAAATGAAGTTGGGACACATGAAGTCACATGATTTCCACATAATGTTGACACAAATCCTCCCGGTGGCCATCAGGAATCTGATGGACAAAGATATAAGAAACACACTCATTGACCTCTGTGATTTCTTCAACCAACTATGACAGGAAGTTGTAAATCCTGAAAAGTTGGATCATATGCAAGATGATATTGCAAGAATATTTTCGAACCTAGAGATGTTTTTCCCACCGTCATTCTTTGATGTCATGGTCCATCTCACTATGCACCTTGTCAACGAGAAAAAGTATTGTGGTCCTGTGTTTGTTCGCAACATGTATCCCTTTGAGCGGTTCATGGGAATACTGAAGCGCTTTTGTCGGAACCAAAACCATCCCGAGGCAAGCATCCTACAAGGTTATACCGCGGAGGAGGTGGTTGAGTTTTGCACTGAATACATGAAACAAAGACCTATAGGTTTGCCCCTCTCTCACCACGAGGGAAGGCTGAAAGGTAAGCCGGTCCTTGTTGGCATGCAAATGGTTGCACCCGGAGAATTGGCAGAGAAAGCCCATTTGATGGTAGTGCTTAACAGCCCAGTTCTCATCGCTTATGCCGAAGAACACTTGGCGAAGATACGCCAGAGATGAAGGAGCACACTAAGAACTACGCCGAATGGCTGAAGAATTGTTTGGCACAAGGATCCATCGATGACATTGCTACATGGTTGGCACAAAAGCCATCACCTACGATGTTGACGTTCCAAGCATATGACATAAATGGATACACGTTCTACACTGAGGAACGTGATTAGAAGACCTCGTATCAGAACAGCTCTTTTTGAATAGAATGCATGACTGTAAATGAAGCTGATAAAAGGGTATACTATGGAACCATCAAAGAGATTTGGGAGCTTGACTATGTGAAAGTTAAGGTGGCATTATTCAGGTGCGCATGGATCCCTCTTGGTCAGTCAAGGATTGATGAGTACAAGAAGACCTGTGTTAACAGGACAACGATGGCATATCACGCGGACCCATTCATTCGCCATCGATGCTACCCAGATTTTCTTTGTGGAAGACCCCTTGCATAAGAACGGCCATTTAGCGATGCATGGGAAGAGAAGGGTGCTGGGTGTCGACGATGTTTCTGATGAGGACGAGTATGATGAATTTGATGAGTTGCCAGCCAAGGGATCACACACCCGTGTAACAGAGCAGCGTAAAATCATCAAAAACCCCAAGTTCATTCGGGGTCAACTTAATGATCCCAGTTCCCCCATGTACATGGGAATTAAGCCGCAAGACTAGTCTTTATGCCTACCCTGCAACTTAATTCATTCAATTTAGAACTATCGCGTGTACTGAATTTGTGAGTTATGCCCGGTTTTCTGTTGATGTAAGAACCGTTAATATGCTGACCTTGATATGCTATGAGCTCAGGCAATGAATATGAACTATTTTTTATTATTATTGTTATTATTATATTATAGAGGTAGCACACTCAATTGATCTCTCTATAGTATGTGTGAATAAAAATATGCAATCTGGTTTGCGAATAGCACACGGTTCGTTGATGAAAGCCGTGTGCCGACCAAACCCCGTCACCCTGCCCACAATCTAAGTCGTGCTTTCTGATTGGCCAGAACCCAAACCCCACGGATCGTACGTCTGCACCGTTGGATGCTCCTAGATCAAACGGCGATCCTCATCCCTTTCAACAACACATGCAGTCCCGGTTGTAATTTTATTTTTATGCACAAAATGCACGTTAATCTCAAAAAATGTCTTAAATATAGCTAACGATACCTAAAATGCGCCAGAAAACCAAACCCGTGGTATAATGGTGATTGCGTACCGTGGAAATTTTTATGAGGCCAAACGATGAAGTCACCGGCCATAGGAGTTTGAACTGACACGTCTCCTTTTGGAAAACCATGATCCTTCATGTGAGATGCTCTGGTTTGGAACTAGCGGTCATCAAAACTTGTGCCAAAATTTACCAATTTTTTTCCACCGGGTCGTGAGAGCACGCCACGGGCACACATCGATTTTGATGATGTCCGAACTCCATCCGAATTTCCTATAATTAAAATACTAACTAGGCCTACGCCAGTGGCCGCACCTCGCGGCCGAAATGTTTGAAACTTCTCCCCGCTTCTCGGACAAACGCATGCAAACTCACAAAGCGACGCACAAATAATCTATACACCTTCTTTGCCAGGCTGATAGTAAGGGGGTATCATAGCTAGTATCATGCATGCCAACTAGGAAATTTTGATGAGATGACATAGAATTAATTAAATGAAGAAAGAGAGGGTTAAGTATCATATCATGAAACCGTATCATAATAAATGCTATGCTACTATGTAACATGCATGACAATATAAATAAAGTACTACATGTGATACTAGCTACTCTATGATACTATGCATTAGAGCAAGTACACAATAGAGTGACATAAAGACTAGCCACAATGGGTAGTAACATAGAATGTTACTAGCTAGTCTATGTTACTACCTCTATAGTGGGGAGTAACAGATCTGTAGTAACATGCAACACTTCATTTATTAGGCTATAGACTCATCTTGCCTTGAGATGTGTGATGTTACTCATACTACTAGTAACTAGCTATGTTACCACTTTCCTCTCTTTCTTCATTTATCGCTTGCCACATCATCCATTTTATCTAGATACGTGTGATGTTACTACCTATGTTAGTCCCACTGTGGGTAGTCTAAGCAGGCTATAAGGAATAGAATAATATATATGTTCTTATTAGTTGGAGGAAAGAGAAGAGAAGCGGGCTCTTGGTTACTAGAGTCAGCTGCAACACGAGACCCAAGACACTTCGTGAGGATGTAAGGTGGGGCAACTATTGATAAACTAGTACGTATTTAAAACTTATTATTGTACATGCCTGCTAAGAGGTTGGCTGTATATGACATGGTGATGACCCACAAGTATAGGGGATCTATCGTAGTCCTTCCGATAAGTAAGAGTGTCGAACCCAACAAGGAGCAGAAGGAAATGATCATCAGTTTTCAGTAAGGTATTCTCTGCAAGCACTGAAATTATCGGTAACAGATAGTTTTGTGATAAGGTAATTTGTAACGGGTAACAAGTAATAAAATTAAATAAGGTGCAGCAAGATGGCCCAATCCTTTTTGTAGCAAAGGACAAGCCTGAACAAACTCTTATATAAAGGAAAACGCTCCTGAGGACACGTGAGAATTATCGTCAAGCTAGTTTTCATGACGCTCATATGATTCGCGTTCGGTACTTTGATAATTTGATATGTGGGTGGACCGGTGCTTGGGTACTGTCCTTCCTTGGACAAGCATCCCACTTATGATTAACCCCTCTTGCAATCATCCGCAACTACAAAAGAAGTATTAAGGTCAACCTAACCATAGCATGAAACATATGGATCCAAATTAGCCCCTTACGAAGCAACGCATAAACTAGGGTTTAAGCTTATGTCACCCGAGCAACCCATCATCTACTTATTACTTCCCAATGCCTTCCCCTAGGCCCAAATAATGGTGGAGTGTCATGTAGTTGACATTCACATGACACCACTAGAGGAAAGACAACATACATCTCATCAAAATATCGAACGAATACCAAATTCACATGACTACTTATAGAAAGACTTCTTCCATGTCCTCAGGAACAAAAGTAACTACTCACAAATCATATTCATGTTCATAATCAGAGGGGTATTAATATGCATAAAGGATCTGAACATATGATCTTCCACCAAATAAACCAACTAGCATCAACTACAAGGAGTAATCAACACTACTAGCAACCCACAGGTACCAATCTGAGGTTTTGAGACAAAGATTGGATACAAGAGATGAACTAGGGTTTGAGATGAGATGGTGCTGGTGAAGATGTTGATGGAGATTGACCCCCTCCCGATGAGAGGATCGATGGTGATGACGATGGTGATGATTTCCCCCTCCCAGAGGGATGTTTCCCCGGTAGAACAGCTCCGCCGGAGCCCTAGATTGGTTCCGCCTCATGGCGGTGGAGTTTCATCCCATGAGCTTGCTTATGATTTTTTCCAGGGCGAAAGACTTCATATAGACAAAGATGGGCATCGAAGGCCTGCCAGGGGGCCCACGAGGCAGGGGGCACGTCCAGGGGGTAGGGCGCGCCCCCACCCTCATGGATGGTGGGTGGGCCCCCTCTGGTGCTTTCTTTGCCCAATATTTTTTACATATTCCAAAACTGACTTTCGTAGAGTTTCAGGACTTTTGGAGTTGTGCAGAATAGGTCTCTAATATTTTCTCCTTTTCCAGCCCAGAATTCCAGCTGCCAGCATTCTCCCTCTTCATGTAAACCTTGTAAAATAAGAGAGAATAGGCATAAGTATTATGACATAATGTGTAATAACAGCCCATAATGCAATAAATATTGATATAAAAATATGATGCAAAATGGACGTATCAACTCCCCCAAGCTTAGACCTCGCTTGTCCTCAAGCGAAAGCCAATGTCGAAAAATATGTCCACATGTTTAGAGATAGAGGTGTCGATAAAATAAAATACGGACATGAGGGCATCATGATCATTCTTAGAACAGCAACATATATATATATATATATATATATATATATTGTCATATGATTTCTTATGCTAAAGTAACAATTCATTCACAATTTCAAGTATGAATCAGAAACTTCATTGAAAACTAACAAACTATAATCTCAGTCATTGAAGCAATTGCAATTTATCATAACATCGGAAAGAGTCAATATAAGAGCTTTTCAGCAAGTCCACATACTCAACTATCATTTAGTCTTTCACAATTGCTAACACTCACGCGATATTTATGGGTATGAAGTTTTAATCGGACACAGAGAAAGATAGGGGCTTATAGTTTTGCCTCCCAACCTTTTACCTCAAGGGTAATGTCAACAATAATAGTTCATGAAAACTCACATCCAATTAGCTATATATATCAGGATCTTTCTAACACATTGTGCTTGCCAAAGGGTAAAATGTAAAAAGGAAAGGTGAAGATCACCATGACTCTTGTATGAAATATAAGACAAGAATAAAAGATAGGCCCTTCGCAGAGAGAAGCAGAGGTTGTCATGTGTTTTTATGGTTGGATGCACGAAATCTTAATGCAAAAGAACGTCACTTTATATTGCCACTTGTGATATGGACCTTTATTATGCAGTCCGTCGCTTTTATTTCTTCCACATCACAAGATCGTATAAAGCTTATTTTCTCCACACTAATAAATCATAATATTTATAGAGCCATTTTTATTGCTTGCAACAATGACAACTTACTTGAAGGATCTTACTCAATACATAAGTAGATATGGTGGACTCTCATGGCAAAACTGGGTTTAAGGATATTTGGAAGCACAAGTAGTATCTACTTGGTGCAAAGAATTTGGCTAGCATGAGGGGGAAAGGCAAGCTCAGCATGTTGGGTGATCCATGACAATATAATTTATTTTAGATGTAAGAAAACATAACCCATTACGTTGTCTTCCTTGTCCAACATCAACCTTTTAGCATGTCATATTTTAATGAGTGCTCACAATCATAAAAGATGTCCAAGATAGTATATTTATATGTGAAAACCTATCTTTCTTTATTACTTCCTATTAATTGCAACGATGACCAAAACTATGTTTGTCAACTCTCAACAACTTTTATTCATCATACTCTTTATATGTGAAGTCATTACTCTCCATAAGATCATATGGTCTCTTTATTTCTTTTTATTCTTACTATTATTCCCTCAAGACCATAGCAAGATAACCAAGCCCTTGACTCAACACTAATCTTTATTATATATATATATATATATATATATATATATATATATATATATATATCTATCTCACGGACTCGATTACATAGAAGGATCATAAAGCAAAACTCCAAACTAGATCATACTAAAACTTTATTCTACTAGATCAAGATATAACCAAAAGGATAGAACTAAGAAAACTCTAAAGATAAAAGTGTGATGGTGATACGATACTGGGGCACTCCCCCAAGCTTGGCAGTTGCCAAGGGGAGTGCCCATACCCAATACTCAATTCTCCTTTGGTGGTAGTGATGATGGAGTTGCTGATGTTACGATTTCCGGATAATACAGTTATAGCATGAATAAAAGACTATTATCATGAACAAAGAAATATAATAATAACACTTTTATTATTGCCTCTAGGGCATATTTCCAACATTATGAAGTTGCTTCTTTGATTGAAAAGTATGATATTACTCCCTACGAATCTGAAATTTTTGACATACTTAAATATTGCTATGAAAATTATGCTCATAATGTCTATGTCAAAGAATTTATTAAAAAAATGATCATTGCTTCGAAAGAAAACAATGATATGCATGAATCTCTAGATAATTATGATTCCAATGATTTGATTGAAATATCCCTTGATGAACATGATGCTTGCTATTCTTGTGGCCATGATGCTAATATTTATGAAGATGAGTTTGCTATAGTTCCTTGTGTTAAACATGAGATCATTGCTATTGCACCCATACTTGATAGTTCCTTTGATGAAAAGCATGATTGCAATGATGTTATCATAAATTCTCTTAATGTCAATTGTGTCAATGATATGCAAAACCTCAAGCTTGGGGATGCTAGTTTTGCTATGACTACTATTTGTTGCAATGATTATGATTGGGGTGTTACTTCTTTTGATCTTGAAAATTTATTTAAGCCCCATGATGAATATGAGATTGATAATGGTGTTTGCAATATTATTTAAAGTGGGTTTGGAATAGTGTCAACTTTAGATCCCACATATTTGGAGAATGTTCAATCTTATGAAATTTTTGATAAAAGTGGGTTTGGAGAGGTCATGACTTTAGTTAATTTTAATCCCACTATTTTGGAAGAGTGTCAACTTTGCATACATGTGGATCGTGTTAAGGATATGTTTTCTGATAGCTATATTGTTGAATTTTCTTATGATCCTACATGTAATTATTATGAGAGAGGAAAATATGGTTGTAGAAATTTTCATGTTACTAAATTACCTCTCGTTATGTTGAGATTGCTATTGTTTCTTTCCGCTTCCTTGCATATGCTAGTTTTCGCTTGCCTTGATAATTTGTTTGCCTATAAGATGGCTATGCATAGGAAGTATGTTAGACTTAGATGTGTTTGTCACGTGTTTTATGATGCTCTCTTTGTGCTTCAATTCTTGTCTTTCATGTGAGCATCATTGAAATCTTATGCCTAGCTATAAGGATTTAAAGAAAAGCGCTTGTTGGGAGACAAACCAATATTTTTCCTTGATGTTATGCAATAAATAATTCATATGGCCTCCGTTTAGATGTGGTTTTATGCTTTTAATTAGTGTTTGTGCCAAGTAGAACCTTTGGGAAGACTTGGGGAAAGTCTTTGCGATCTTGCTGTAAAAAACAGAAACGTTAGCGCTCGCGAGAATTGCTGCCATTTTTTACTAGAGAGCGATATTTAGTTAATTATTTTTTTAAGATGATTAATAGATAAATTCCTCACGTCCAGCAATTTATTTTAGAATTTTTGGGGTTCCAGAAGTATTCGAAACCTACAGATTACTACAGACTGTTCTGTTTTTTGACAGATTCTGTTTTTCGTGTGTTGTTTGCTTATTTTGATGAATCTATGGCTAGTAACAGAGCTTATGAACCATAGAAAAGTTGGAATGTATTAGGGTTAACACCAATATAAATAAAGAATGATTTAATTACAGTACCTTGAAGTGGTGGTTTATTTTCTTTTACTAACGGAGCTCGCGAAGATTTTCTTTTAAGTTTTGTGTTGTGAAGTTTTCAAGTTTTGGGTAAAGATTTGATGGATTACGGAACAAGGAGTGGCAAGAGCCTAAGCTTGGGGATTCCCAAGGCACCCCAAGGTAAAATCCAAGGACACCAAAAAGCCTAAGCTTGGGGATGCCCCGAAAGGCATCCCCTCTTTCGTCTTCGTCCATCGGTAACTTTACTTGGAGCTATATTTTTATTCGCCACATGATATGTGTTTTGCTTGGAGCGTCTTGTATGATTTGAGTCTTTGCTTTTTAGTTTACCACAATCATCCTTTAGGTACACACCTTTTGGGAGAGACACACATGAATTGGAATTTATTATAATACTCTATGTGCTTCACTTATATCTTTTGAGTTGTATAGTTTTTGCTCTAGTGCTTCACTTATATCTTTTAGAGCACGGCGGTGGTTCTATTTTATAGAAATAATTGATCTCTCATGCTTCACTTATATCATTTTGAGAGTCCTTTAGAACATCATGGTAATTCACTTTGGCTATAAATTTTAAATGCTAAGAGAAGTTGGATGCTTGATAGATGGTTTTGAGATATAAAGGTGGTAATATTAGAGGTGTGCTAGTTCAGTAATTGTGAAATTGATGAATACTTGTGTTGAAGTTGGCAAGTCCCATAGCATGCACATATGGTGAACGTTATGTGACAAATTTGAAGCATGGGGTGTTCTTTGATTGCTTTCCTTATGAGTGGCGGTCGGGGACGAACGATGGTCTTTTCCTACCAATCTATCCCCCTAGGAGCATGCGCGTAGTTCTTGGTTTTGATGACTTGTAGATTTTTGCAATAAGTATGTGAGTTCTTTATGACTAATGTTGAGTCCATGGATTATACACACTCTCGCCCTTCCATCATTGCTAGCCTCTTCCGTACCGTGCATTGCCCTTTCTCACCTTGAGAGTTGGTGCAAACTTCACCGGTGCATCCAAATCCCGTGATATGATACGCTCTATCACACATAAGCCTCCTTATATCTTCCTCAAAACAGCCACCATACCTACCTATTATGGCATTTCCATATCCATTCCGAGATATATTTCCATGCAACTTTCCACCGTTCCATTTATTATGACATGCATCATCATTGTCATATTGCGTTGCATGATCATGTAGTTGACATTGTATATGTGGCAAAGCCACTGTTCATAATTTTTTCATACATGTCACTCTTGATTCATCGCAATCCCGGTACACCACCGGAGGCATTCACATAGAGTCATATTTTGTTCTAAGTATCGAATTGTAATTCTTGAGTTGTAATAAAATAAAAGTGTGATGATCATCATTAGAGCATTGTCCCATGTGAGGAAAGGATGATGGAGACTATGATTCCTCACAAGTCGGATGAGACTCCAGACGAAAACAAGAGAGGCCAAAAGAATAAAAAAGAAAGAAGGGCCAAAAAAGAGAGAAAAAGAGAGAAGGGACAATGTTACTATCCTTTTTCCACACTTGTGCTTCAAAGTAGCACCATGATCTTCATGATAGATAGTCTCTTATTTTGTCACTTTCATATACTAGTGGGAATTTTTCATTATAGAACTTGTCTTGTATATTCCAATGATGGGCTTCCTCAAATGCCCTAGGTCTTCGTGAGCAAGCAAGTTGGATGCACACCCACTTAGTTTCTTTGATGAGCTTTCATATATTTATAGCTCTAGTGCATCCGTTGCATGGCAATCCCTACTCCTTGCATTGACACCAATCGGTGGGCATCTCCATAGCCCATTTATTAGCTGCGTCAATGTGAGACTTTCTCCCTTTTTGTATTCTCACACAACCTCAATCATCATATTCTATTCCACCCATAGTGCTATGTCCATGGCCCGCGCTCATATATTGCGCAAAAGTTGAAAGAGTTTGAAAAGGCTAAGTATGAAACAATTGCTTGGATTGTCATCGGGGTTGTGCATGATGGGAGAATTTTGTGTGACGAAAATGAAGCATGGCTGAGGGAGTCCTGGATTAGGGGGTCTCCGGACAGCCAGACTATCTCCATTCACCGGACTGTTAGACTGTGAAGATACAACATTGAAGACTTTGTCTCGTGTCCGGATGGGACTCTACTTGGCGTGGAAGGCAAGCTAGGCAATACGTATATGGATATATCCTCCTTTGTAACCAACCTTGTGTAACCCTAACCCTCTCCGGTGTCTATATAAACCGAAGGGTTTTAGTCCGTAGGACAACAATGACAACATACAATCATACCATAGGCTAGCTTCTAGGGTTTAGCCTCTCTGATCTCGTGGTAGATCTACTCTTGTACTACCCATATCATCAATATTAATCAAGCAGGACGTAGGGTTTTACCTCCATCAAGAGGGCCCGAACCTGGGTAAAACTTCGTGTCCCTTGCCTCATGTTACCATCCGGCCTAGACGCACAATTCGGGACCCCCTACCCGAGATCCGCCGGTTTTGACACCGACATTGGTGCTTTCATTGAGAGTTCCTCTGTGCCATCGTCGTTAGGCTTGATGGCTCCTACTATCATCGATAGCGATGCGGTCCAGGGTGAGACTTTTCTCCCCGGACAGATCTTCGTATTCGGCGGCTTTGCACTACGGGCTAATTCACCTGGCCATCTGGAGCAGATTGAAAGCTACGCCCCTGGCCATCAGGTCAGATTTGGAAGTTTGAACTACACGGCCGATATCCGCGGAGACTTGATCTTCGACGGATTCGAGCCACAGCCGGGCGCGCCGCACTGTCGCGATGGGTATGACCTAGCTCTACCGTCGAACAGTACCCCGGAGGTCACGCCCGCATCAGCTGCGACCCTTAGCTCGAAGCCAACTGCGCCGATCGAGGACGGGTGGCTAGACACCACCTCAGGGGCTGCAGTCTCGATGGAAATTGAGCCAAACACTAGCATAAACCTCTGCGCAGCCCGTGACTCCAAGGTGCCGGAATCTTTCTCGGACTCCGAACCGCCCGCGCGCCTGCCAATCGAATCCGATTGGGCGCCGATCATGGAAATCACCGCCACGGATATCTTTCAGCAGTCGCCTTTAGGCGACATTCTGAATTCACTAAGGAATCTCTCTTTGTCAGGAGAGCCCTGGCCGGATTATGGCCAACAGGATTGGGATGCGGAAGACAAAGAAATTCGATGCCCACCCACCACCCACTTAATAGCCACTGTCGATGACTCAACCGACATGCTCGACTTCGACTCCGCAGACATCAACGGTATGGACGACGATGCGGGAGGCGAAGAGGAACCACCGCACATAGGGCGCTGGACCTCCACTCCATCATATGACTTATACATGGTGGACACACCAAAAGATGACGACGAGGAACGGAAGGATGCACCGAAGGCTTGTTCCCTCGAGAAGCAGTCAAAGCGGCGACGCAAGCGCCGCCCCAAATCCCGCCTTGGCAGAAATAATAATCACACAGACCCAACGTTGGAGCAGGGCGAACCACTGCCGAACAACGGCAATACGAGGAATCAAACCAAACAAACCAATTCTGTCAAAGATAATAGTCCAGACGACATAACGCCGGACAGACACCCGGAGCAACAGAATGCCCGTCAAAGGCTTGTTGCCACCGCGAGGAGTCTGAAAAAGCAGAAGCAAAGGCTCAAGGCTGTGCAAGACACACTCCAAATCAGATGGAGTAAAGTACTCAACACAGTAGCGAAGTACGGCGATAATCGCCCCACCAAGAGCTACCCAAAGCGAAAGTTGCTACCTGAATTCGACGAGGAGGCCTCAGACCCCCCGCAACCAAAAATCAAAACAGCCACCTGGCCGGATAGACAACCCCACGGCCAACACAGAGCGGCAAACAAAGCCACCCACAAGACAATACGCGATCCACGCGAGGGCTCGCACCCAAAGGACGGCGCAACCAGATCCATTTACGGACCACGCATGCGCGCCCCAACATACATTGTAACACAACAAACATCCAAACAACGCGGTACCCCCAAATACAGGGGTGCCGCACACCTCCTATGTTTCACCGATGAGGTGCTGGACCATGTATTTCTAGAGGGATTCAAACCCGTAAACATAGAGGCATACGACGGAACAACAGGCCCTGGGGTCTGGATTGAGGACTATATCCTCCATATCCATATGGCTCGAGGAGATGATCTCCACGCCATCAAGTACTTACCCCTCAAGCTCAAAGGGCCAGCTCATCACTGGCTTAAAGGCCTCCCCGAAAACTCCATTGGAAGCTGGGAAGAGCTCGAAGACACTTTTCGGGCCAATTTTCAAGGGACTCATGTCCGACCTCCGGACGCAAACGATCTGAGTCATATAACTCAACAACCCGGAGAGTCAGCCCGAAAACTTTGGAACAGGTTTCTTACTAAAAAGAACCAAATTGTCGACTGTCCGGACGCCGAAGCCTTGGCAGCTTTTAAGCATAGCATCCGCGACGAATGGCTTGCCAGACACCTCGGCCAAGAAAAACCGAGAACAATGGCAGCCTTAACAAGCCTCATGACCTGCTTTTGCGCGGGTGAGGACAGCTGGCTAGCCAGATGCAGCACCAGCGACCCCAGTACATCCGAAGTCAGAGATGGAAACGGGAAATCACGGCGCAACAGCAATAACAAACGCCGGAATAAAGAAGACAACACGAAGGGCACGATAGTAAACGCCGGATTCAAAAGCTCTCGGCCAGGTCAACAAAAGCCGCCCTCTAAAGGCGCCAGAGACGAACTGTCCAGCCTAAACAAAATTCTGGACCAAATATGTTAGATCCATAGTACCCCTGGTAAACTTGATAATCATACACACAGAGAATGTTGGGTCTTCAAGCAGTCCGACAAGCTCAACGCCGTACACAAGGGGGACGATACGCCAAGCGAAGACGAGGATGAGCCTCTCAAGCAAGACACTTGGGAACAAAAGAAATTCCCACCAGAAGTTAAAACAGTAAACATGTTACACGTGATCAACGGAAGAAACAAAACGGCCCTCCCAGAAAAATATGCCCAAGGGCCTATCACCGTGGAGTCCTGCCACTGGTCGTCTCAACCGATCACTTTCGACCATCGTGATTACTCAGCAAGTATCCGGCGTGCAGGATGGGCTGCCCTGGTATTAGACCCAATAATTGACGGATACCAATTCACACGAGTCCCGATGGATGGCGGCAGCAGTCTAAACCTGATATATCAGGATACAATCCGTGAAATGGGGATAGACCGAACAAAAATTCGCCATAGCAATACTACCTTTAAAGGAGTCACGCCAGGCCCAGGGGCTCATTGTACGGGCTCCTTTCTACTAAAGGTTATATTCGGCTCCCCCGATAACTTCCGTAGCGAACATTTAACCTTCCACATCGCTCTGTTCCAAAGTGGCTATCAAGCACTACTCAAACGCAAAGCTTTTGCTCGCTTTAATGCAATACCGCACTACGCTTCCCTCACACTCAAGATGCCCGGCCCACGTGGCACCATTACAGTGAACGGAAGCATTAAGCGATCCTTGCGCGCCGAAGAGAGTGCGGCTGCCTTGGCAGCCACACACTAAAAACGGCCTGACCAGCTAAAGCATTTATCAGGTCGTCAAAACCTCGGACACGGCTAGACGAGTCCAACTCAGCTATATGTATTTCATAACCGGATCAATGGTCACATCCCTATTTACTAATACAAGGGGCAGTCTTTACCCATCTTGAATTATAAATGGTTTCTTTAAAAAACTATCTTTTTGCATGGCAACTTTTTCACCTAAATTCCTCTCTTTTACAGATGATCATCGTGCTACACCCGTCCAGGATACGACACAATGGAGACACAGGCGCAGATGTGCAGCAGGGACCCGCTCCAAGGATTCTTTTCAGATTAAGACCCTGCGTAAACCTTTTTTACTGTCTCTTGTTGATACATATCCACCGAATTCTCAGCACACCTGAGGAGGATGCTGACGTCTTGGCATGTGGCCACGTCAGAATAATGCACGTACCTAGACACAAGGGGCTTCTTACAAAGGCCACTATTTAGGCCCGGTTTATACCACAAAGACCGAATACCTTAGGGAGTGTTCGGCATCGCGAGTTTGGCCCTATATGCATCAGCTCCGAATCATTCTCTTCGGTCAAATGTTGGGTTTGCCCGGCTCCTGTGTTTTGGTGCCTTATGTTCCGCTTTACCGGCTAAGGTAGCACCAAGAGAACTACTGCATTTGTGCCCTGGTTCATCCGGACGAGCACCTCAGTAGAGAAAGCCGAAAACTGACTGTCATGATATAGCATGAGACTGGTCAACCACTCGATGACCTATTGGAATGTTAGAATTCCTCCGCCTTAACGAAGGGCCGTTTTCCGGCCAGGCATGTACGCACCCCGCGATCGGGAGAGTGCGGAGCCACCAGGGGCTATCTAGTAGCCCCACTGTCAAACTACTATGGCTAAGTGAAAGAGTTAAAGCATTATAGTCTGGTTGCCTTGCTCGCTACGCTATCACCTCCTTAACAGGACCAAGACGTTGGGTTAAGTGTGAACACGCGTTTTTTGCAAGCACCTCCGCATTATATGTGTGGGGGTCGAAGCCGACAGCTGCAATCTTTCAGGTTATACACATGTATACATAAACGGCCGCACAGGAGGCATCATACTACTTTTAGGCAAAAGTATAAACATAACCTTATAAAAACTTCATAAAAAGCATTTTTGCTTACAATGAGAATACATATCACTCAAACATAATATTTTTGAGCATTGGGCCTCTATCAAACGAGCACCCTCAGGAACTTCTTCGAAGTAGTGCTCGGCAGCCACTCAGCCTATGGCCGAATCCTGCGCCGCAACAGTGGTAGCGTCCATCTCCGCCCAGTATGCTTTAACACGGGCAAAGGTCATCCACGAGCCCTCTATGCACGCCGATCCCTTCATCACATTAATGCACGGCACCGCATCAAGGAACTGCTGCACTATGCTGAAATAGTTTTTCGGCTTTGGCCTTTCCGGCCATAGCTGATCCACAACAGACCTCATGGCGAGTCCGGACAACCTATTCAGTTCAGCCTATTTGGCTAGCTGGTCAGTCAATGAAAGCGGACGCTCTGGAGCATGGAATTGTGTCCAGAATAGCTGGTCCACTTCACGATCTATCTTACCCTGGAAGTACTTGGCAGCATCGGCAGCGCTCGCCGCCAAATCCATATACACATCTTTGGAACTCCACAGCCGATCCAGAGGGGCATACCGTGGATCTCCGAACTTCCTCCGTAACATAAAGGACTTCCCAGCCGCAATATCCCTGGCTTCCCACAGCTCCTCCTTCTTCGCTCTCATAGCAGAACGGGTGTCTTTTTCCGCCGCAGTAGCCTTCTCAAGGCCCGTTGCCTTCGCTAGGTTTTCTTCTTTAAGAACCCGGCAATGGTCGGCAGTGTCTTTCAATTCTACAGACATCTTGGCCATCTTATCTTGGCTCTCGCCATGTGCGGCCTTCTCGGCTCTCAACTCTTCGGCCGCCTTCAAAGTAGCCGCATTACTAATCCTCGCTTGTTCCTTGGCTCGGGCAAGTTCTGCCCGCAAGGCTTCCAAAGTGGCAGCTCCATCTGCAGTCACAACATATTAAAGATACTGGCACCATGCTGCTCTTACTATGTGGCGTTTATCAGATAACAACACTTACCCTGTGCCTCGTCAAGCCTCTTGTTAACAAGCTCGATGTCGGCGTCTGCCGCATCCAGTTGCCGTTTTAATTTGGCAAACTCGCTAGTCCAGCTAGCCACCGGCGCTTCCATCACCTGCACATAGGGGCAGTATGGTTATTACCTGGGAATATGATCCTCTATTTGCCGCCGTTCACGATGACAACCAGAGTCTCAGGGGCTACTATCTGCACAGGGCACACCTAACATGTGCAGTACTATCACATATCATCTCACGTACCTCAAAACCTGTCAGTAGACTCATAAAAGCTTCATGCAATCCGCTTTCAGCGGACGAGATTTTCTCCATCACCTTGCTCATCAGCATACAGTGTTCATCTAAGATGGCCGCTTTCCCAACCAACTCCCTCAGAACATCCGATCGCACACCAGACGGTGCCAGACTCTTTTGTCTGCTCTCTTCGAGAGCCGGATGCTGGGGACTTCGGGGGTCAATGGGATTATCTTCTGGCCTCACCGGATCCGGAGAGGCCCTCCGTGACGACACTTCGGGGTCGCCCACTTCTGGAGCGGAGGAGTCCGAAGGAGGCGTTTCGCTCTCCATCATCTCTGGAAGAATATCCCCCGAAGACGAGCTCATTTGAGAGGGGCTAAGGCCCGAACTGCAAGATATATGCGGTGGTTATTTTCTCAGAGGAAAAAGATAGCACACCTGTACTATTAAAGTATTTTGGATCACTTACGACTCGTTGGAGAGCTAATCCCCCCGCGGACTTTGTGCGGCAAAAGCATCCCCCGAGGCAGGACCCTCTATAGGAGACTTCTTCTCCCGTTTGGAGGCTTTGGCTTCCGGATCCTCAGACGCAGCCCTTTTCCTCCTCCGGTCGTCCTCCTTCGTGGAGACGCTCGTTCCCTCGGTTAGAGCGGGCAGCGATGGGGGCCCACGTCCACCCGTATTATCCCCCCCTGATGTCTTCCTTCAAGGGCTCCGGGCAATGTGCAACCTCGAGCATCTTTTCCAATACCGGATTGTCCAAACCCTCAGGGAGGGGGGCCGAACACCGAATCATCTTCGCCTTTGCTAGCCAGTCCTGGTCAAAAAGAAAACTCTCAGAAATAACTTCGTGACGGATAAAAGGTAGTGTGTTCGTCCAAAGGATTCCTTACTTGTTCGGCGGCGCGGTTACTGCTCAGGCCCACGTCCTCGGTAATATCCGGACACTCTACTTGAGGTTTGAAGAATCACTTGTACATCTCCTCGTGCGTCAGGCCGAGGAAATTTTGAATGGCTCGCGGTCCCTCTGGATTGAACTCCCATAAGCGAAGGGACCGGCATTTGCAAGGCTGGACTTGACGAACCAGCATAACTTGTATTACCGCAACCAAATTAAAATCTCCCTCAAAGAGATCTCGGATGCGGCTTTGCAGTATAGGCACATCCTTGGCTAGACCCCAGCTCAGACCTCTGCTAATCCATGACATCAGTTGTGGTGGGGGGCCTGAGCGCAAAGCGGGGGCGGCCGCCCACTTGGTGTTGGGGAACGTAGTAATTTCAAAAAAATTCCTATGCACACGCAAGATCATGGTGATGCATAGCAACGAGAGGGGAGAGTGTGATCTACGTACCCTTGTAGATCAACAACGGAAGCGTTAACTTGGTTGACGTAGTCGTACGTCTCCAAGGCCTGACCGATCAAGCACCGAAACCACGACACCTCCGAGTTCTAGCACACGTTCAGCTCGATGACGATCCCCGGACTCTGATCCAGCAAAGTGTCGGGGAAGAGTTCCGTCAGCACGACGGCGTGGTGACGATCTTGATGTACTACTGTCACAGGGCTTCGCCTAAGCACCGCTACAATATTATCGAGGACTATGGTGGAAGGGGGCAGCGCACACGGCTAAGAATATGATCACGTGGATCAACTTGTGTCTAGAGGTGCCCCCCTGCCCCCGTATATAAAGGAGCAAGGGAGGAGGAGGCCGGCCCTAGGAGGGGGCGCGCCAAGTGTGGAGTCCTACTAGGACTCCCTAGTCCTAGTTCCACCTCCCATATGGAATAGGAAAATAGGAAGGGAAAAGGAGAAGGAAGGAAGGGGGCGCCCCCCTTCCCTAGTCCAATTCGGACCAGACCAAGGGGAGGGTTTTTTTTTTCTGAGACAAACCAAGGGGAGGGGTGCGGGCACCCTTGAGGCCCTTTTTCTTCTTTCCCGTATGGCCCAATAAGGCCCAATACGTATTCCCGTAACTCTCTGGTACTCCGAAAAATACCCGAATCACTCGGAACCTTTCCGATGTCCGAATATAGTCGTACATATATCGATCTTTATGTCTCGACCATTTCGAGACTCCTCGTCATGTCCCCGATCTCATCCGGGACTCCGAACTCCTTCGGTACATCAAAACTCATAAACTCATAATATAACTGTCATTGAAACCTTAAGCGTGCGGACCCTACGGGTTCGAGAACAATGTAGACATGACCGAGACATGTCTCCAGTCAATAACCAATAGCGGAACCTGGATGCTCATATTGGCTCCCACATATTCTACGAAGATCTTTATCGGTTAGACCGCATAACAACATACGTTGTTCCCTTTGTCATCGGTATGTTACTTGCCCGAGATTCGATCGTCGGTATCTTAATACCTAGTTCAATCTCGTTACCGGCAAGTCTCTTTACTCGTTCCGTAATACATCATCTCACAACTAACTCATTAGTTGCAATGCTTGCAAGGCTTATGTGATGTGCATTACCGAGAGGGCCCAGAGATACCTCTCCGACAATCGGAGTGACAAATCCTAATCTCGAAATACGCCAACCCAACATGTACCTTTGGAGACACCTGTAGAGTACCTTTATAATCACCCATTTACGTTGTGACGTTTGGTAGCACACAAAGTGTTCCTCCGGCAAACGGGAGTTGCATAATCTCATAGTCATAGGAACATGTATAAGTCATGAAGAAAGCAATAGCAACATACTAAACGATCGGGTGCTAAGCTAATGGAATGGGTCATGTCAATCAGATCATTCAACTAATGATGTGATCCCGTTAATCAAATGACAACTCTTTGTCCATGGTTAGGAAACATAACCATCTTTGATTAATGAGCTAGTCAAGTAGAGGCATACTAGTGACACTCTATTTGTCTATGTATTCACACATGTATTATGTTTCCGGTTAATACAATTCTAGCATGAATAAACATTTATCATGATATAAGGAAATAAATAATAACTTTATTATTGCCTCTAGGGCATATTTCCTTCACTTGGCACTTCTAGGAGCCGTGATATAAAACCACTCCCATTGCCATAATTCAGACACCTCTAGAATAGAACCTTTCGGCCATGGAGCTCCTGCCATCTTGCCTATTGAAGCACCTCCACACGCTGCATGTTGCCCCTCGATCATCTTCGGCTTTACTTCAAAGGTCTTGAGCCACAGGCCGAAGTGAGGGGTAACTCGGAGGAAGGCTTCACACACGACAATAAATGTAGTGATATGAAGAAAGGAGTCCGGAGCTAGATCATGGAAATCTAGCCCATAATAGAACATCAAGCCCCTGACGAAAGGATCCAGAGCAAGGCCTAGACCTCGGAGGAAGTGGGAGACGAACACGACATTCTCGTTGGGTTCGGGAGAAGGGACGACCTGCCCGCGGGCAGGCAGCCGATGCGAAACCTCGGTGGTCAGGTATCTGGCCTCCCTCAACTTCTTGATGTCTTCTTCCATGATGGAGGAGGGCATCCATCGGCCTTGAAGGCCAGATCCGGACATGATTGAAGGTTCAGAGCACCTGACCTGGGCTTTGGGTGTTAGAACTCGAGGCGGGGGAAGGATTCGACTGAGCACGGGAGGGAAAAAGTAAAAGCCTTGTCCCTTTATAAAGAGGGTGAATATCAAGCGTCCTCTCCGTAGCCGTTTGGACTTGCCTATAATCTAGGAGTCCTAGACACGGTTGGGTTACCCACGACTGTATTAATGAGAATCCCGTAATAAGGGGACATGATCTCTGCTTTGACAAGACGTGTCAAAAAACTGCCTCGCGTTATGTGCAGGGCTGGTTAAAGAAAACGGTTCGAATAATAACCGGGCCGTGACATAACATCATGTTGCTGAAACAAGCCAGCAAATTAGATCTGCAAAAATATTATTCTCTCTACGATGGAATGTGGAACTTATTTTGCAGGGTCGAACACTATCCTCATATTCAAATTCTTCTATGGTGTATTCGGAGAAGGAACCCGCCTTGCAATGCCTAAGACAATACTGCGCGCCGGACTCATCATCGTTGAATCCTGGTTCAGGGGCTACTGAGGGAGTCCTGGATTAGGGGGTCTTCGGACAGCCGGACTATCTCCATTGGCCGGACTGTTAGACTCTGAAGATACAAGATTGAAGACTTCGTCTCGTGTCCGGATGGGACTCTACTTGGCGTGGAAGGCAAGCTAGGCAATACGTATATGGATATCTCCTCCTTTGTAACCGACCTTGTGTAACCCTAACCCTCTCCGGTGTCTATATAAACCGAAGGGTTTTAGTCCGTAGGACAACAATGACAACATACAATCATACCATAGGCTAGCTTCTAGGGTTTAGCCTCTCTGATCTCGTGGTAGATCTACTCTTGTACTATCCATATCATCAATATTAATCAAGCAGGACGTAGGGTTTTACCTCCATCAAGAGGGCCCGAACCTGGGTAAAACTTCGTGTCCCTTGCCTCCTGTTACCATCCGGCCTAGACGCACAATTCTGGAGCCCCTACCCGAGATCCGCCGGTTTTGACACCGACAATGGCCAAACTATATGACTTTGTAGGGATAAGTTTTCTTTGGCTATGGTATTTTGATAAGACATAATTACTTGATTAGCATACTTGGAGTATTACTATTTTTATGTCAACAATAAAATTTTATCTTGAATCTTTCAGATCTCAACATTCATACCACAATAGAGAAAAATACATTGAAGAATATTCTAGAAAGCATTCCACATCAAAAATTCTGTTTTTATCATTTCACTACTCGAGGACGAGCAGGAATTAAGCTTGGGGATACTTGATACGTCTCCAACGTATCTATAATTTTTGATTGTTCCATGCTATTATATTATCTGTTTTGGATGATAATGGGCTTTATTTTACACTTTTATATTATTTTTGGGACTAACCTATTAACCGGAGGCCCAGCCCAAATTGCTATTTTTTTGCCTATTTCAGTGTTTCATAGAAAATGAATATCAAACGGAGTCCAAATGGAATGAAACCTTCGGGAACGTGATTTTAGGAACAAACGTGATCCAGTTGACTTGGAGTGGACGTCAAGAAACAATCGAGGAGGCCACGAGGCAGGGGCGCGCCCTCCACCCTCGTGGGCCCCTCGTTGCTCCACCGACCTTCTTATTCCTCCTATATATATCCACGTACCCCGCAAACATCCAGGAGCATCACGAAACCCTATTTCCACCACCGCAACCTTCTATACCCAAGAGATTCCATATTGGGGCCTTTTCCGGAGCTCCGCCGGAGGGGGAATTGATCACGGAGGGCCTCTACATCAACTCCATGGCCCCTCCGATGATGTGTGAGTAGTTTACCTCAGACCTTCGGGTCCATAGCTAGTAGCTAGATGGCTTCTTCTCTCTCTCTCTTTGGATCTCAATACAAAGTTCTCCTTGATTCTCTTGGAGATCTATTTGATGTAACCTTCTTTTGTGGTGTGTTTGTCGAGATCCGATGAATTGTGGGTTTATGATCAAGTCTATCTATGAACAATATTTGAATCTTCTCTGAATTATTTTATGTATTATTGGTTTATCTTTGCAAGTCTCTTCGAATTATCAGTTTGGTTTGGCCTACTAGATTGATCTTTCTTGCAATGGGAGAAGTACTTAGCTTTGGGTTCAATCTTGCGGTGCTCGATCCCAGTGACAGAAAGGGAAACAACACGTATTGTATTTTGCCATCGAGGATAAGAATATGGGTTTACATCATATTGCATGAGTTTATCCGTCTACATCATGTCATCTTGCTTAAGGTTTTACTCTATTCTTATGAACTTAATACTCTAGATGCATGCTGGATAGCGGTCGATGTGTGGAGTAATAATAGTAGATGCAGGCAGGAGTCGGTCTACTTGTCACGGACGTGATGCCTATATACATGATCATGCCTACATATTCTCATAATTATTCGCTTATCAATTGCTCGACAGTAATTTGTTCACCCACCGTAATACTTATGCTATCTTGAGAGAAGCCACTAGTGAAACCTATGGCCCCCGGGTCTATTTTCCATCATACAAGTTTCCCATCTATTTTATTTTGCAATCTTTACTTTCAATCTATATCATAAAAATACCAAAAATATTTATCTTATTATCATTATCTCTATCAGATCTCACTCTTGCAAGTGGCCGTGAAGGGATTGACAACCCCTTTATCGTGTTGGTTGCGAGGTTCTTATTTGTTTCTGTAGGTACGAGGTGACTCGCGCGTGGTATCCTACCTTGGTTCTTAAAAACTGAGGGAAATACTTACGCTGCTTTACTGCATCACCCTTTCCTCTTCAAGGGAAAACCAACGCAGTGCTTGAGAGGTAGCAGTAGTCCAACATCCTTTATAGTAGTAATATGTCGTTATCCAAATGCATCTGTAGCTAATACTCCACTCTAACACTGATATCCAACATGCAACATGCATCTCAAAGTATTAAGTAAAAATGAAGCATTGCATTAAGTAAGATGACATAACATTGAAAGTATATTCGTTTTACCTCTAGTTCATCACCAAGACAGCAGGCAACTATCTATTTACCCTTATTACAGTAACACACCACAAACCTTTTTTGTTCTATCATAGAGATAGGTTACTTGTAAGGTTAAATCTAACCAACATACACACACCCCCTTAGAGATCAATCATCTAAACAAGGCCAATGGAAATACAAATGGATTGAAGATCATATACATGTATAAACCATGCATCAAAGAGCCTAAAGAAACAAAATAAAAATCCATATATAATATGACCATAAACTGACAATTGATCACACTGCAAGAAACATACTAAATTATATCAGACTGATCACAGTTGTCAGATTTCGGGTTCCGGCAAAACCCTTGAGGTTCGAACACTAGGATGCGCACAAAGATCTCTCCCCCTTCCTAGCTCGCACACTCTACGATCACACGACCTAGCTCGACGAACCCAAAGAACATGAGACACAAGATTTATACTGGTTCGGGCCACCGTTATGGTGTAATACCCTACTCCAGTGTGGTGTGGTGGATTGCCTCTTGTGTTGAGGATGAACAGTTACAAGGAAAGAACAACCTCATGAGGAGAGGTGTTCTTGTGCTTAGTGAACCCGAGTGGTTGGGGATGATATGGATCCGATCTGCCTTTCCCTATGGTGGTGGCTAGTCCTATTTATAGAGGCCCTGGTCCTCTTCCCAAATATTGAGCGGGTAGGGATCCCACAACGGCCGAATTCGAAGGGAGACAACTAGTACAAGATATCCTGACAAAAGTAGTCTTCGCCTGCCAAAGGCTCTGGTGGTGATGCCTTCTTGGGCTCCATAGTGACCTCCATCCTATCGTCCTGCCGGTCTTGGTCTTGTTGCACCGATATGGAAACCTTTGCCTGATGCCTCGAAACTCCTCGTCTGCGCTTGCCCCTTTAGCACCAAAGAGGAAAGGAGGACACTGCGCGTTGGCGCCCGCCTGGCGCTAGTCGTCATGGCTTCCGTCACGTAAACCTCGCGAGGTGTCCCTGGCCTTGATCTCTCCGCCCCTCGCGAGCCAGCCTGGTGAGGCCGCCCCTGAGGAGGTCTTGCGTCGTCTGCCTCATGAGGGTCTTGAATGTTTGCTGGTGAAGATGGGTCGTATAGGGCCGCTGGTGGAGCCATGCCGCGGGCTGCAGGCAGGCAAGTCTGGGGACCCCCGTTCCAGAATGCCGACAGTAGCCCCCGGGCCCAAGGCGTGCTCGGGCTTGGCTTCGAGGCGAAGCCAAAGGGCAAGTGTGGAGTGCCGCGGGCCCCATCAGCCTGCGGCCACGGTTGGCGCGTGGCGACTGATTGGACGTGGGCGTCTCCGCTTCCCCATGCCGCCTCGGCAACTGCCCAACTTGACGGGTCCTTGCTACATGCAGAAAAAGATCATTATTACCTTAGATCGTGGAGGCCGGCGGTTGGCCTCCCCTTGGCCTCCCCTTAGATCGTGGAGCCCCCGTCACCCGTCTCTTCCTTGCTTCTCTCGCTTCTTCTTCATCCTTGCTCCACTGTCGGCAGCAACACCCATGGCGCCTGCGAAGAGGCTCTCGGTTGCGGAGAAGGGGAAGGCTCGCCAGGAGGGGCCTGGATCACCGCCTCCAAAGAGGGGGCGTGACCGTCCCCACAAGCACACTACGACCCCCGCCGCGGCCCCTCGCGGCCGCGGCGGCGCCTCTTCTCGTGACAGTAGCTGCCCAGGTCATGGCAGTCTTGTTGATGAGGTGAGGCATGCCGTGGTTGCGTGGCCCCCTCGGCCGCACTTCCATTCGGCGGAGATGATGCCGGAGTTCATCGTGTGGTCGGAGAACCCGGCCGGCACTTGGCTTCAGCTCCTGCGCATCTTTGTTGGCGAGCTGCCTGCCACTGGTGCAAGCAATCTTTGGCTGCATGCGGATAGCTGCTGCAGCAAGGCTTCTTGGGTCGCGGTCGAGGTCTCCGCCACAGGCAACGTGGTCCTGGCTCGCGGCTGGCAGACGTTCGCCCCCGCGCGCGGACTGGGCAGGCGGTGTGCCCTCCACTTCAAGTACGACAGCGACGCAACCCTCATCGTGAGGGTATTTGGGGAAGATGGTCGCCAAGTCGGGTGCTGCCCCGAGGACAACGACGGCGACGAGGTGCTCGGCCTTGGTGATGGTCGTGACGAGGAGGAGGGCGGCTTCGTCCTCGGCGCTGGCCATGGCTCGTCCAGCTACGATGTCTCCTCTTCCGACAGCAGCTCCAGCAGTGGCGGCTATGACCAGCCGCCATGCCGCTACGCCCGCTTCGAAGGTGGAAGCGGGTCGTCCCGTTGCCGCGCTCCGGTGAAGCGCGAGGAGGGGTCTGGCTGAGATCAGGAGAGCGCCACGGGCCCGTCCTTGTGACCTGCCGCGGGAGCACGTTCCGCTTTTGTTTCATTCTTCCTTTCCTTCCTGCATTAGAGAGAGACAAGTATGGGGCCATGCTAGGGCGTGCAATAATTATGATTTCTAAGTGGCTGTGCTATGTTTACCATTCATGTGTTGTGTTGCAGCGTCATGTATTATGTATGCGCGTAGAATGACTTAGCTTGATGCACCTGAAGTAGGTTCTGCCTCACGAGACGCGTGTTCCCTAATGCCTGACAAGGCCTCCTGTGTTTGGAAGGCGCCTGGGAACTGCAAAAATTCGTTAGGGAATCCTTATTCTTTCGGACCCTTGTTGTAGGCACTGCCGACCGTAACCTAGTGCCTCGCATCGCGGTACCCGGGGCACGGATTGAGAGGGGAGCGCTAGCTTGTGAGCTCGAGCAAGGGTGCCTTGCGAAAGATAAGAAAACGAAAACGGTCACGAGGGTGCCTGTCCAGCCACTTCGTGAGGCACGCGAGGGAGAGGACGGGTCAAAAACGAGGAACCAAAGGTAGAAAAGGAGGCAACAAGGACAATGGAACTAGGCCAGCAAGGAACACTAGAGAGCAAATTATCACTTAAAATAGGGGCAAACCAACTGCGGAAAGCAAATGAAAAGCCGCGTCCGGCACCTAGTGTAGTCTTCATGTCTTCTCACCAGCGTGTAGCTAAGTGCTACCACTAGGCATGGGAGGGAGCCCTCGAGGCCCGAGGGCGGAATTCCTGACACTCCAGGGCGTGTACAGCCCCACTCATTATTACGTGAGAGTGTCACGAGCGGAGATTCTTCACAGGCACTGGGCCTTGCTTCAAATGCACCGGGCCTTGCTTCATGGGTAGAACTTTCGGAGGTGCTGGATGTTCCAGGCATTCTGGATGGGGATTCCGTCCTGTGTCTCTAGGCACGTGACGCCAGGCCTAGAGACGTGGGTGACCCAAAACAGGCCCTCCCACATGGGTGAGAGCTTGTGCAACCTTTCCTTGGAGGGCACCCGCCTCAGGACAAGATCACCCAGCTCGAGCGTCCTGGAGCGGACGCCGCAGCAGTGGTACCACCGCAGCACCCGCTGGTACCTCGTAGCTTGGAGCAAGGCTTCTCGGCGGCGTTCCTCCCCCAGCACGAGATCCATCCCCCGCATGGCGTCCTGTTGTGTGTCATCAAACGCCAGGGCCCGCGCGGAGCGATGCCTGACCTCGTGTGGGAGAACCGCTTCTGCTCCGTAGACAAGGAAGAATGGGGTCTCGCCTGTCGGCCTGGTGGCGGTGGTGCGGATGGACCACAACACAGACTGGAGCTCGTTGTGCTAGCCCCTGCCACAGGCCTCGAGCTTCTTCTTGAAGGTCCTTGTCTTTAGACCCCTCAGGACCTCCACGTTGGCGTGTTCGGCCTGGTCATTGCTCCTGGGGTGCACCACGGAGGCATAGCAGATCTGCGTTCCAACGTTAGCACAATACGTTTTGAAGAGATTGCTAGTGAACTGTGAGCCATTGTTGGTGATGATGCGATTAGGGACCCCAAATCGGCTTAAGAGGCCCTTGATGAACTTGACTGCTAACCCAGCTGAGATGGTGTGGACAGCTTCCACTTCCGCCCACTTGGTGAATTTGTTAATGGTGACATAGAGGTAGCGGTAGCCTCCAGGCGCTCGAGGGAATGGGCCCAGGATATCCAGCCCCCAGACCGTGAACGGCCATGAGAGCGGGATAGTCTAGAGGTCCTGAGCAGGCTGGTGGATCTGCTTGGCGCGGAACTGGCAGGCCTCGCAGGATTTTACCAGCTTGGCCGCGTCGTTGAGTGCCGTGGGCCAGTAGAACCCATTGCGGAAAGCCTTGCCGACCAGGGTGCGTGACGACGAGTGGTGCCCGCAGTCTCCGCCATGTATGTTGGCCAGCGGCTCATTCCCCTGTTCCCTGGAAATGCATCATAGAGAAATATCATTTGGCTGCTTCCTGTATAGCTCACCGTCCTGAATGCAGTACGACGTAGCCTGTCGGGCCACACGCTATACATCTTCCTCCTTCTCCGGCAACGTGCCTTGCATCAGGTACGCCTTGAACTCCTTGATCCAGCACCCCTCCTGTGGGTCGAGCGCTAAGAGGAGGCGCGCTCCTAAGGTCGGGCCACAGGCGGGGGCTCCCGAGGCTGGAGGCTGGGGGAGTTCCTCCTGAGATGGCATCGGCTTCGCAGGCAGAGATGCTGCCGAAGGCTTGAAGAGCCGATCCTTAAAGACGCCAGGCTCTTAGGGCATCCGCTTGGATGCTCTTCTGGCAATGTCATCGGCCTCTTTGTTGGTGCCCCGAGGCACATGCTGTAGCTCCAGGGCCACGAACTGCTTCTCCATTTTCCGCACCTCCACGAGGTATGCCTCCATGTGCTCATCCTTTGGCTCGTACACCTTGTTGGAGAAGTTGACGAGGAGCCGCAAGTCTCCCTTACAGTGAGGCGTTTCACCCCCAGGGCCACCGCCGCTTTGAGGCCGGCGATGAGACCCTCGTACACTGCGATGTTGTTGGAGACCTTCTCGCCCTGCTGGAAGCAGAGCTGCACGACGTAGTAAAGCTTGTCCTGAGTGGGCGAGATGAGCACGGCTCCAGCCCCCGCTCCCTGACGTGCAAACGCGTCATCGAAGTACATGACCCAACCATCCAGCGCTTCACTTCCTGGTGAGAGGGATTGGTTCTCGCCTGCTTTGAGCTCTGGGGTGTCGGTCCATTCTGCCACAAAGTCGACGAGTGCAGCCCCCTTGATGACTCTAGTTGTGCTAAACACCAGGTCGAATGCTTGCAGCTCGATGTTCCATTCGGCGACCCTTCCCGCGGCATTGGGGCTTCTGAGCACTCTCTCCATTGGGTAAGCTGAAACGACCTTGATGGAAGTAGTGGCGAAGCTTGCGCAAGGCCACCAGGAGCGCGGGCAAGAGCTTCTGAGGCATGGGGTATCGCGCCCTCGCATCTCACAGGACCGTGCTGGGACTGAGATGTTTCCTGCGGGTTTCCAGCTCCTGGGGCTTGATGACCTGTCGGGGCAGCCGCTGTCTCAGGGGCATCGCCTGGGTGCTGAGCTACCTCATCTGGCTTGGCGACTCCACTTGGCGGGTCCTCGACCTCGGGCCCCTCCCTGAGGGACACCAGCGCCGCGCTGGCGGAGTGGGGTGTGGCAGACAGGTAGAGTACCAAGGGCTCGCGAGGACGAGGCTCAACCATCACCGGTAGGCCGGTCAAGTATCTCTTGAGGTCTTGAAATGCCAGGTTGGCCTCAAGGGTCCACTCGAACGGACCCTTCTTCTTCATCAGCTTGAAAAACGGCAATGCGCGCTCCCCTAACTTGGAGATAAAGCGCCCCAACGAAGTCACACAGCCTGCAAGCTTCTGCATCTCCTTGAGGTTTTGCGGTGGGCTCATGTCTTCGATTGCCTTGACCTTCTCTGGGTTGGCCTCAATCCTCCTATGCGACACGAGGAAGCCTAGTAGCTTGCCCAAAGGGACACCAAACACGCACTTCTCCGGGTAGAGCCACAGGCCCACCTGGCGTAGGCTCGCGAAGGTCTCCTCCAGGTCCTGAATCAGAGTTCTTGCCTCCCAAGACTTCAGCACAATGTCGTCGACGTAGGCCTCAGCATTTCTTCCGAGCTGCTGCCCCAAGGCGATATGTATCAGTCGCTGGAAGGTCGCTCCTGCATTGCGCAGTCCGAATGGCATGCAAGTGTAGCAGTATACGCCGCATGGGGTCAGGAAAGCTATTTTCTCCTCATCTTCCACCGCCATCTTGATCTGGTGGTAGCCTGAGAACGCATCTGGGAAACATAGCAGATCATACTCGGCAGTGGAGTAGACAATCTGGTCGATGCGCGGCAGCGGGAACGGGTCTTGAGGGCAAGCCTTGTTGAGGTTAGTGAAGTCGACACACACGCGCTCCTTCCCTCCTTTCTTCGGCACGACGACTAGATTCGCCAGCCACTCTGGGTACCAGACTTCGCGAATGGCACCCGCTGCCTCCAGCTTGCGGGTTTCTTGAATGATGAAGGACTGCTTCTCCGTGGATTGCCACCTTCCCTCTGCTTCATAGGGCGCACGTTGGGGCATACCCTCAGATGATGCTCGATCACTCTTCTCGGAAGCCCGGCCGGCTGCTTGGGTTCCCAGGTGAATACTTCCTTGTTCGCTCGCAAGAAGTCCACCAACTCTCTTTCTTGATTTGGGGCGAGGTCGGCTCCTATGGTAAAGGTGGCGCCAGAGGCCCCGTCCTTGCCGACCGGTATCTGCTTCGTCTTGGCTTGACCCTGAGTGAACAACTGCTTCTTCTTTGTCGGCGCAGCCCCCTTGGTTCTGGACACTGCCTTGTCGGTCGGGCAAGCTGCAGCCGTGGCGTTGAAGGTGAGCTTGAGGGCCGCCACGACTTCCTTGGTGTCTCCGACCACGATGAGGACGTCCTTGCTTCCTGACATCTTCATGAGGTTGTATGCAGGATGAGTGGCTGCCATGAATTGGGCCAGCGCCGGGTACCCGAGGATGGCGTTGTACGGCAAGCCGATGCGGGCGATGTCGAAGTTGATCAGCTCGGTGCGGTAGTTGTCGCGTGTGCCGAAAGTCACGGGGGGACAGATCTACCCCAGGGGTCGGAGAAGCCGCCACCGACCCCAAAAAAAGGCTTGCTAGGGCAGAGCCGCTCACGTGGTACATGAAAGAGGATGAAAGCCTCCACGGAGAGCACGTTGAGGCCGGCGCCGCCGTCGATGAGGGTCTTGGTGACGGCTACACCGCAGATGGTGGGTGTGCAAAGCATCGGAAGCACGTCCGAGCCGACGGTGGTGACTGGGTGATCCCCCGAGTTGAACGTCAGGTTGGCCTTGGGCGCGGCCTAACCCGGGGGAGCCCCCTGCCGCATGGAGATGGCGCTGATCTGGCGAAAGAACGGCTTGGGTGACGATCCGAGGGCGGCGCCTACGAGCCACCGAGGAGAGCCACGACAATGGGGGTTGCTGGTCCTTCGAAGCGCGCGATGAAGAGGCCACGCAGCTCCTCCCAGGAGGCCACAGAAGATTCCAGCAGATGGAGGAGCCAGGTGCGTGGCACGCCAGCCAAGGCCATTGGGAGCCAGTTGGCCGTGACTTTACCGTCGCCCCCGGCTTCCAAGACAGCCTTCTCGTATGCTAGCAGGAAGGCTGCTGGATTCGCCACACCATCGTAATGGGGCGACATCTCCGGCTTGAACTTGTGCGGCCACTACACCCGCCGCAAGGTGGGAGTGAAGGCCCGGAGCCTCCCGGCACTTCGGAGGGCGCCCCTCGATCCAGTCGGAGAAGAGGCGGCGTCCATGAGAGTCGGTGGAAGAGGCGAGGCCGTCGGGGGGGGCCAAGGCTTCGACGCACCCCTACCTGGCACGCCAAATGTCGGATTTCGGGTTCCGGCAAAACCCTTCGGGTGAGAACACTGGGGTGCGCATAAAGATCTCTCCCCCTCCCTAGCTCGCACACTCTACGATCACACGGCCTAGCTCGACGAACCCAAAGAACACGAGACACAAGATTTATACTGGTTCAGGCCACCGTTGTGGTGTAATACCCTACTCCAGTGTGGTGTGGTCGATTGCCTCTTGGGCTGAGGATGAACAGTTACAAGGGAAGAACAGCCTCGCGAGGAGAGGTGTTCTTGTGCTTAGTGAACCTGAGTGGTTGGGAATGATATGGATCCGATCCGCCTTTCCCTACGGTGGTGGCTAGTCCTCTTTATAGAGGCCCTGGTCCTCTTCCCAAATATTGAGCGGGTAGGGATCCCACAACGGACAAATTCGAAGGAAGACAACTAGTACAAGCTATCCGGACAAAAGTAGTCTTCGCCTGCCAAAGGCTCTGGTGGTGATGCCGTCTTGGGCTCCACGGTGACCTCCGTCCTGCCGTCCTGCCGGTCTTGGTCTTGTTGCACCGATATGGAAATCTTTGCCTGATGTCTCGGAACTCCTCGTCTACGCTTGCCCCTTTAGCACGAAAGAGGAAACATGGACATTGCGCGCTAGCGCCCGCCTGGCGCCCGCGTGGCTCCAGTCGTCATGGCTTGCATCACAGAAACCTCGCGAGGTGTCCCTGGCCTTGATCTCTCCGCCCCTCGCGAGCCAGCCTGGTGAGGCTGTCCCTAAGGACATCTTGCATCGTCCACCTCGTGAGGCTTGGCCCCTCGTGAGAGTCTTGAATGCTTACTGGTGAAGATGGGCCATACAGGGCCGCTGGTGGATGTTGGCTTTTGATCGCTAGATCAATTCACCCAGGATCTACTAAACACGTACGTACAAAGCTAAGCCTCAACCAAGCAGCCAAGCTGCTTAATGGATTCTTTGGCTAGTTGGCAGTACATGCACGTCTTGCACATTGTCGTATGTAATAGACGTGAACTCTGGGCTTGCGTCGGGTCGGAGCGGCTCGTAACTTAACCTGGCCAACTAGTAGTCCTACTCACTAATGGATTAGGAAACCTACATGGACACACGCATATGCACGTGCACAGAACGGACACGGACTAGCAGTCGTGTTTAATCCTAATATACACCCCCTTAAACATGACTATCCTCGGTTCGACTTGGGTCCCAAATGCGACTGCTGCTACTCGTAGTCTTTACCCTCGGCATTGCTTCTGCCATTTCTTGTAGCATCCCAGTCACCGACTTTGATGTCGCCGACTTGTCCATAGCTTGATGCCACCTCTCCTTCTTGATCGCGTCTTCAACCTTCACCTGCTCTTCGGTGCTTGGTAGACTATCTTTCGGATCGTCGAGGGGACATCTTTCGAACCCGTGCGAGACCAAATTCGGTCTAACTTTGACTTCCAAGCTCTTGGCGCTTGCTTCACCCCGTAAAGTGCCTTCTTGAGCTTGTACACTTTTCCTCCTTCTCCCTTCTTCTCGTAGCCGAGGGGTTGTTCCATGTACACTTCTTCTGTGAGGTCACCTTTGAGGAAAGCGGATTTAACATCCATATGATGAACCTTCCAATCCTCTTGTGTTGCCAAGGCTAGGAGCCCTCTCACCATCTCGATTCGAGCAACCGGTGCAAACACCTCCTCATTGCTAACTCCTTGACGTTGTACGTGGCCCTTTGAGACAAGTCTTGCCTTGCACTTCACAATGGCACCCTTCGTGTCCTTCTTTAGCATGTAAACCCACTTCAAACCTATTGCCTTTTGGTTCGGAGGTCGGGTTTCCAGAGTCCACGTTCCATTGCTCTCGATCGCCTTCATCTCCTCATCCATGGAGTGCATCCAACTTGAACTTTTGCTTGCCTCTACGAAGTTCACCGGCTCCTCAAATCCGAGTAAACACAAATCGGAGTACTCGAGCGTAACTAGCTTTGCGTACTTGTAGACTTTCTTGAGGGTCTTGTAGCGATGAGGCCCAAAAGAATCCATTGTGGCTTGCGAAAGAGGCGACTTCGATGCACTCGAGGAAGACCATTGAGTCTCGGGCATGGTAGATGCCGGATCATTGGCATCCTCGTCGTCGGCGTAGTCATCGTGATCGTGACCATCATCTGGATTGTCATCATCACTATGCGCCTCGTTGTCGAGATATCCGCCCGTGTCGTGCGCATCATTGTCACTATCACCTTGAGACCCATGCGCGTCGTCGCTAGTGTCGGCACCATGATGATCACTACCATTGTGGTCACCTGTGTTGGGCGTCTTGCCAACCACTTGGACGTCCTCCCCTGCATCATCATCAGTTGGAAATTCAACGGTGAATATGTTTCTGTTTGGAGCATCGTTGGCTGCTGCGCTCCAATTCCACGCTTGATTTTCTTCAAACACGACGTTGCGTGAAATCCGTAGACGCTTGGTTCATGGATCGTAGAAGCGGTATGCCTTGGTGTCGGAACTCCTCTCGTATCCGATGAACACCATCTTGGTGCTGCGATCGACAAGCTTTGAGAGATGCGGCTCCGCCGTCTTCACATGCGCCACACACCCAAACATCCGTAGATGAGACACATTTGGCTTCTGTCCGTAAATTGCTTCATACAGAGTTGGAGCCCGGTTGAGAAGATAGACCGCCGTCGAGACAGCTTCTCCCCAAAAAGTCCCTGGCAGGTTCTTGATCTTGAGTAAACTTCTCGCCATGTCAACGACGGTTCGATTGCGCCTTTCAACAACCCCGTTCTGCTGTGGTGTATAAGGTGCCGTGAGGAAGCTCGTTATGCCAATCTTCTCGCAGTAGTTGTTGAACTCGTTTGACGTAAACTCTCCGCCGCGATCTATCTGTAGAGCGTGAACCTTCAGCTTGTGTTCCATCTCCGTTGCAGCCTTCAGCTTCTTGAACACTTCAAACGCCTCATCTTTAGATCGTAGGAGAACGACCCACATATATCTCGAGTAGTCATCTACCACTAGGAAGAAATACTTCTTTCCTCCATGAGTTGCTGGGGTGATAGGGCCACGTAGATCACCATGGAGCAGCTCGAGTGCATCACTTGCATGATAGGTAGACTGAGCAGGGAATGGCCTACGGTGTAGTTTTCCAACCAAGCACCCGTCACATACTCGATCAATATGGTCGATAAACGGCATCCCAGATACCATCTCCATCTTTGACATCTTCTTCAAGTGTCGGTGTACAAAAATAGGGGCGCATCTTTGTACCCCTTTTCCTGTGCACGGGCAGTCAGAGCCGCGCCCACAGCCACACCAAGCAGAACGAGGGAGGTGAGCCAAGGTAAGATAGAAGCCCAAGGCAATCAAAGCAACGCCAAGGCCAAGACCACAAGGAGCAGAGGGACGAAGCAAGACCCTTGCCGGGGCCTCAGCGGCCCCGACAAGACTCTTGCCGGGACAGATCTCCCCGCACCAACAGAGCGAGCCACCCTTGAGCCCACGGCCCCCAGTGCCATCATCAGCATGGGGCCAGGACTCGGGAAGGCACCCCTGTGGTGGCATATAGATCTTTGTGAAGACATATTCAAGATCAGATCAGAAGACAACGATTCTCGGCAAGATCCTTGCCAAGGAAGGCCACCAGACCCCCAGCAAGATCCTTGCCGGGGACGACAACACGCCACGGCGAGACCCTTGTCAGGCCACCCGGCAAAGCCCTCGCCAAAGACGCCGGCAAGGCCACCGCCAAGCCCACGTCAACCAAGCTTCCACCGTTGTTCACATGCAGCTGCCAGCCCAACCAGCTGGGCGGGCACCTACGTGGCAACATGCAGCTCCCACGCCAACTCATCAAGCGCCTGTGTGGCGGCGTGCAGATCTTCGTGAAGGCTCCACCACCACGCCAACTTAGCTATCTGCCTGCCTACATGGCACCGCATGCATCCCCGGCTGAGGTGTGTGTCGAAGCGAGAAGGAGCGGCAACGGACGGGACGGGCCTCGCCCCCGTCCCCGATAAAGCAAGAGGACACCTAAGCGATGCATTAAATGCACCTTGTCCTGTAATACGAGGGATAAACTCATGCCACTGTAGACCTTTCCACCTCCTGTGTGCCACTGTGGCAACCCCTTTTTCCTATAAAAGGAGGCCCGAGGCGACGAGGAGAGGGATTCGGCTCTTTCGAACCACACGCTGACCACATCTAGTTCGGGAGCTCAAGAACTCTCAGAAATACACCCACCAAAGTAGGACTAGGGTTTTACGTATCCTCGTGGCCCGAACCTGGGTGAATGATCCTTGTGTTGTCAACTAGCGCTTCTCTCCTCGCAACCCTGTGCCCCGGCAACCGTAGTAGGGATTCTTGTGATCCCATAGGTGTCGTTCCACACCGACATCCTTGGCGCGCCAGGTAGCGGGCGCAATTGTGAGAATCTGGTCTGGTAGTTAGCCTAACGGTTTTTCATCACTTTCGGTTTCTGAGAAGAAGAAGGCTGGAGGAACGACGCCGTCTTGGCGACAGAAAAGCTAAGTCATTCAGAGCCTTGGACTATTTCCTCTTACACTTAAGGTTATCGTCATCGGAGATCTGGCCTATGTATGGGAAACCTGCACGCAAGGGCCCCCCGCGATTGGCAACGCCTTTGTTCTGTTTCGAGTCCGCTCAACAGCTCAAAGCTGCCGCGTCAAGAGTGGTGGGGTAGCCTTCCGCACCTGGCAACGCTCCTGACTCTGACTCGAGTCAAACTCGATAGTTTGGGCGGCCGCGCTAAGGGTGGTAAGGTGGTTTGCCCCGCAACAAGCACACCCGGCAGGCCAATGGGGATCCGTCCCCACGACGCCGCCCTGGGTTTACGCGCCGGCAGCCTACCTAGTTACGTAGGGTGGACATACAAGGAAAAATCGAACAGGAAAATAACATGCATGATACTAAAAAAGTGTTGCAGAGTTGTGTTACATCAAATTTTTGATGCGGTTCTAACTAGAGATAGCAATTGTCTTGGTTGTGAAGCTGCAGCGGCGATAAAAAAAAACGGGATGCCTAATCCCAGCGCTGGCCCTCCACCCTCAGAATTCCGCCGACTCGGCTGATGATGGGCTCGATGCGCTTCCTGAGCGGCACAAGGTCGGTTCCCTCCGGCAAGCTCTCCAGTGCGGCGTCAAAGTCGAGGTCGGGGTACCAGTGCGCCACCCTGGTGAGAACCTTGGTCATGGCACCCTGGCAAAACCTCTGGGACTCGTCGGCCAGTGAGGCCGCCGGTTGGCGTGGAGCCGCTCCAAAGCGCCGACGACCTTCTCAAAGAACATGGTCAGGCTGCAATTGGCGCTCACGCCCCGCTCCAGGACATACCTCACGTCCGGCATCCCCATGAGGGTCAGCTGTGCGGCGGCCTAGTTGGCGATGGTGGCAAGGCGATCAAGACAACGGTTCCCACCCTCCACGTGGTCCGCGAAGATGAGGCCCTCGTTCTTCCGCAATAGCTTCTCGGCCTCTAGCTCCTTGGCCAGGGTCCCCTCTCGGGTTGTGGCCTCCAACGGCACCTTCTCGAGACCCTCCAGCTTCAGCTTGAGGTCTTTGATGGAGTTGTTGGCCTCGAAGAGCTCCCCAGCCTTGAGGACAACCGTGCCCTACGCCTCTGTCAGGGCACTGTTGTGCGTGTCCTGCTCCTGGGACAGCTTCAAGGCCTGCTTCTTCAGCCTGTCGCGCTCTGCCTCCAGCTCATCCACCTTGCCTGCGTGAACCTGGGCCTGAGCATTGAGTGACTCCTTGTGCCTCTGCTCCAGCTCGCTAGTCCGCTGCAAGACAAGCTTCTCCACCTCTACATCCTTGCCGCGAAGCATGGCGGCAAGCTTCTCCTCGCGCGCAGCAAGGTCCTCCTCCTGGGAGTTCAGCGTGGCCTCGCGCTGGTTCCGAGTGGCTTCGGCGGCCTCGGCCAGGTTCTTCGCTGCCTCCTAAGCTTTCTCGACATCGGCGAGCTTCATGGTGAGCTCCACGTTGCTCATGGCCTGCTCACCCTGGGCCGCCTTAAGCTCCTTGTGGGCCTCGCGGAACCCGTCCTGCGCCTTGGCAAGGCGCTTCTGGAGTTCCGCCTCCACTTTCTCCGCCACCGCCATCCTGGACTTAGCCTTGTCCAGGCAGGCGCGATGGAGCGCCTGGAGCTTCTGGAAGCTGGCGCCCATGGCGTGGAGGAGCCGCTCTTCCTGCGAGCCGTCGCCGCCAACGATCAGCTCGTCGACGACTTCAAACCCGGCAGTACCAAGCACCTCATCGTCGAACACCTCTCCCTCGATGGGTGTCCTGGTGGTCGACGCGCCTGGAAGGTGGACGAACAAATCGTCTCTCACCCTCAGGTAGTTGCCGGAGCTGGAAACAGCAGAGGAGGAAGGCTGGTCACTAGCCTCCTCCTCCTCCTCCTCGGCAATGGTCCCACCGCCTTCCCCGGCAGGCCCCTTGCCGGCCACCTTAGCGGCAGCCTTGTTGGCCTCCCTGGTGGGCCCATTGGCGGCGTCCTCGGCAGCGTCTTTGGCGGCCTCCTCGGCGGTGATCCTCTCGGCGTCTGCCCCAGCGGCCTTGGCGATGCCCTCAATGACGGTGTCCACGTCCTCTGGGTTCCTCGAGGAGGAGTCTGGGCGCCGAAGAGGGCGGTGAGGCAAGGCTAGGACCAGGAGCAAAAAAAGGAGGGGGGAAGCAGGGACGAACGGCAAACGGCTTACCTGTGCCAGTACCCGGCTAGGAAACGGAAGCCCCCTCCCCACCAACATTTGGCGTCGAGGCAAAGCCGCCGGCGCCCAAGTTCTCCTCCTCCATGTGCGTGGGCCCGGTGCCTGGCTCCCTTGCTGGGGACGCCCCCCGGGGCGGCGTGGTCGATGGGGGCGGTGTGTTGGGAGTAGCCCTCTGTGGCTCCTCCTACTGTTGCTCTCCTCTTGCGTACCTGACAAGGTCAGCACCAAAGTGTCGTGCCCCTGACACATGTCGACGGGAGAAGAGTGATGAACTTACGCTATGGGCTCTGTCGGGGGCTGCTGTCCGGGCTGCTCAACACCACCAATGGCGCCCCCGAAGTACCATCTGGGGGCTGGCCGCCCGCCGAGACCTTGTCCCTCTTTGCTCTCTGGGCCAACATCTCCCCGTCCCTGCAAAGATGAAAACAAGTCAAGACAAGCAATGCAGGTTGAGGAGGCAGAGATAACGAAATGGAACCAGATACTTACTCATCGTCCGCCTCCTCCTCTACTGTCTTCCTCTTCCTCCTCAGGCTGAGGGATCCATAATCAAAAGTAACCTCCATGTCAACATTCGCTGGAGGAGGAGAAGGTGGTGGTTTCTGGGCATGCGCGGACGAAGAAGGGGCGGCTGTCTTCTTCTTCACCGCGTCCTTCGCCGGCTTCTTTGCCGCCGCGGCCCTCATATGGCGACCGGGCTCCTCCAAGGTAAGTTGTGACCATGCAGCCCTGCCGGGCCGGACCGGCTCGACGGAACTGGCCCGCCGCAGGACTCGCCCCCTCCCCGTAGGTGGCATTGGCTCTGCGGTCTTGGCCTCCTCTGGCGATGACCCGCCGGTCACATCCTCGACCAAAGGAGCCTCGGCGCCGGCGCTGCTAGCTCCCCTGGCGGCCGCCGCCCACCGGGCGAGCTCCTCCTCCTCCGCGGCTGTCGTGGCCTTGTCCTCCACTCCACCGGTGTTGCCGACCTCCCTAGCGAGTTGTGCCTCCCTCGCCCTGGTGGCGATGTAGTTCAGCTCTGCCTGGGAGGTGTCCTGGACAAGCAGTCTCTCAGCGTCGGCGTTGACATACGCCTCATGCAGGGAGTCAAAGAACTGCTGCATTTTAGCATCCTCCGGCTCCTTCCTGCTCGGGACGGGGCCATGCGCGTTGCAGTCTGGCATCATGGCAATGATCTCAGACCGACGCGAGTTCTTGCACAATGGGACCACCCCCGTCGACAGCTTGAATAGAGGCCCCTTGAGGACCTTGCCGGCCTTCGCGGCGGCCCTCGCAACCTTGCCGGTCCGCTCGACTTCGCCGTCGCAGCCCACGTCGAGCTGGAAGATCTGCTGGCAGAAATGGGCATGTGCCATCACTGTGAAGTTGTGGTCGAGGCTAGGGCGGAGCCGCATGATGTCGGCGGGGTTCGTGAAGAGCCAGGCTGGCCTCCCCTTTTTATGCAGAGGAGCGATCTGGCGACGGATGAAGTCCGCCCCGATCATCTCAAGGGTGAGCCCGCCTGGGTACGCCGGAGAATCCTGGTGGTGGCGACCGTGAGCTTTCCGTCGTCGGCATCAACGTCGCTCCAAACGCTTCCGCGAACCAGCGGCGCCCGACGAACTCTGCAGAACGCCGGCGGGTCCTTCTCTTTGATCCAGCACCACCGGCCCCGCCATTCTTCCCACCTCTCCTTCATGGAGCCGTCCGAATACGCTCCCTTGGATTTTGGGATCCAGGCGATGCACCCCAAGATGGCACCTCCCATTTGGATCCGAGGGAAGAAGTAATGGTGGAAGAGCGTCGTGTTGGGGTGCACCCCGGCAAAGCCTTCACAGAGGTGCGCGAAAAGGGCCATGCACGCCACCGCATTCGGAGTAAAATCCAGGAGGTGGAAGCCGAAGGTTTGCATGATGTCGTTGAAGAAATCGGAGAAGGGAGGACAGAGCCCGCAAGAAAAATAATCAACAAAGAAGGGGTACCGATTTGGGGCAGCCTCGGCGCAGTTGGCAGGGATGACGCGCGTGGCCGGATGCCCCGAATTCTCTCCCCCTCATATTCACTCCCCACAGGGGCCTGAAGTACTCCCGAAGCTCAAACACGTCGACCATCTAGGGGAAGAAGGCGGACTGCGTCCGTTGCACCGCCAGCGCACTCTCCGGCGGTTCGTGCGTCCTTGGCCACTCCCTTGCCCTTGGTGAATTTTGGCGCCATGGCGATTGGGGGGAGGAGGGCAGGACAGAGGACGGCGGAAGCGCAACGACGGCAAGCAAGTACTAAGCTTAAGGAAGAAGAGGAAGGCAGGCGGAGGTTTCTGAGATTAGGGTTGCACGGTGGGTAAAAGGAACAGTGCGCCCATGGTTATCCCTTTTTATGGGGAAGTCGCGGGGCGCGCTGCCCATTTACCACGACGTGGTGCATGCGTGTGGAAAGCGTCCCACGCATGCCGCCCACGTCACGCACACCCCTCCACGCCGCGCCTCACGCGCGGGTCGTGGGAGGCGGAGCGCGCGAAGAATCTTACCACGGAAAAAACCGCCCCATCTGCCCGCGCACCATTTTGGGCCTGGCCCAACAACGCATCGCGCTTATGTGTGGCCCAGGCCTAGGGGCTCCTGTCGGTGTACAAAAAGAGGGGCGCATCTTTGTACCCCTTTTCCTGTGCACCGGCAGTCAGAGTCGCGCCCACGGCCACACCAAGCAGAACGAGGGAGGTGAGCCAAGGTAAGATCGAAGCCCAAGGCAATCAAAGCAATGCCAAGGCCAAGACCACAAAGAGCAGAGGGACGAAGCAAGTTCCCCCCACTACAAAAAAATACACTTCCGTGATGATACGTGTTTGTCACAGTAGGTCACATTTTCTGTCATGCATGTACATCCATGATGATTTTATGACAGAAGCAGGATAGTCATACCTGTGTTGTCGTAGAAGTGTTCCATGACATTACCAAAATTATCATCACGGAAGTGTCCACTTCCATGACGATAAATCCCGCGTCACAGAAGTGCTTTCGTCAAGGGTGACCGACACATGGCATCCACCGTAACGGAACGCCGTTCAGCTATCAGGTCAGGTTTTGGATCCGATAACCCGTTAACAGCCCCGACCAATGGGGATTTTCCATGTGTAAAATCATCATTGGCTGGAGGAAACACGTGTCGGCTCATCGTTGGGACATATGTCATCCACTCATTGGACAGAAGGCTCCTATGATACATCGACACGTGGCACGGCCCAACAGAGGCCCATTCCTGTGAAAAGGCCGGCCCGTTTGACTTGGTCAAAAGGTGGCGGGCCGGCCCATGTAAAGCCTGTTAACAGCATGTTTGCATATAGCCCATTTACAGCCCGCTAACCCAAGGCCCGTTACGCCCTATCCGAATTAGGCCCAATAGCGTCATTTGGGCCACCCTATATGATTCCAGCCCGTTTTCACTTCTGGCCCATGTATGGCCCATGACATCTTTCGGCCCATATGAGGCCCTATGTAACTCTTGGCCTATTAACGGCCCTTGGTGAAACTGGCTCGTAATGAATAGTGTATCACTTTACACCCATTAACGGCCCATAGTGAAACTGGCCCGTAATGAACAGTGTATCACTTTATACCCATTAACGGCCCATTATTCCGTTGGGCCATTTCCAGCCCATGTTATCTTTCGGCCTTCTCAGAGCCCATTTATTCTTGGGCTCATTTCCAGCATTCGTTTACTTACGGCCCGTTACTGTCAATTTCTGCTTGTGGGCCAAATTCAGCCCGTGGTTACAGTCGGCCGGTTTGTGGTCTGTTAATACGTTGGGCCGTTTTCATAGCGTCATCAAATATGGCCTATTAACGATGGCCCGTTATGGTCGGCCATGAACGGATGATTCCAACTCTAGCCCGTTTACGGCCATAATGCGGCCTGTTATTGGCCCATGTTTGGCCAATCGATCATACTGCCCGTATAAGGCCCATTGATGATACGGCCCGTAGAAGGCCCATTGTTTCTACGGCCCGTAGAAGGCCCACTGTTTCTACGGCCCGTAGAAGGCCCACTGTTTCTACAGCCCATAGGAGGCCCAGTGTCACTACAGTAAATATTAGCCCATGGTTATTGTGGCCTAGTTTTAAAAAATAGGTTATTGCAGCCACTAGCAAACCGCGGAAAAAGAACTGCAATGACTACAAGCAAACAAATAAACAAGACAACAAGGAAATAAATAAGCAAGCAACTTACGCTAGGCTATCACGGCTATCACACATATTACATCCACTGGGCATCAAAGTTCGCCACCAGTGCAAATAAACGCGCCGACAAAAGAATATACAAAACTGAGAGCACTTCAGAAGGCACTAGGCCTGGCCAGGTCGGGCCCCCCAAACAGCTGAAGAAGCTGAGTAGACCTCAGTTGTGTCAACGATAGATGCATCAACACTAGATTTAAGGCATGATGGTGCGCACGGCAGTCCTCTGACATCTTCATTGCATCTTTGACTTCAAGTCGGAGCTGAGCTGAAGCAAGCCTTTCCGCTTTAAGTTGAGACTGAAGAAGTCGAACTGATTGAGGCAGCGACTGCACAGAGGTTGTCTCACACCTGCTGGTGAGTAGCTTCAACTCACTGTCTTCATCAAGACAGGACCTTGGGGTCATCTCGCTGTCCTCAAGATGGTTTGGCTCACTATCTTCCCTAAAGTTCTGCCTGGCGTAAGAGATACGAGTCTGAAAGAGAAACAAGGAGACACGTAACAGGTTTCACAATTATATAAGCAAATAAATGGATCTGTTCTGCATAAGGAACATGTTTTTACAACTACAATTTGAAACTGGTAGTTGTTGCAAACATCCAATCAGATGTAAACAGCAAAGCAAACAGCAGTGGAGGAAATGATGCCTATCCAAATCTATACTAGAACAAAGTTTGAAGGCTTGAGAAGGATGAACTTACATTACATGTTAACACGGGCTGGACAAAGCCCTTCTCCATGTTGATGGAAGGATAATTCAATAAATTCCCCAAAGAAAATTCTTTATAAGCGTTGCCATTATTCTACATTTTGCAAAGAGTAAATATAGATCAAATAATATTGGAAGAAACAGAGGATAATGAAGCTCAGGTGCAGACTGATGATACATAATCAAATAGCAATTAATTAAGTACAACGTTACAAGGCAAAAGGGAGAGAGGTACTGACAAGAGCAATGCAGAGCCCATTATTGTTTTGAGATCGTATGATCCTTTGAGCAAGGAGATTCATCTGAAATTAGTTTTCATACAAGAGAGAAGGTAAGGCACAAGCAGAAATTTAGGAGTTCAAATTTTGAATTGATATCATAGACAGTACCTGACGCTGGGCTCCCAGCAGTTCTAATAGGGGTTTGGCCACTGGAGTAGGGGTAAAGTGTGGTACAGTTGGGCCTGTGTTTTCTGTGGCTGCTGATCTATCTGATTTAACAGGTATCACTACCTTTTCCAAATACCTAGTTTGTACTCCTTGAGGATCTGCACTCACCCTCTTCCTTTTGGACATCTATTACGAAAGAACAACATTTGACTGGAAAAACATAGTGTGACGACACATGGAATAGGTACAGAAAATGGATAGGTATGGCATATACTCATATATGATGCTTAAACTAAGCAGATGGTGTAACAAAGTAGAAGTAATGCAAGAGGTCAGATGCAAAATATGTGCGACCAATACAACTTTGCAAAGTTAGAGCAAGCACCTTGATGGGTGAATAAGATAGGCCATCCTCCACCATGCCAAGTTTGTTAGCCAGTGGATCGTTCCGCAATATTCCTCTCGTGCGCCCATTCTCATATTCATTTTGATAATGTTCAATATCTGACATGCATGAAAACATAAAAACAAGTGAGATTTTCTTTGTAATGCAGAAGTGATTCTAATCCAATACTGCCTCCCTGTAAACCCCTTTGTGCTATCTCTGCAATTCTTTTAAAAGATGCCATGCATGCTGTAATTTGTTGTGTGCATTAATATAATGTGGCCTACTACTCAAAATATGAGAGCTCCAGAAGTGATGACACTTCGCAGATGATAGCTTCAACATATAGTAAAGAAGAACAAGTCGACCTGACCTGACAGATTCAAAATATACTAAGGGAGAACAACTCGACCTGACCAGTCGACCGCAAGAGAAGAGTATCATCTTAAAGAAGAGCAGAAGAGCAAGCAGATTGAAGATATTACAAGTCTTTCAATACAATGTCGGTTGGCCACCCATGATGAACCAGAGCGCACAGAGAAATACTATTCTTTCCGGTCTCTCCATATGTGGCTCACATGCATTTCGAAACTAAAGTAGGAACATTTAGCTAACCAATTAAACATCTCTCAGTTTTACTAATATCAGCAATAATATCAGATATGAATTTGTACAACTAAGCTTGTTTAGCTCGATGGGTGGAGCAGTGCTATTACGACACGAACCACGTAGGCTGATTGTGGTCATCATAAAATGGGGAAAACATAAGCATGATGAGTACAGTGTTGACCGTGGCAGTGGGATGGCAGATCTGAAGCTGCAAACCGCGCAAAGGGTAGTTAGCAACCGATGTTTGCTTTGAAATAACAACTAAGATTTGGTATGGACAAGAAAGTACGGTCAACAAGTGACAAAGAAATGCAATTATGCTGTCTCTCTATATGTCGCGACATGCATTTGGAAACTCAAGTGGGACCTTTAGCTAACCAATTAAATGTGTCGGTTAACTAATATCAGTATCATATCACAATCATATTTGAACAACTAAGCTTTCGAATTCTGAGTGTTGTGTTGTTTAGCTTGAAGGGTGGAGTAATGCTAGTACGACAGAAAGCACCTACGCAGATCATAGTAGAGTAGATAAAAGGGGAAAACCCTAAGCATCAAGAGAAAAATCAGGAAAGTGGAACTAGCTGGACCAGTGGGTGGCGCACATGCTTTTCGAAACGAATATAGGAACATTAGGTGACCAATTAAACGTTCTCTGTTTTAGTGATATGAGCATCATATCAGATTCGTATTTCAACACGTAAGCTTTGGGTTGAGGTCTTGAGGAGCAGTGCTAGCACGACACGAAGCACCTACGATGATGGTAGTGAATATAAAGGGGGGAAACCATAAGCTTTACGAGTATAGTGCCCGTGCCATGGCGGATCTGAAGGTGCAAACCGGACAAAGCTACTTCGCAACCAATGTTTGCTTTCAACTAGCCACTACGATTTGGTACGGACAAGAAAAGTACACTAAACAAATTACGATCTATTTTCCGGGTGAGATCAATAACTTAAGCACATATGGAAGAGTACCACCTCTCTTGTGACGTCGTGTAGGCCTATGCTGATACGTTGAGGGTGCTGCGGGTGCGATGGCTGTCGGCGGCAGGGAAGAAGAATTTAGACGGCAGATGGCCGGGTCGGGGGATATATCCTGTTGTCGTGGACGAGGCGGTCGTAGGAGCGGCAACGGCAAGGTGGACGACGGCGCCGATGAAGCGAGAGGAGGCGATGAAAGGATCCTGGTCCAGCGCCATGGATGAGAGACGTCCATCTCTTGAAGTGGACGACGGGGTAGGGGTAGCGGCTCCACAAGGTGGAGGATGGGGTGGCGGACGGAGAAGGCTAGCCGCAGTGCGGAGGTTGTCGTGCCGCCGACGGTGTATGAACGGGGAAATGGAGGGGAGGGGGATCTCAAACTTTGGGACGTGCTTCTCTGAAATGGGGGAAAGTTACGAACTTATCCCCCGTTTAAAATTTCAGACATCGCGTCGGTTGGGGATAGGAGGGTAATCTCGCATCTCCCAAATATTTGCCGGTAACTATTTCGGGCGAGGAGAGGGTGTTTTGCCGCCCATGGTTGGCGCCCACGGTGTATGAACGGGGATGACAGGTAGGACGGTTGTGTCACGTCTGATGGAAGTTACACATCTGCCCCTATTTAAAATATTAGCCTACATCGATTTCGGACGAGGAGAGTTTGTTTTGCCGCCCACCGTGTACGAATGGGGAAATGGAGGAAGAGACACATGTCTTTCGGACGATCTTGAATCAAATGTGTTTTGCCGCCCATGTTTGGCGCCCACCGTATGTGAATGGGCTCAGTGGCCGTCGTGTCACGTCTGATTGAAGTTACTAGTCTACCCCTATCGACAGCAGTGTAAATCCGGTCGATAAGGATGTCAAGTGTCAGGGGTAGATAGTAATTTCCATCTCGCAAACACATGCTTCGGGCAGCCCACAAATTATAGTGGGTGTTTAGCCGCTTCGTTCAAAACTTGGGAGAATTAGCATTCACGTTTGCCCTGGGACCTGGCAAACTAAATTCAAATCCAATTTGTATTTGATTATGAATATCCACAGATAATTATACGTTTTGTTATTTATTTCTTCAAAACCACAACAAAGATTTATTCCACCTTTATATATGATTATGATTTAGAAATGCCATGATCTTCGAATTCAGTAGGTTGGATACACTCTGAGTCAAACAGTTATTTCATCCAATACAATATGCTCACACGAAAAACAGTTCACCTTATGTCAATCATACAAGTACCGAGGATTACCTCGCCTAAAAAATTTGGATCATTACAACACATGGACAACATAGGGGGTCTTGCAACATAATCCATTCAGAGACATGACACAACATGCAAGTACAATAATCTAATGACAATTTCAACTGGTATCTAAAGAAGAACCGGGATTACGTTGGGCTTCAAATAGTAGAAACAGCAGGACCTCCTCCATCTTCAAATGCAACATTCTTACTTCCTCCAATTCTTGGGTTGCTTGCATAATGCGTGCCGCTAATTCCGTAATTTCCAGCCTCAAGATAAAGATTACCTCATTCATGGCAGCCACACCATCTCTCTCTGCCTCTAGTAGAGCCTCAAGCACTATAATATCTGTGCTCAGACTGCTCTCCGGCCGTGTTGCCACTGAACTGCTACCATCTGGTAACATGGATGGCGCACTGCTTCCACAAATAGATTTTGGGGTTGTACATTGTGTCCTAGTGTGAACAGCATCCTGAAAGGTTTCCGCTGGACATCAGTAAGAGATAGTTATCATATGATCCAGGTAGTAAGCTTACATGGTAAATGATGGATGAATTATTGCCGAGCATGGCAAACTATATTTAAATGGTTCGAAGCAGCATCAGCTGAAAAGAAATTAAAATGGTAAGATGAAACTAGGGATGTAAGTGGCAAATAATCGGCATCCGACAGTCCCATCTAGTTAGTTTTTGCTACCTCCCTAGTTCATTTTCCTCAAAAAACAAAAACTCTTTTGAACTATCATACCACTAGTGGACTTTAATCGGGATTAAACGGGACCTAGTTGACAACCCTAGTTGCAAGGGAGTGTACAACCGCTATATTTAAGTTGCCAAGGCATCTAAGCAGTTGAAATAATCTGAGAAAGCACTTAACAGTGTGGCCTCATATAAACTACGAAGACAGTCTTGTGATGAAGTTGAGAGGAAAAGTTAAGGACTCAAATGAAATAGGCATGCATTTCTTTACAATAGTACAACAGGCACTGCTGACATATTGGCCAACTCAGGTATAGCGTAACAACAAATAAGCATTCGAATCAAGCAATACAGCAAGGTAGACAACTGAACTATTTGTAATTCAGTAGGATTACACGTTGAGGGCACAAGCCAAGAAAGCATCCCACTCGCATTACATTTCACATGTACTAAAACACATTGGCTTACCATATGTTGCTGTGAAGCCTAGCTACTGCTGCAATGTTCTTTGAAGATATCGTCAGCATCCCGTGGTTGCAAATCTAGTTCTTGTAGTTTATTCTGCACCATCTATTTAGGTAAAATTAATTTTAATCGCATGCATTGGTCTGAATTGATCATCAATGGTTCATCTAAACTAATGAAAGAAGGGTGTGTGCATACACGACAATATATCTGCTTCCCTCTATTTTTATGCTTGTTCGAGGTGCCAGCCCCAAAAGAACAAATATTTTGCTTGACGGGGTTGGCAGCTCCATAATTAATAGAAGCATCAAATTAGTCATGCAACTTGGGAAGATCAAGAACACACGAACAAGTAATGAACAGAGGCTCGGAGCAGCGATGTAATAGCTAGCATCAGAAAATGTAGGGTAAAACCAACAAAAAGCAGCAGAACCACATGCTAGTTTGCTGATGTGTAATTAAGCATAGAGAACATTAAGCAGTCTGATGGAACCAACAGGTGGCATCAGAAAAACTAAAGAATATTAACTATATGTGCACTGGTATGTAATTTAGCACATGTAACATGTTCACTGCCAGAAGTATGGCCCTACAGGTGCAAGCAGAATAACGCGTCTCATGAAAAACTGAATGATGTTCAAAGGTGCGGTGCTTATGCTAGGAAAGTGAACGTAAGCGCCGGCCGTTGGATAATAGTACCTGATTCTCGGCGGCGTATGGCTATCATTGTCATACTTGATAGCTAAGGATCGTCGATGGTGCTCGTGTTGCGGTTGAGTTTGGGCCGGCTATCGCCGTCGCTGAAGCGGCTCCGGTGCTACGGTTGTGGCGCCTGTCGACATACAAGAAAGCTCATCTGTGGTAAGTGAACAATTGCACGATAAAGAGAAAAAACGAAGGAGTACAAATCAAAATAACCTGATGAGGCTGCAGCGTCGATAAAGCAGGGCCGGTGGAGTTGAATATGGCGTCCGTGGAGCGGGTCCGGTGCAGTTGACGAAGGCTTCGGCGGGCACGTTGTACAGTGCTTTCCGTGAGGCGGATCTGTTGCGGTGGACGAGGGCTTGTATGAAGGGCCAGCGAAGGGGCGGACGAGGGAGTCAGTGAAGGGCCTATGCTGTGGTGGACGAGGGCGCCGGCTAAGCAGATCCGGTGCGGTGGACCATGATGGCGGTCAAGGAGATCTAGAGTGGTGGACAAGCCAGTCGCTGAAGCGGCTCCGATGAAGTGGTGAGTTGGCAGTTGGGGGTTCCAAGGTGCGGAAGGTAGATCCGGCAGGGTGTGAGGTCCACCGCTGCGGCAGAGGACTAGATTCGGCAGCTTGCCGTGGTTGGGGGTCGGGGAGGGGAAGGGGAGGGGCTCTGGGGAAGAATGTTGGGGGCAAAGCGGGGAAAACAATGGAGTTACCAAAGCAGCCCTTTTCCGTTCATGTGGCAGGGGTAAAATAGGAATATCGCAGGGCTAAACTTTCGGTCAGGTGATATTTCGATCTGAGTGGGAAGTTTGAAAGCTTTTGGCGCCTAAAATTATAAGTATTCTACTCTCGTACGGCCGACTATGATATCATGGCCGACAATTTGTTTGTTTTGCACGCAAAAAAATGTGCAAGTTTTGAAAATCAATGTCTCCAACTCGAAACTTAGATTGTCCATTCAATTCAAATATGGATCATTGAGCTACTACAAGCAAATACCATCATACGGTCCAATTCAAATGAAATTCCAAATGTGTTTATCCTAAATATGATTACAAAAGCAAAAATGTGTATGTGTATGAATAAAGTGGATGATTATAAAGTTTGAACATGCCCGTATGTGTATATCTCTAGGTTTGATATATGAATTTGAAATCACGAAATCCCGGCTTAAAAAATGTACCTCCGTTTAAATGAATTACAAAAGCTAATGATGGAGTCGAATTCCAAAATTCCAATCTTAGGTTTGTAATTCTAGTACATCAAGGTATATCACGCATGTTCAAAAGTATCGTTATCTCATAGTACAAACTGTGAAACAAATTGATCAACCATGAGTGCACAATATCTCAATTATGCTAAAGTCCCTCAAATATAGACACCTCACACTTTATCTGAAGTCAACCCCCCCCCCACCACACACACACACATAGAGAAGTCATTCTCTCCCCCAAACACCAACACACGAGCACATTAACACCCCTCTCTCTTGTAAAGTCCGGACCCCAACATAGGTCTCTATCACTTTGTCTCTCGGGCATGCACACATCTCTTCCCTCACTCTCTAGGTCTCCCGCTATCTCTCTTACCCAAGCACACACACTATGTAGAGTGTATATTTCCCATACACACCCCCAAGCGTCTATCTCCCATGTTATGTGGTTCTCGCGCACGCACCTCACACACCACCCCCACTGCAAACAAGCACACTTTGTCTCCTTGTGCACCACTCTCCTCTATCTACTCTCCCACATGCGGACCCGCCCCAGCTCCTTCCATGTATACATATATGTCGTGCCTCTCTGCATAGCTCCCTAATGTATAATCGTTCTCGATTTCGCACATTGGTCTCTACACCATCTATTCTAGATCTCTCATGAAGTCCCTATCACACACACGATGACTTGCTTCCCTTGCGTCTCTGTTCATTGGCCAATTTCGGACAACATCAACATTTTCTCCCTATCTATACGCCATTTATGGACACAAACGACCCCTCTCGCCCCCTCTCTTCCTCTCTCTCTCTCTCTCTCTCTCTCTTTCCGTCGCTATCTCTCTCTTTCTCTCGCTCTCACACCCCTCTCCCACACACACACTCGATGTCTGTTCCAAATAGTCTGCTCCCCCTGCCCGCACCCGTGCTATCTCGCTACTACACATGTCACACCATTCCCCTTCCCTTATACTAGGTTTACATCATCAGTGGTCTCTCTACTCCACATACACTCTCTCCCTCTTACACACAAACGCGTGCACAAACACACATAGACACGCACAAACACCCATTTATCTGGATCCTCATCTCTCCTCATGTCCGCATGTGTATCTCACACACTCACTCTCTAATTATGTATATGTGTCTCCAAGTTACACAACACAAAGCCCCATGTACATGTATCTCTCTATCCTCCACACACACATAGACACAAAGAATCTGTTATCATTGCCTCAGTCTCTAACATATCACACACGCACATTGTCTCTCTCTCTCTCGCAAACACGCTCAACAAGGGTTTCCCCGTGAATAACCTATCGTCTATTCATCAACAGTCGTGGCAGTACGGCGAACACGAGACGTGAAAAAGAATAAATCTACACATGCTTAGACCACGTAGTATGACTAGTAGGACTAGAGCAAGCCAAAAAGCGCGCCGCCATCACCCCCTCCTTGTCGGCGACGAGAAAATCTTTGTTTTACACAGTCGAGAAGTCATTGTGCTAAGGCCCCACATGCCGAGGTGTTGAATAGAATGTAGATGCTAGTTTACGGAAGCAAGTATCGATAATACGTTTGTATCTCCATACTTATATTTCTTCTATTATAAAAAACCGAGTTGGTGATGATGGTACGTGTGCCATCTTGCAATATAGACCGTCCGATCTATATCTGATGGATGGAAATTAAACTAAAAGATACCCACACCCCTCTCCACATTTACAGACAAGGCCTTCCCTCGTTCATCCTTATCTCCAACAAACCTCATTGTTGAGCAATTAAGAAAGGAAGCCTCTGGAACAAACTGGCCTGGTGGCCGCTGCCGGCGTCGTCAATCCCCATGCCTCCGCTCAGTCCGACCACCAACCACCACCACACCCCACTCCTCTTCACCTTATCTCATATTTCTCGAGATATCATTAGTTTTTACACATGGGATTACTCCCACAAGGGTCAATCACAACAAGTGTTTTATAAAAAAATGCATCTTGATGTTCCGTGCAATGCACGGATCTTGCTAGTACTCCTACACAAGACTAAGTTGGTGATGTTGGTGTGTCTGTCATCCGTCGTTTCTGACCATTAGATCTACATCTAACGATTGTGAGGTAAGTTGTTGCCTTTTCTCACCAACATCCCACTTGTCTACCAATTTGCAGAAAAACCCATAATTAGTATCTTAAAACCAACCACATCCCTCCCTGACCTCACCAAAACAGCCCAAGGAATATATTCTAATTGAAACATAATATATCTCTAGTGACATATGTATATCAAAATTAGAGTGTTTTGTACCAAGTTTGTGAATAAGTATTATTCTAATTATGATTCGTTGAAACGAACATGGACATTGCTAGTATTTCCAACCATGCATTTTTTTCCTAGTATTCCATAGTTTTGAGTTTTCCATCAAGATATTAGTCACTCATGGTTGATATTTACTTTCAATCATGTACACATATGCACTATGTAACTAGCCTTGCTTATTGGCTTCCAAAACTTAACTTTCACTCCTACTTACAATATGTAGAGTATTTAACAAAAAACTACCACTTTCAACCAGCCCTAGGAAGAATCTATTATACAAAAAATAGCAAAAACATACCCAAAAATTTTTAATCCGCGCCAAAAACTACCTAGTACTCCTACCGATTAGGTTCCCATTTATGACAGGGTTGGACCACACGTCCGTGCTGACGAGGCAGCTTAAACCAACACATTTTGTTTGACCGTTGACACGAGGGACCCACATCTGACCTTCTATCCTGTTATTCCCCCTCAAATCATTATTTTTCCTAAACATTACTTCAAACAGTACAGATGCGTGTTCGTCGGTGACACCGGTGATGAGCGAGTTGGCCGCCGCTCCGCCGGACGGGCCGGACGCCGTGCTGGCCTCCGCACCGGTTGGCAGGCTGCCCCGAGCGTGACTCACGAGCGAGCAAGCCACCACGCTGGCCTTCGCTCGAGCCAGATGGCTAGCCTTAGCGCGGCGCGCGCGAACAAGTCGCCGCGCTGCCATGCCAATCTAGCTATCAAACCTTGCGGACAAGCAGCTGGACGGAGCTATCTTGGCTAGCTAGCGGCCCCGAGCGCCGGACGGAGCTAGCATCCGGGCTGCCGCAACATGGGCTCCACACCGGCGGCGGTTTTGACCTTGCCTTCTGCCGGCGGCAGTAGCTGCGTCCCATGGCCGAGGATGACTAGGTGGACGGGCCAGAGGTAGGAGGTCACTCGAGGATTTTTGTTGGTAAGAGCATGTACAATGGTTGATAAGGTAGTCTTATCTTAAGTCTGCCATGTATGCAAGTGGTAGTAGTTTCTTGGCATTTTAGTGGTTTCTTGCATTATTAGAGCAAGTACAATAGAGCTGAGTCAGCAGGCTATAAGAACTAAACTAGTATATTTCTGCTTAGTTGGAGGAAAGAGAAGAGGAGAGAAAAAGTAAGCGGGCTCTTCGTGGAGAGCTAGCTCTAGCACGTGCTCCTATGCACTTTGTGAGAATGAGAAGTGGGCCACATAATAAAAAAGTAGTACACTCTTTTGATCTATTATTGTACATGTTGGCTATAAGATGGGTTGTAGATGACATGGCACTGGCTTATAGCCAGCAGCTGGCTATACTATTAACCATGCTCTTAGGGGTTTCTTGTAAGGAACAATGTATGTACTACTAGCGACAAAAGGCAATTCTAGGTTGCGTTGTACTCCAATGAGTACTACTAGTGGTCGCGGGAGTGTATACCTCGTTTTGTGGGTTCGATCCCGGCCGAACGCACGGCGGCCTTTTTTTAAATAGTACTACTACACTTTGCTGCGAGCCAATATTTTACACGGGTAGTTTGAGTTTTGAAGTCAAACGGACATGTGGCCCCACAATCTGGGTGCACTGGACAGCCTAGCCATGTGAACGGGTTTTCCTTCCCAGCATCCTGTGGCTCGCGTGCTCGCCGTAGCCGCACCTCGCTTGCAGCTTCCAATTAAGCCCGAGGAGCCGGAAAAGCCTGGCGAGGCATTGGGAACTATGCAATATGGCTCTACTACTACTCTGTAGCTTGTGGCGTTGCACGCATGTACTTCACTCCATTATCGGCTCTACTATAAAAGAAATTCCTCTTGACGTGTTTTTTTGAAACGGGGGCAAAAGCTTTGCTTCATCTCATTCATAAAGAAGGAACTACTAACAAAGTTCGACGAGATCCATTGCACCTCCACAAATGGAAGCGAAAAGCCTAGTCTCGCTGTATCAAATAACTCAAATGTTCTGTCCCCGCAGTAACCGTCGCTGATAAACAGGCTGCTAGTGTGTGCATGAGAGGAGCGACTGAGTAGGCCAGCTACGTGAGAGGAGCGGATGAATAGAGCACCGAGAGTACCCACTAGGCCACTAAGCAGGTGTACTTCCCCTGCGTTGATAGTACAGCGATGGTTATAGAGAACAGTAGTACCCTCCACTTCCAACTGTAGCTCCTTGGCCCTGAGATTCAAGAGTTCAAAACTGGTGCACTATACTAGACTAGACTAGAAGTACAGTACATCGCACTACTAGTTGAGAAAAGTAGTACTAGTACTGCTACAGTACGATTATGTACTCCTCCGTCACATAATGTAAGACGTTTTTTGACACTAGTTGGCGTGTACAAAAAATGGCAAAAACATACCCAAAATTTCTTAATCCACGCCAAAAACTACAACCTAGTGCCAAAAATTTCTTACTAATGCTACTATTTACAGTATAATGCAATCCCATAACGTTCCATAATGCTAGTACTCCCTCTGTCCAGGTGCATAAGGCACCTAAGAGAATTTAGGATTTTCAAGTATATTAGTTGCCTTCATTAGTTAGCACTAATGACTCGTATGCCTACCCCAATGCACTTAGCGTTTTCAGCTTCACATTTATCTCCCTTCCATATGCAAACCAATCAGCCGCCTCTACCATTTAATTTTTCTTTGCATGCATGCAAGCTGGACCTAAAGAATTGTGTGAAACAATCCGTTAGCCTATGCATGGTTAGTCCTACCATCATTACACTTAATGCGGGATTAACTAGAGGGAGAGAAAAACGTGATGAGCGTCCAATCAACATATGCCTAGTTGATGGTGCCATTTCTTAGGTGCCCTATGCACCTGGACGAAGGGAGTACTAGTAGTAAATAATAGCCTCACACCTTCTCTAAGGAACGATCTACAGTTGGAAGGGACGAGGCCCTGCAGTTACTACACTCTTATCTCCTCCTCGCCAGTTCCCCTCCCCCCGAAGAGAAGGCAGTTCGTCACAGCTCCCATGGATTCGCCAGGCGGTTCTCCTCCTCGTTGGGGCTGGGAGACCTTGGACGACGATCCTGTGGGAGAAATCGCACACCGCTCCGACGTCCTCACCGCCGCAAGACTCGGTGCTTCCTGCACCAACTTTTTCAAGACGCTTCTTAAACAGGCCATGCTTGTTGGTCTTCCATGCGTCCTCGAGGAGAAGGTTCTTCTATGGGACAATCCTTTGAATAGTCCACCGCTCCCTGGCCATGGTTGCACGTTGACTTCGCTAGAGTTGCCGACGTTGAGAGGTAGTCGGATTTTGTCCGATGAGCAGGTCAGTAAGGGAGTTTGATCGTGTAGTACTTAGTTATTCCATTTCCATCCCATAATTTCTCTGCTGCCCACCGTCTTATATATAGGTCTGGGTTGGTTCCAACGAAGATTGGTTTGCATACCTCCGGCCGGATACCACCATCATTTTGCACAACATCCACGACAGTGCGGCCGTTCCGGCAGACCCCTTCTCCACCATTGGGATCGGCCTTCCGGACTGGCTGGACTTGAATACGTATGATGATGTCTACATGAGATTGAAGAAGATAACAATTGCGGACCCGCCGACAAAGCGATGCGGCTACGACGATTACTATCTCATCGCGGTGTTCGACATAAGGATTGCTATCAATGCAAGAGGCAGTAACACAGAGGCTGGCGCATGTTGGCGGCGGCAGATTTGTACCCCTACACGTTCGAAGACGTCATGCGCCATCTAGGCCGCATCTTCGCGGTGACAAGCCAGGGGACTTGTTTCATCTGGTTGACATCCTACGGTACAGGAGATTACAAACGGAATGCACAAACCATCAATTGCATCCCTAACGGTACTCCATCATTTTGCAGGGACCAATCATCCCCCGATCAAAATAAGATCGCCGATCCTGGATGTGCATTTGCATCCGCGATTCGGTCTAACCTGGAACCTTGTAGCTGACTTTGCCATATTGGGATCAACTATCTTAGCAGTCGTTACCCATGGTACCATTGATGTGCAACATGGTCACACAATCTACCATGATCGGACCGTCACCATCTACCCAGGTATTCCATTTTTTAACCCTCTCGCCTTCTCTTTCATTGTTGTACTAGTAGTATACTTTGTAGTACTAGTAGGAGTACTTTTTACCTTGGAGGATGCGTATAGCTAGCTAGGCCCTTGAAGACTTGAACCCACTAGCTGCCAGCATTTTTATTTTTCCATGTCTTACTATCTCATCCATGTAGCCAAGAGTGGCTATATATAATAAGCCGGTTATTGTACTTCCTCTATACCGGAGTAGTACTATTTGCTGCACAGTATTACTGACCGCCATATTTGAGCACAACATTATTATGCATGGACCTTGACTATGTACGTCACCATGTGTCCAGATCTGGGATGCCGCGTGTACCAGATGAACGGCGCCGAGTTCGACCCCCGTGATGGTACGTGGGTGCCGAGGAACACTCTTGGAGAGTACTCACTTTTCATCGAGGACAGCTACCCCATTGTGAAGCGGATGCCACCTTCCGTGCACGACACGGAAGGCCTTCCGTTCATGAAGCATGGTTGTGTCTTCAGTGCGCACCGCCGGATGAACGACATGCTGGGACATGCTATCCCTGATTTATGCCGCTTCAGCTTGGATGAGTCTCCGTCGTGTGGAACCGGACTAGAAAGCTGCAACAATGATTCCCGTTGCCCACCGCTATGGATCGTGCCATCCATGAAGAACACCTGGGACTAGAACCTGGAGGAGGACATGTAGCCCATCTATAACGTGTAAGTGGAGTATGGTAATTGTGAACGGTAGCGCTGTGAATATATGTAGACTAGTCATGCACAAATTTATCACATGAATTGGATATGAACTTGTGTGGCATACTGGCATTTGTCCCTTAGAATTTATTACTAGTAAATGTGTTATGTGTACGTGCAACTTGTGTGGTTGTTGCACGGGCTCCAACATGCTCTTTGAGAAAAAAAGGTGGCACGGCTTTGGATATACGTGACATGGCGGCATCATACAGTAGCATCATTCGCTATAGTTGTAGTACACTCCTACTAGGATGACAACTCCTATAAAACCTTGCGCTTGGCTCTTTGCCTCTTCGGGAGGTTCAACAGTTCGTACTCGTGTGATCCTTGCACTTGGCTCTTCGCCTCTTCGGAAGGTCCAACAATGATGATACTACAGTACAATATGCTTCTGGCAATCTGACACCGATTGAACTGTTGCACGTCCACCGCGAGGGCGAGGGCGGGGGAGAGGGAGAGGGGGAGGGCGCTGTAGTCAAAACCCTCTCCTCGTCCTGCGAACCACCACGCGCGTGGGCGAGGGAGAGGCATAGTAAGCAAGCTTCTCCTCGTTTGGCGAGTTGACGGGACACATCAAAGCAGTACTAGTACTAGTAGTAGTAGTCCATACTGCGTCCTTCCTGATTAATATGGCTTAATTTGAAACGAGAAAAATACACTGGCGGTCAACGTATGTAACAATACGCTCTTTAGGGTCACTATATATAGTTTTGCGGCGATTTTACGATCACTAGCTCATCGTAGAGCACCGTATTGCACCCTACTGACCGGCCACATAGTTGACGTGCCACTTTATTGACTAGTTAAATTGTCACCTAGTTTCAGGGTCCCACCTGTCAGTTGGCAGAGCAAAGAAATCAATTAGACAAAACTTTACGCAGGCTGTGTATGTGAGTGCATGCACATGTCCTCCCTCGGTCTTCAAACAAATAGTGTACATCGGCTATAAAACAAATAGTGTAGTACATGATGTACATCTACACTTCCAATGCATTTAGCCTTTAATCTAAATCGATATTGATTGACTAATGCACCAACTTGTGTTGTAGGTATAGGCTACATGTCTATCCTTAATTACAGCATGTAACGGCCTTCATTTAATCTTCTTATCTCAATGGTCGCATGCACACATAAGTCTGCTACTTTTGGGTGTTAATTATGCCTTGGTCAATGTGTAAATCTCTAAATGTACAGTCTTTCACAGACGTAGGGAGTAGGTTGAGCACTTGAGCGTGAGCGTGTGTGTTGCGTCGTGTGTTGTGTGCCACATGGGTGCGCGAGGGTTGCGTGCATCCATGTGTACGTGTGAGTGTTGCATGTTGCATGCATGCATGCATGGGGCTTACTCCCTCCCATTGACATGTTCATATTTCAAGATTCCTCTGTTCCCTCCATATGGTGATACTCCCTCTGTTCCCAAGTAGGGAGTAAAATCCTCCCTCTATTCCCAAATACGAAGTATTTGTCTTTCTAGAGATTTCAACAAGTGACTACGTACGGAGCAAAATGAGTGAAGTGAGCGTACAGGCATAGGGATAATGTAGAAAGGAAGTCTTCGTGATCCATTATTCCCCATCTCGATCAGAGAGAAATATTCAACTAGTCTTCGCAGTGAAGTGACAATACACGCTGCAGCAGATGGGAGACTTAATTAATAAGCTGAACCAGCGTGTTGGTGTTACTAAATCAGCCTTACCCAGTACTGCCATCATGTTTTCCAGTAGAGCACGCTTCTATCCTCCATTAACTGACATATGGGCCGTCTTGTGGTAGACCCACATGTCATCGGTGTAACTATTTACACTCCGAAGGACGGTATATCCAGGTCGTATTACTAGAATTGAGATTTAATGCACTTTCTTCCCCGTCTTCCACTCTTCTTCCTCCTCTCTTCCCCATCGTCGGCCGCACACCATTTCCCCCCGCTCACTGCTCACCCGCCCGCGCTACCATATCCCCCCGCTCACTGCTCGGCCACGCGAGGAGAAGCTACTTCGCTCGCTCGCCCGAATCCACTTCCCCACTGGCTCGCAGGTACCGAAAACCCCAATGGCAGAACCTACTGACACGCAGAGCCACGATTGGAATTCCCTCCTCGATGTTCTCTTGGAGCAGATCTGTAATCGTATGGACCTACTCAGCGCCGTTCGTCTGGCTGCATGCTCGGTGTCTTTGTACCATCTACTCGTCTACAACCGGTCGGCTCTTTTCAAGACACCCTGCTGGCTGACGCTCGATCCTCGCAGGTGGCCCAGACACCGACTTGACGATCCTACGGAGGTTGCCGTGGTGCCCCTCGACATGCTACCACTACCCGTCCACCTGTCCTTCATGCGCGGCCACTACTGGGCGGTCATGAAGGCCAACTGGATCGTCCTCATCCACCAATCTGGTAGTCTGTGGCGTCTCGTGGATATCTACACCCAGCGAGAGATCACCCTTCCATCGTTGGATACCGCCGCCATCGAGCCTCGCGGCCGCCGGACACTCCTTCCTACTATGCACGAGATGCGTCGAGCTTTTGGCTCGACCTCTGTTTGCTGAAGGTTGTAATCTGCGAAGTGCCCACACCATCAGAAGACTACATGAATTACAAGCTCATTGACGTGTTCAACATGGGATTAGTCTATCTAGAATCCGGTCGCCATACATGTTTATGGCTCATCATCGATCCTCTTTACCCAACACTTCTGTCTAATGCTATAGTGCACGATGGCATCGTTTATGCGGTCGACGCACAGATTGGCTGCCTATACTGGTGGAATCTATCGTCGTGTAATTGTTCTATCTCATCTCATCTTTACCTTAAGAATACGACTGTCTTCTCATTGTTACAAATTTAGAATGTATAGTATGTCTATAACCACATCATTGCTATATGTTCCTCTCATTTCCTAGATTTTTATGACCACACATGTTATTGTTAGAGTTGATATGAGAACAATAGGTATCTAATGATTGTTAGAATAGATATTATGAGTATAACCTCATGATTGCTATATGTTACTCTCATTTCCAGGATTTTTATAACAACGCATGTTATTGCTTAGAGTTGATATGATAACTGTAGTAAGTGTTATGGTAGAATATGAGTAGGCCCTGTCATATCTGTTTTCCTCTCATTGTTACATGATGTTTGAACCATGATATATTGCTAGAACATGAAAGCTATTGGTTTATTTTTTTAACTTGGGGTATGATTATGACCACGGCATTGCAATTCTTTGTCTATGATGTGTGTCACTGTTATAATAATCTTAATTCCACACATACTCTGAACATGATTGTTTATTTTTGTCCTTTTGGTCTCCAATTTGAATTGTTGTCGTAGACGCAAATGCGTTGGCCTTCATGATTCCAGGACCTGGAATCATGGGTGGTGGTTTATCGCTCGTTCAGCTGACGGTGGTCATTTGATGCTCATTTGCATGTATCAAATTGACCAAACCATTTCAACAAACCACATGTAGTACAATGCCTGGGGCGTTCGTGACATTGATGGCTACGGCTGCTTCGTCTTCGAGAAAGATCCCAGCTCCGTTGGACCAGGCGTATTCAACTGGAGGCGGGTTTACAGCCTCGTCAACCACTCCATGTTCCTCGGGCTCAATTATCCGATCATCCAACCAATCATCGATCATATCACCGGCGATGATTACCGTGCTATGCAACTTCCATTCGCCAGAGGGACTGTGTTTACACATCATACCATGGATTTCATGAATCACCATATCTAGAGATTCGTCGACACATCTTGTTGCCAGATAATCTTCAGTGTGTGAAAGGCATCAAGCTTCCATGCGATGGATGGCTTTTGCAAACCCGACATGCGGCAATGTGGTTCATGCCAACAGCAAATATGCACAACTTGATTCGTACTGATATGTAGACTGAGCCATGTATTCTGCTGCTGTAGCACGACCCTCTTTTGTTGGATATTATGTACTGTTGTTAGTTTGAAGCACTCCTCTGGTTTGAAGGATAGATACCTTTCTAGGATCAAGTGCATCCTAACTCACCAGCGTAGGATGTACTGATAATGATGATGGAGATGTTGTGCAGTATATCACTTAGGCTTCAAGTGCGTACTTGTTAGTTAAACCTATGGTTAAAATGTGACACTAAATACGACTAGTAAGTAGTACAGTAACAGTACTAGTATACGTCGGTCAAATTATTCATCATGTCCACACATTGAATTGACGTGACAACACGCTGCACGTGAGGTGACACAAGAATCCCGGCGGCGTGTTCGGGTATTCTGGACTTCAGATTTGGAGTACCACTTATCTGTCGAAATCTTTCATTATTCACTTAAAATAGTCGATTGATCATACATTGAGTATCATATAACTGGAATTAACACATGCAAGTCGAAGAAGGATTGGCTGGTGCTGCCGGCTGGCGTCAACTTTGATCCCACGGATCAGGAGCTGATCGAGCACATTGAGGCCTAAGCAAGCATTTCTTCTAGCGCAATTCCAGGGCGTTCAAAAGGGGCATGTGGACGCGTCGCAAGATACATGTGGAGTGCGCCATGCACGCGATGTGGCACAACACCGACAATACCTTGCCGGTGATGGTCAACGGCCGGCAAACGGGCAGCAAAAAGGTTTTGGAGCTACACACCAACAAGAACTTCGACCAGCAGAGGACCAACTGGGTGATGCACCAGTACCACCTCGGGGACCTGGAGCAAGAGAAGGAGCGGGGGTTGGTCCTCTGCAATATTTTCTACTAGACAAACACTAGGGCCAGGACTAAAAAGATTATAAGTTAGTTTGGTATTGGTACTTGAACTACCTTGTCGTCCGCAAGTTGATATTGTTGTTACCGATCTTTTGGTATGAACTTGGCATTTGCTTCCAACCATCATGCCAAGGGTCGACGTGGATATAAAGTTGAATCATTTGTTTCGAAACGAATTTTCAGGCACCTGATTTTTATTTGATGGATAGCATAAGCACCTACCGTTTGAATTCCCAGTTCTCCAAGTTTTTCGAAACAAGTGCATGCTCTTATTATCACAATGAAAAAACAATATCCCTGCTGCATCCCAGTTATCAGTCTGTACTTACAAAATTCTCTCGTTTATTGAGCACGTATATTGTTTTTTTGGGTCAAGCAAGTTTCAACTGGGCTGTAGACTGTCCAGGCTTGGTTTTGTTTTTAACAGGCCGAGCCCATGACGACAACGAGGCACAAAGATCCAGCTGGTATCTACTAGCCTCTGGCCCGCCAGCGTTAGTTATATTTTGTCTTACAACATCCGCAGGCATTTTTTACTGAATCAAACACACAACCCAGTTCTATTTTCCTCTTGAAACGCATCTCCTAGATCTGTTTTCTAATCTCTACCAATAGTTTTACTAGTTCATATACACGTATCATTATATTGAAAATATATAAAATTCACTTATCATATTTACATCTTTATTTTTGTTATTGTTTTCCCTCCCAGTGCTGATTTTTTACCACTGGTTTTCCCTTAAACGAACTCAATTGTCCCACGTCTTATTTTCTTACAAAAACAAAACAATTTTTTTTGGCAAATCAATAAGTTCTTAAAAAAAGTTTATCATTTCGGGATTACAAAAGTTCGGACTCCATCGAAATATGAAAAATAAGGTTGAACTTTTTGACCGTGGTCCTGGGCAGAAAATGGGTTGTAATAAATTACTTAAGAATTAGCAAATGGGCTGCAAATTATTAAAAAATAGCAAATGGGCTCTATGTTGTCTGCCGCAGATTTGGAGGCTGGCTTGTGGGCCTACTAAGTTCATGCGTACACAAGGTTTATCAAAAAAGAAACTTAGTCAACAATCAACTCTACCAGTGTCAGACCGTTAGATGTCAATCTAACGGCAATCGTGTTTCTTCAGTCTCTGATCTTCCTGCCCCAACCGCCCAAACCAGCGCATCGAGACCGCTTGCTCCCGCCTCCCATGGCTGGCTGTGCTGCCGGGCAGGCCTCACGGCCCCATCATACACTCGCATCCCTGGCCTGTCTATCCCTCTGCTCACCCACACCTCCTGTTATTTTCCGGCGACGGCAGCCGAACCAGTCAACCCTCGTACTCTCCACCGCGTGGGCAGCCACTGTCGTGTCTTCCCCGGCTCCGTGTCATTCTCTTCGTAGGCCTCGCCGTTGTCCACCGCCCTGGTGCTCTCGGCTCGGCATGGTCAACATGGTCAACGAACGACATCCATCGGAAGTGGACTGTACGTGGAGAGGCTGATAGCTGGGTCCATGGCCGCACACAAGGAAATGCCTCCTTATTACGCGCAAAATAATGATTCCTCCACCTGACATCTGGGACCCGCCGGAAGAGCCTCTGTATCTCACGAAAAAAAAACATTCCCTCCGCTGACAGGTTGGACCCACCAACTATATCTTCGCATGCAAGGAAGTGCCTCCTTATTGCGCACAAAAAAATGAATACCTCCTGCCAGCTGGGACCCACCACAGTTGGAGGATGACCTGTGGGCCTACAAAGTTGACGGGGACGGAGGGCTTTGTCAAGTTAGTCAATATGAACGATTCTAGCTCCAGTGACCGTACGATGTCCATCCAACGGCCTTAGTGCTTCTTCAACCTCTGGTCTTCTTGCTCCAGCCGCCCAAAGCAGCGCCGGTTGTGCCGGCTGCTCCTGCCTCCCATGGACGGCTGTGCTACCGCGGAGGCCTCACCGCCCCCATACTACTCCCACCGCTGGCCAGGCCATCCCTCCACTCACCCACACCCCCTGTTATTCTGCAGCGACGGCAGCCTCACACCGCAGCCGAACCAGTGAACCCTCATACTCCTCTCCGCGTGGGCATCCACTACCATGTCTTCCCCGGCTCCGTGTCGTCCCCTTCCTAGGCCTCGCCGTCATCCACCACCTTGGTGCTCTTGGCGCGGCGTGGTCAATGTGGTCAACGACCGACTTCCATCAAAAGAGTACTGTACGTGGAGAGGCTGACAGCTGGGTCCACGGCCACAACCCAGTTTTTTGTGATTTGCCAAGTAAGTCGCTTTGTCAGGCCTGTTGGGCTATAAATATTTCAAGATGATGAGAGCTTCATTCGGCTGGCCGAGAAAATGGCCTATCAACAAATGGGCTGTACATTTTTAAAACACATCAAACCGGCAATTAGTTTCAAATTTCTTTTTTTCATTCGAGATTTTAAATTTCATTGATTTTTATGCATGGACAATTTGTTGGATTTTATATTGATATACATTTATTTTTTCCGCCGACGGACAAGTCCGGGTTCCGCCGATGCCGGACATTTTTTTCCGCCGACGGACACGTCCGGGTTCCGCCGACGCTGCCACGTGGCGCGCCCCCACTGGCCCGGCCACATCCCGCCGCCACCGGCCTGG